>NW_027327704.1:305180-610360 GCF_047675955.1 Chlorocebus sabaeus | reverse complement strand
ATATCTCCTTTTTCACCATAGCCCTCTATGGGCTTCCAAATATCCCTTTGAAAATTCCACAAGAACAGCCTTAGCGAAAGGCTTCTTGAAGGGAAAGATGTAACTCTGTGAGATGAATTAACAGAACACAGAGCAGTTTCTCAGAAAGCTTCTTTCCAGTTTTGAACGGACGATATTTCCTTTTTCACCATAGCCCTCTATGGGCTTCCAAATATCCCTTTGCCAATTCCACAAGAACAGCCTTAGCGAAAGGCTTCTTGAAGGGAAAGATGTAACCCTGTGAGACGAAGTAACAGAACACAGAGCAGTTTCTCAGAAAGCTTCTTTCCAGTTTTGAACGGAAGATATTTCCTTTTTCACCATAGCCCTCTATGGGCTTCCAAATATCCCTTTGCCAATTCCACAAGAACAGCCTTAGCGAAAGGCTTCTTGAAGGGAAAGATGTAACTCTGTGAGATGAATTAACAGAACACAGAGCAGTTTCTCAGAAAGCTTCTTTCCAGTTTTGAACGGAAGATATTTCCTTTTTCACCATAGCCCTCTATGGGCTTCCAAATATCCCTTTGCCAATTCCACAAGAACAGCCTTAGCGAAAGGCTTCTTGAAGGGAAAGATGTAACTCTGTTTGATGAATTAATAGAACACAGAGCAGTTTCTCAGAAAGCTTCTTTCCAGTTTTGAACGGAAGATATTTCCTTTTTCACCATAGCCCTCTATGGGCTTCCAAATATCCCTTTTCCAATTCCACAAGAACAGAATTAGCAAAAGGCTTCTTGAAGGGAAAGATGTAACTCTGTGAGATGAATTAACAGAACACAGAGCAGTTTCTCAGAAAGCTTCTTTCCAGTTTTGAACGGAAGATATTTCCTTTTTCACCATAGCCCTCTATGGGCTTCCAAATATCCCTTTGCCAATTCCACAAGAACAGCCTTAGCGAAAGGCTTCTTGAAGGGAAAGATGTAACTCTGTGAGATGAATTAACAGAACACAGAGCAGTTTCTCAGAAAGCTTCTTTCCAGTTTTGAACGGAAGATATTTCCTTTTTCACCATAGCCCTCTATGGGCTTCCAAATATCCCTTTGCCAATTCCAGAAGAACAGCCTTAGCGAAAGGCTTCTTGAAGGGAAAGATGTAACTCTGTGAGATGAATTAATAGAACACAGAGCAGTTTCTCAGAAAGCTTCTTTCCAGTTTTGAACGGAAGATATTTCCTTTTTCACCATAGCCCTCTAAGGGCTTCCAAATATCCCTTTTCCAATACCACAAGAACAGAATTAGCGAAAGGCTTCTTGAAGGGAAAGATGTAACTCTGTGAGATGAATTAACAGAACACAGAGCAGTTTCTCAGAAAGCTTCTTTCCAGTTTTGAAGGGAAGATATTTCCTTTTTCACCATAGCCCTCTATAGGCTTCCAAATATCCCTTTGCCAATTCCACAAGAACAGCCTTAGCGAAAGGCTTCTTGAAGGGAAAGATGTAACTCTGTGAGATGAATTAACAGAACACAGAGCAGTTTCTCAGAAACCTTCTTTCCAGTTTTGAACGGAAGATATTTCCTTTTTCACCATAGCCCTCTATGGGCTTCCAAATATCCCTTTGCCAATTCCACAAGAACAGCCTTAGCGAAAGGCTTCTTGAAGGGAAAGATGTACCTCTGTGAGATGAATTAACAGAACACAGAGCAGTTTCTCAGAAAGCTTCTTTCCAGTTTTGAACGGAAGATATTTCCTTTTTCACCATAGCCCTCTATGGGCTTCCAAATATCCCTTGGCCAATTCCACATGAACAGCCTTATCGAAAGGCTTCTTGAAGGGAAAGATGTAACTCTGTGAGATGAATTAACAGAACACAGAGCAGTTTCTCAGAAAGCGTCTTTCCAGTTTTGAACGGAAGATATTTCCTTTTTCACCATAGCCCTCTATGGGCTTCCAAATATCCCTTTGCCAATTCCACAAGAACAGCCTTAGCGAAAGGCTTCTTGAAGGGAAAGATGTAACTCTGTGAGATGAATTAACAGAACACAGAGCGGTTTCTCAGAAAGCTTCTTTCCAGTTTTGAACGGAAGATATTTCCTTTTTCACCATAGCCCTCTATGGGCTTCCAAATATCCCTTTGCCAATTCCAGAAGAACAGACTTAGCGAAAGGCTTCATGAAGGGAAAGATGTAACTCTGTGAGATGAATTAACAGAACATAGAGCCGTTTCTCAGAAAGCTTCTTTCCAGTTTTGAACGGACGATATTTCCTTTTTCACCATAGCCCTCTATGGGCTTCCAAATATCCCTTTGCCAATTCCACAAGAACAGCCTTAGCGAAAGGCTTCTTGAAGGGAAAGAAGTAACTCTGTGAGATGAATTAACAGAACACAGAGCAGTTTCTCAGAAAGCTTCTTTCCAGTTTTGAACGGAAGATATTTCCTTTTTCACCATAGCCCTCTATGGGCTTCCAAATATCCCTTTGCCAATTCCACAAGAACAGCCTTAGCGAAAGGCTTTTTGAAGGGAAAGATGTAACTCTGTGAGATGAATTATCAGAACACAGAGCAGTTTCTCAGAAAGCTTCTTTCCAGTTTTGAACGGAAGATATATTTCCTTTTTCACCATAGCCCTCTATGGGCTTCCAAATATCCCTTTGCCAATTCCACAAGAACAGCCTTAGCGAAAGGCTTCTTGAAGGGAAAGATGTAACTCTGTGAGATGAATTAACAGAACACAGAGCAGTTTCTCAGAAAGCTTCTTTCCAGTTTTGAACGGAAGATATTTCCTTTTTCACCATAGCCCTCTATGGGCTTCCAAATATCCCTTTGCCAATTCCACATGAACAGCCTTATCGAAAGGCTTCTTGAAGGGAAAGATGTAACTCTGTGAGATGAATTAACAGAACACAGAGCAGTTTCTCAGAAAGCTTCTTTCCAGTTTTGAACGGAAGATATTTCCTTTTTCACCATAGCCCTCTATGGGCTTCCAAATATCCCTTTGCCAATTCCACAAGAACAGCCTTAGCGAAAGGCTTCTTGAAGGGAAAGATGTAACTCTGTGAGATGAATTAACAGAACACAGAGCGGTTTCTCAGAAAGCTTCTTTCCAGTTTTGAACGGACGATATTTCCTTTTTCACCATAGCCCTCTATGGGCTTCCAAATATCCCTTTGCCAATTCCAGAAGAACAGACTTAGCGAAAGGCTTCATGAAGGGAAAGATGTAACTCTGTGAGATGAATTAACAGAAGATAGAGCCGTTTCTCAGAAAGCTTCTTTCCAGTTTTGAACGGACGATATTTCCTTTTTCACCATAGCCCTCTATGGGCTTCCAAATATCCCTTTGCCAATTCCACAAGAACAGCCTTAGCGAAAGGCTTCTTGAAGGGAAAGATGTAACTCTGTGAGATGAATTAACAGAACACAGAGCAGTTTCTCAGAAAGCTTCTTTCCAGTTTTGAACGGAAGATATTTCCTTTTTCACCATAGCCCTCTATGGGCTTCCAAATATCCCTTTGCCAATTCCACAAGAACAGCCTTAGCGAAAGGCTTCTTCAAGGGAAAGATGTAACTCTGTGAGATGAATTAACAGAACACAGAGCAGTTTCTCAGAAAGCTTCTTTCCAGTTTTGAACGGAAGATATTTCCTTTTTCACCATAGCCCTCTATGGGCTTCCAAATATCCCTTTGCCAATTCCACAAGAACAGCCTTAGCAAAAGGCTTCTTGAAGGGAAAGATGTAACTCTGTGAGATGAATTAACAGAACACAGAGCGGTTTCTCAGAAAGCTTCTTTCCAGTTTTGAACGGAAGATATTTCCTTTTTCACCATAGCCCTCTATGGGCTTCCAAATATCCCTTTGCGAATTCCACAAGAACAGCCTTAGCGAAAGGCTTCTTGAAGGGAAAGATGTAACTCTGTGATATGAATTAACAGAACACAGAGCGGTTTCTCAGAAAGTTTCTTTCCAGTTTTGAAGGGAAGATATTTCCTTTTTCACCATAGCCCTCTATGGGCTTCCAAATATCCCTTTGCGAATTCCACAAGAACAGCCTTAGCGAAAGGCTACTTGAAGGGAAAGATGTAACTCTGTGAGATGAATTAACAGAACACAGAGCAGTTTCTCAGAAAGCTTCTTTCCAGTTTTGAACGGAAGATATTTACTTTTTCACCATAGCCCTCTATGGGCTTCCAAATATCCCTTTGCCAATTCCACAAGAACAGCCTTAGCGAAAGGCTTCTTGAAGGGAAAGATGTAACTCTGTGAGATGAATTAACAGAACACAGAGCAGTTTCTCAGAAAGCTTCTTTCCAGTTTTGAACGGAAGATATTTCCTTTTTCACCATAGCCCTCTATGGGCTTCCAAATATCCCTTTGCCAATTCCACAAGAACAGCCTTAGCGAAAGGCTTCTTGAAGGGAAAGATGTAACTCTGTTTGATGAATTAATAGAACACAGAGCAGTTTCTCAGAAAGCTTCTTTCCAGTTTTGAACGGAAGATATTTCCTTTTTCACCATAGCCCTCTATGGGCTTCCAAATATCCCTTTTCCAATTCCACAAGAACAGAATTAGCGAAAGGCTTCTTGAAGGGAAAGATGTAACTCTGTGAGATGAATTAACAGAACACAGAGCAGTTTCTCAGAAAGCTTCTTTCCAGTTTTGAACGGAAGATATTTCCTTTTTCACCATAGCCCTCTATGGGCTTCCAAATATCCCTTTGCCAATTCCACAAGAACAGCCTTAGCGAAAGGCTTCTTGAAGGGAAAGATGTAACTCTGTGAGATGAATTAACAGAACACAGAGCAGTTTCTCAGAAAGCTTCTTTCCAGTTTTGAACGGAAGATATTTCCTTTTTCACCATAGCCCTCTATGGGCTTCCAAATATCCCTTTGCCAATTCCACAAGAACAGCCTTAGCGAAAGGCTTCTTCAAGGGAAAGATGTAACTCTGTGAGATGAATTAATAGAACACAGAGCAGTTTCTCAGAAAGCTTCTTTCCAATTTTGAACGGAAGATATTTCCTTTTTCACCATAGCCCTCTAAGGGCTTCCAAATATCCCTTTTCCAATTCCACAAGAACAGAATTAGCGAAAGGCTTCTTGAAGGGAAAGATGTAACTCTGTGAGATGAATTAACAGAACACAGAGCAGTTTCTCAGAAAGCTTCTTTCCAGTTTTGAACGGAAGATATTTCCTTTTTCACCATAGCCCTCTATGGGCTTCCAAATATCCCTTTGCCAATTCCACAAGAACAGCCTTAGCGAAAGGCTTCTTGAAGGGAAAGATGTAACTCTGTGAGATGAATTAACAGAACACAGAGCAGTTTCTCAGAAAGCTTCTTTCCAGTTTTGAACGGAAGATATTTCCTTTTTCACCATAGCCCTCTATGGGCTTCCAAATATCCCTTTGCCAATTCCACAAGAACAGCCTTAGCGAAAGGCTTCTTGAAGGGAAAGATGTAACTCTGTGAGATGAATTAACAGAACACAGAGCAGTTTCTCAGAAAGCTTCTTTCCAGTTTTGAACGGAAGATATTTCCTTTTTCACCATAGCCCTCTATGGGCTTCCAAATATCCCTTGGCCAATTCCACATGAACAGCCTTATCGAAAGGCTTCTTGAAGGGAAAGATGTAACTCTGTGAGATGAATTAACAGAACACAGAGCAGTTTCTCAGAAAGCTTCTTTCCAGTTTTGAACGGAAGATATTTCCTTTTTCACCATAGCCCTCTATGGGCTTCCAAATATCCCTTTGCCAATTCCACAAGAACAGCCTTAGCGAAAGGCTTCTTGAAGGGAAAGATGTAACTCTGTGAGATGAATTAACAGAACACAGAGCGGTTTCTCAGAAAGCTTCTTTCCAGTTTTGAACGGAAGATATTTCCTTTTTCACCATAGCCCTCTATGGGATTCCAAATATCCCTTTGCCAATTCCAGAAGAACAGACTTAGCGAAAGGCTTCATGAAGGGAAAGATGTAACTCTGTGAGATGAATTAACAGAACATAGAGCCGTTTCTCAGAAAGCTTCTTTCCAGTTTTGAACGGACGATATTTCCTTTTTCACCATAGCCCTCTATGGGCTTCCAAATATCCCTTTGCCAATTCCACAAGAACAGCCTTAGCGAAAGGCTTCTTGAAGGGAAAGATGTAACTCTGTGAGATGAATTAACAGAACACAGAGCAGTTTCTCAGAAAGCTTCTTTCCAGTTTTGAACGGAAGATATTTCCTTTTTCACCATAGCCCTCTATGGGCTTCCAAATATCCCTTTGCCAATTCCACAAGAACAGCCTTAGCGAAAGGCTTCTTCAAGGGAAAGATGTAACTCTGTGAGATGAATTAACAGAACACAGAGCGGTTTCTCAGAAAGCTTCTTTCCAGTTTTGAACGGAAGATATTTCCTTTTTCACCATAGCCCTCTATGGGCTTCCAAATATCCCTTTGCCAATTACACAAGAACAGCCTTAGCGAAAGGCTTCTTCAAGGGAAAGATGTAACTCTGTGAGATGAATTAACAGAACACAGAGCGGTTTCTCAGAAAGCTTCTTTCCAGTTTTGAACGGAAGATATTTCCTTTTTCACCATAGCCCTCTATGGGCTTCCAAATATCCCTTTGCGAATTCCACAAGAACAGACTTAGCGAAAGGCTTCTTGAAGGGAAAGATGTAACTCTGTGATAAGAATTAACAGAACACAGAGCGGTTTCTCAGAAAGTTTCTTTCCAATTTTGAAGGGAAGATATTTCCTTTTTCACCATAGCCCTCTATGGGCTTCCAAATATCCCTTTGCGAATTCCACAAGAACAGGCTTAGCGAAAGGCTACTTGAAGGGAAAGATGTAACTCTGTGAGATGAATTAACAGAACACAGAGCAGTTTCTCAGAAAGCTTCTTTCCAGTTTTGAACGGAAGATATTTACTTTTTCTCCATAGCCCTCTATGGGCTTCCAAATATCCCTTTGCCAATTCCACAAGAACAGCCTTAGCGAAAGGCTTCTTGAAGGGAAAGATGTAACTCTGTGAGATGAATTAACAGAACACAGAGCAGTTTCTCTGAAAGCTTCTTTCCAGTTTTGAACGGAAGATATTTCCTTTTTCACCATAGCCCTCTATGGGCTTCCAAATATCCCTTTGCCAATTCCACAAGAACAGTCTTAGCGAAAGGCTTCTTGAAGGGAAAGATGTAACTCTTTGAGATGAATTCACAGAACACAGAGCAGTTTCTCAGAAAGCTTCTTTCCAGTTTTGAACGGAAGATATTTCCTTTTTCACCATAGCCCTCTATGGGCTTCCAAATATCCCTTTGCCAATTCCACAAGAACAGCCTTAGCGAAAGGCTTCTTGAAGGGAAAGATGTAACTCTGTGAGATGAATTAATAGAACACAGAGCAGTTTCTCAGAAAGCTTCTTTCCAGTTTTGAACGGAAGATATTTCCTTTTTCAACATACCCCTCTATGGGCTTCCAAATATCCCTTTTCCAATTCCACAAGAACAGAATTAGCGAAAGGCTTCTTGAAGGGAAAGATGTAACTCTGTGAGATGAATTAACAGAACACAGAGCAGTTTCTCAGAAAGCTTCTTTCCAGTTTTGAACGGAAGAAATTTCCTTTTTCACCATAGCCCTCTATGGGCTTCCAAATATCCCTTTGCCAATTCCACAAGAACAGCCTTAGCGAAAGGCTTCTTGAAGGGAAAGATGTAACTCTGTGAGATGAATTAACAGAACACAGAGCAGTTTCTCAGAAAGCTTCTTTCCAGTTTTGAACGGAAGATATTTCCTTTTTCACCATAGCCCTCTATGGGCTTCCAAATATCCCTTTGCCAATTCCACAAGAACAGCCTTAGCGAAAGGCTTCTTGAAGGGAAAGATGTAACTCTGTGAGATGAATTAACAGAACACAGAGCAGTTTCTCAGAAAGCTTCTTTCCAGTTTTGAACGGAAGATATTTCCTTTTTCACCATAGCCCTCTATGGGCTTCCAAATATCCCTTTGCCAATTCCACATGAACAGCCTTATCGAAAGGCTTCTTGAAGGGAAAGATGTAACTCTGTGAGATGAATTAACAGAACACAGAGCAGTTTCTCAGAAAGCTTCTTTCCAGTTTTGAACGGAAGATATTTCCTTTTTCACCATAGCCCTCTATGGGCTTCCACATATCCCTTTGCCAATTCCACAAGAACAGCCTTATCGAAAGGCTTCTTGAAGGAAAAGACGTAACTCTGTGAGATGAATTAACAGAACACAGAGCAGTTTCTCAGAAAGCTACTTTCCAGTTTTGAACGGAAGATATTTCCTTTTTCACCATGGCCCTCTACGGGCTTCCAAATATCCCTTTGCGAATTCCACAAGAACAGCCTTAGCCAAAGGCTTCTTGAAGTGAAAGATGTAACTCTGTGAGATGAATTAACAGAACACAGAGCAGTTTCTCAGAAAGCTTCTTTCCAGTTTTGAACGGAAGATATCTCCTTTTTCACCATAGCCCTCTATGGGCTTCCAAATATCCCTTTGAAAATTCCACAAGAACAGCCTTAGCGAAAGGCTTCTTGAAGGGAAAGATGTAACTCTGTGAGATGAATTAACAGAACACAGAGCAGTTTCTCAGAAAGCTTCTTTCCAGTTTTGAACGGACGATATTTCCTTTTTCACCATAGCCCTCTATGGGCTTCCAAATATCCCTTTGCCAATTCCACAAGAACAGCCTTAGCGAAAGGCTTCTTGAAGGGAAAGATGTAACTCTGTGAGACGAAGTAACAGAAAACAGAGCAGTTTCTCAGAAAGCTTCTTTCCAGTTTTGAACGGAAGATATTTCCTTTTTCACCATAGCCCTCTATGGGCTTCCAAATATCCCTTTGCCAATTCCACAAGAACAGCCTTAGCGAAAGGCTTCTTGAAGGGAAAGATGTAACTCTGTGAGATGAATTAACAGAACACAGAGCAGTTTCTCAGAAAGTTTCTTTCCAGTTTTGAACGGAAGATATTTCCTTTTTCACCATAGCCCTGTATGGGCTTCAAAATATCCCTTTGCCAATTCCACAAGAACAGCCTTAGCGAAAGGCTACTTGAAGGGAAAGATGTAACTCTGTGAGATGAATTAACAGAACACAGAGCAGTTTCTCAGAAAGCTTCTTTCCAGTTTTGAACGGAAGATATTTCCTTTTTCACCATAGCCCTCTATGGGCTTCCAAATATCCCTTTGCCAATTCCACAAGAACAGCCTTAGCGAAAGGCTTCTTGAAGGGAAAGATGTAACTCTGTGAGATGAATTAACAGAACACAGAGCAGTTTCTCAGACCGCTACTTTCCAGTTTTGAACGGAAGATATTTCCTTTTTCACCATAGCCCTCTATGGGCTTCCAAATATCCCTTTGCCAATTCCACAAGAACAGCCTTAGCGAAAGGCTTCTTCAAGGGAAAGATGTAACTCTGTGAGATGAATTAACAGAACACAGAGCGGTTTCTCAGAAAGCTTCTTTCCAGTTTTGAACGGAAGATATTTCCTTTTTCACCATAGCCCTCTATGGGCTTCCAAATATCCCTTTGCCAATTCCACAAGAACAGCCTTAGCGAAAGGCTTCTTCAAGGGAAAGATGTAACTCTGTGAGATGAATTAACAGAACACAGAGCGGTTTCTCAGAAAGCTTCTTTCCAGTTTTGAACGGAAGATATTTCCTTTTTCACCATAGCCCTCTATGGGCTTCCAAATATCCCTTTTCCAATTCCACAAGAACAGCCTTAGCGAAAGGCTTCTTGAAGGGAAAGATGTAACTCTGTGAGATGAATTAACAGAACCCAGAGCGGTTTCTCAGAAAGCTTCTTTCCAGTTTTGAAGGGAAGATATTTCCTTTTTCACCATAGCCCTCTATGGGCTTCCAAATATCCCTTTGCGAATTCCACAAGAACAGCCTTAGCGAAAGGCTTCTTGAAGGGAAAGATGTAACTCTGTGATATGAATTAACAGAACACAGAGCGGTTTCTCAGAAAGTTTCTTTCCAGTTTTGAAGGGAAGATATTTCCTTTTTCACCATAGCCCTCTATGGGCTTCCAAATATCCCTTTGCGAATTCCACAAGAACAGCCTTAGCGAAAGGCTACTTGAAGGGAAAGATGTAACTCTGTGAGATGAATTAACAGAACACAGAGCAGTTTCTCAGAAAGCTTCTTTCCAGTTTTGAACGGAAGATATTTACTTTTTCACCATAGCCCTCTATGGGCTTCCAAATATCCCTTTGCCAATTCCACAAGAACAGCCTTAGCGAAAGGCTTCTTGAAGGGAAAGATGTAACTCTGTGAGATGAATTAACAGAACACAGAGCAGTTTCTCAGAAAGCTTCTTTCCAGTTTTGAACGGAAGATATTTCCTTTTTCACCATAGCCCTCTATGGGCTTCCAAATATCCCTTTTCCAATTCCACAAGAACAGAATTAGCGAAAGGCTTCTTGAAGGGAAAGATGTAACTCTGTGAGATGAATTAACAGAACACAGAGCAGTTTCTCAGAAAGCTTCTTTCCAGTTTTGAACGGAAGATATTTCCTTTTTCACCATAGCCCTCTATGGGCTTCCAAATATCCCTTTGCCAATTCCACAAGAACAGCCTTAGCGAGAGGCTTCTTGAAGAGAAAGATGTAACTCTGTGACATGAATTAACAGAACACAGAGCAGTTTCTCAGAAAGCTTCTTTCCAGTTTTGAACGGAAGATATTTCCTTTTTCACCATAGCCCTCTATGGGCTTCCAAATATCCCTTTGCCAATTCCACAAGAACAGCCTTAGCGAAAGGCTTCTTGAAGGGAAAGATGTAACTCTGTGAGATGAATTAACAGAACACAGAGCAGTTTCTCAGAAAGCTTCTTTCCAGTTTTGAACGGAAGATATTTCCTTTTTCACCATAGCCCTCTATGGGCTTCCAAATATCCCTTTGCCAATTCCACAAGAACAGCCTTAGCGAAAGGCTTCTTCAAGGGAAAGATGTAACTCTGTGAGATGAATTAACAGAACACAGAGCGGTTTCTCAGAAAGCTTCTTTCCAGTTTTGAACGGAAGATATTTCCTTTTTCACCATAGCCCTCTATGGGCTTCCAAATATCCCTTTGCCAATTCCACAAGAACAGCCTTAGCGAAAGGCTTCTTGAAGGGAAAGATGTAACTCTGTGAGATGAATTAACAGAACACAGAGCGGTTTCTCAGAAAGCTTCTTTCCAGTTTTGAACGGAAGATATTTCCTTTTTCACCATAGCCCTCTATGGGCTTCCAAATATCCCTTTTCCAATTCCACAAGAACAGCCTTAGCGAAAGGCTTCTTGAAGGGAAAGATGTAACTCTGTGAGATGAATTAACAGAACCCAGAGCGGTTTCTCAGAAAGCTTCTTTCCAGTTTTGAAGGGAAGATATTTCCTTTTTCACCATAGCCCTCTATGGGCTTCCAAATATCCCTTTGCGAATTCCACAAGAACAGCCTTAGCGAAAGGCTTCTTGAAGGGAAAGATGTAACTCTGTGATATGAATTAACAGAACACAGAGCGGTTTCTCAGAAAGTTTCTTTCCAGTTTTGAAGGGAAGATATTTCCTTTTTCACCATAGCCCTCTATGGGCTTCCAAATATCCCTTTGCGAATTCCACAAGAACAGCCTTAGCGAAAGGCTACTTGAAGGGAAAGATGTAACTCTGTGAGATGAATTAACAGAACACAGAGCAGTTTCTCAGAAAGCTTCTTTCCAGTTTTGAACGGAAGATATTTACTTTTTCACCATAGCCCTCTATGGGCTTCCAAATATCCCTTTGCCAATTCCACAAGAACAGCCTTAGCGAAAGGCTTCTTGAAGGGAAAGATGTAACTCTGTGAGATGAATTAACAGAACACAGAGCAGTTTCTCAGAAAGCTTCTTTCCAGTTTTGAACGGAAGATATTTCCTTTTTCACCATAGCCCTCTATGGGCTTCCAAATATCCCTTTTCCAATTCCACAAGAACAGAATTAGCGAAAGGCTTCTTGAAGGGAAAGATGTAACTCTGTGAGATGAATTAACAGAACACAGAGCAGTTTCTCAGAAAGCTTCTTTCCAGTTTTGAACGGAAGATATTTCCTTTTTCACCATAGCCCTCTATGGGCTTCCAAATATCCCTTTGCCAATTCCACAAGAACAGCCTTAGCGAGAGGCTTCTTGAAGAGAAAGATGTAACTCTGTGACATGAATTAACAGAACACAGAGCAGTTTCTCAGAAAGCTTCTTTCCAGTTTTGAACGGAAGATATTTCCTTTTTCACCATAGCCCTCTATGGGCTTCCAAATATCCCTTTGCCAATTCCACAAGAACAGCCTTAGCGAAAGGCTTCTTGAAGGGAAAGATGTAACTCTGTGAGATGAATTAACAGAACACAGAGCAGTTTCTCAGAAAGCTTCTTTCCAGTTTTGAACGGAAGATATTTCCTTTTTCACCATAGCCCTCTATGGGCTTCCAAATATCCCTTTGCCAATTACACAAGAACAGCCTTAGCGAAAGGCTTCTTCAAGGGAAAGATGTAACTCTGTGAGATGAATTAACAGAACACAGAGCGGTTTCTCAGAAAGCTTCTTTCCAGTTTTGAACGGAAGATATTTCCTTTTTCACCATAGCCCTCTATGGGCTTCCAAATATCCCTTTGCCAATTCCAGAAGAACAGACTTAGCGAAAGGCTTCATGAAGGGAAAGATGTAACTCTGTGAGATGAATTAACAGAACATAGAGCCGTTTCTCAGAAAGCTTCTTTCCAGTTTTGAACGGACGATATTTCCTTTTTCACCATAGCCCTCTATGGGCTTCCAAATATCCCTTTGCCAATTCCACAAGAACAGCCTTAGCGAAAGGCTTCTTGAAGGGAAAGATGTAACTCTGTGAGATGAATTAACAGAACACAGAGCAGTTTCTCAGAAAGCTTCTTTCCAGTTTTGAACGGAAGATATTTCCTTTTTCACCGTAGCCCTCTATCGGCTTCCAAATATCCCTTTGCCAATTCCACAAGAACAGCCTTAGCGAAAGGCTTCTTGAAGGGAAAGATGTAACTCTGTGAGATGAATTAACAGAACACAGAGCAGTTTCTCAGAAAGCTTCTTTCCAGTTTTGAACGGAAGATATTTCCTTTTTCACCATAGCCGTCTATGGGCTTCCAAATATCCCTTTGCCAATTCCACAAGAACAGGCTTAGCGAAAGGCTTCTTGAAGGGAAAGATGTAACTCTGTGAGATGAATTAACAGAACACAGAGCAGTTTCTCAGAAAGCTTCTTTCCAGTTTTGAACGGAAGATATTTCCTTTTTCACCATAGCCCTGTATGGGCTTCAAAATATCCCTTTGCCAATTCCACAAGAACAGCCTTAGCGAAAGGCTACTTGAAGGGAAAGATGTAACTCTGTGAGATGAATTAACAGAACACAGAGCAGTTTCTCAGAAAGCTTCTTTCCAGTTTTGAACGGAAGATATTTCCTTTTTCACCATAGCCCTCTATGGGCTTCCAAATATCCCTTTGCCAATTCCACAAGAACAGCCTTAGCGAAAGGCTTCTTGAAGGGAAAGATGTAACTCTGTGAGATGAATTAACAGAACACAGAGCAGTTTCTCAGAAAGCTTCTTTCCAGTTTTGAACGGAAGATATTTCCTTTTTCACCATAGCCCTCTATGGGCTTCCAAATATCCCTTTGCCAATTCCACAAGAACAGCCTTAGCGAAAGGCTTCTTGAAGGGAAAGATGTAACTCTGTGAGATGAATTAACAGAACACAGAGCAGTTTCTCAGAAAGCTTCTTTCCAGTTTTGAACGGAAGATATTTCCTTTTTCACCATAGCCCTCTAAGGGCTTCCAAATATCCCTTTTCCAAATCCACAAGAACAGAATTAGCGAAAGGCTTCTTGAAGGGAAAGATGTAACTCTGTGAGATGAATTAACAGAACACAGAGCAGTTTCTCAGAAAGCTTCTTTCCAGTTTTGAACGGAAGATATTTCCTTTTTCACCATAGCCCTCTATGGGCTTCCAAATATCCCTTTGCCAATTCCACAAGAACAGCCTTAGCGAAAGGCTTCTTGAAGGGAAAGATGTAACTCTGTGAGATGAATTAACAGAACACAGAGCAGTTTCTCAGAAAGCTTCTTTCCAGTTTTGAACGGAAGATATTTCCTTTTTCACCATAGCCCTCTATGGGCTTCCAAATATCCCTTTGCCAATTCCACAAGAACAGCCTTAGCGAAAGGCTTCTTGAAGGGAAAGATGTAACTCTGTGAGATGAATTAACAGAACACAGAGCAGTTTCTCAGAAAGCTTCTTTCCAGTTTTGAACGGAAGATATTTCCTTTTTCACCATAGCCCTCTATGGGCTTCCAAATATCCCTTTGCCAATTCCACAAGAACAGCCTTAGCGAAAGGCTTCTTGAAGGGAAAGATGTAACTCTGTGAGATGAATTAACAGAACACAGAGCAGTTTCTCAGAAAGCTTCTTTCCAGTTTTGAACGGAAGATATTTCCTTTTTCACCATAGCCCTCTAAGGGCTTCCAAATATCCCTTTTCCAATTCCACAAGAACAGAATTAGCGAAAGGCTTCTTGAAGGGAAAGATGTAACTCTGTGAGATGAATTAACAGAACACAGAGCAGTTTCTCAGAAAGCTTCTTTCCAGTTTTGAACGGAAGATATTTCCTTTTTCACCATAGCCCTCTATGGGCTTCCAAATATCCCTTTGCCAATTCCACAAGAACAGCCTTAGCGAAAGGCTTCTTGAAGGGAAAGATGTAACTCTGTGAGATGAATTAACAGAACACAGAGCAGTTTCTCAGAAAGCTTCTTTCCAGTTTTGAACGGAAGATATTTCCTTTTTCACCATAGCCCTCTATGGGCTTCCAAATATCCCTTTGCCAATTCCACAAGAACAGCCTTAGCGAAAGGCTTCTTGAAGGGAAAGATGTAACTCTGTGAGATGAATTAATAGAACACAGAGCAGTTTCTCAGAAACCTTCTTTCCAGTTTTGAACGGAAGATATTTCCTTTTTCACGATAGCCCTCTATGGGCTTCCAAATATCCCTTTTCCAATTCCACAAGAACAGAATTAGCGAAAGGCTTCTTGAAGGGAAAGATGTAACTCTGTGAGATGAATTAACAGAACACAGAGCAGTTTCTCCGAAAGCTTCTTTCCAGTTTTGAACGGAAGATATTTCCTTTTTCACCATAGCCCTCTATGGGCTTCCAAATATCCCTTTGCCAATTCCACAAGAACAGCCTTAGCGAAAGGCTTCTTGAAGGGAAAGATGTAACTCTGTGAGATGAATTAACAGAACACAGAGCAGTTTCTCAGAAAGCTTCTTTCCAGTTTTGAACGGAAGATATTTCCTTTTTCACCATAGCCCTCTATGGGCTTCCAAATATCCCTTTGCCAATTCCACAAGAACAGCCTTAGCGAAAGGCTTCTTGAAGGGAAAGATGTAACTCTGTGAGATGAATTAACAGAACACAGAGCAGTTTCTCAGAAAGCTTCTTTCCAGTTTTGAACGGAAGATATTTCCTTTTTCACCATAGCCCTCTATGGGCTTCCAAATATCCCTTTGCCAATTCCACATGAACAGCCTTATCGAAAGGCTTCTTGAAGGGAAAGATGTAACTCTGTGAGATGAATTAACAGAACACAGAGCAGTTTCTCAGAAAGCTTCTTTCCAGTTTTGAACGGAAGATATTTCCTTTTTCACCATAGCCCTCTATGGGCTTCCAAATATCCCTTTGCCAATTCCACAAGAACAGCCTTAGCGAAAGGCTTCTTCAAGGGAAAGATGTAACTCTTTGAGATGAATTAACAGAACACAGAGCGGTTTCTCAGAAAGCTTCTTTCCAGTTTTGAACGGAAGATATTTCCTTTTTCACCATAGCCCTCTATGGGCTTCCAAATATCCCTTTTCCAATTCCACAAGAACAGCCTTAGCGAAAGGCTTCTTGAAGGGAAAGATGTAACTCTGTGAGATGAATTAACAGAACCCAGAGCGGTTTCTCAGAAAGCTTCTTTCCAGTTTTGAAGGGAAGATATTTCCTTTTTCACCATAGCCCTCTATGGGCTTCCAAATATCCCTTTGCGAATTCCACAAGAACAGCCTTAGCGAAAGGCTTCTTGAAGGGAAAGATGTAACTCTGTGATATGAATTAACAGAACACAGAGCGGTTTCTCAGAAAGTTTCTTTCCAGTTTTGAAGGGAAGATATTTCCTTTTTCACCATAGCCCTCTATGGGCTTCCAAATATCCCTTTGCGAATTCCACAAGAACAGCCTTAGCAAAAGGCTACTTGAAGGGAAAGATGTAACTCTGTGAGATGAATTAACAGAACACAGAGCAGTTTCTCAGAAAGCTTCTTTCCAGTTTTGAACGGAAGATATTTACTTTTTCACCATAGCCCTCTATGGGCTTCCAAATATCCCTTTGCCAATTCCACAAGAACAGCCTTAGCGAAAGCTTCTTGAAGGGAAAGATGTAACTCTGTGAGATGAATTAACAGAACACAGAGCAGTTTCTCAGAAAGCTTCTTTCCAGTTTTGAACGGAAGATATTTCCTTTTTCACCATAGCCCTCTATGGGCTTCCAAATATCCCTTTTCCAATTCCACAAGAACAGAATTAGCGAAAGGCTTCTTGAAGGGAAAGATGTAACTCTGTGAGATGAATTAACAGAACACAGAGCAGTTTCTCAGAAAGCTTCTTTCCAGTTTTGAACGGAAGATATTTCCTTTTTCACCATAGCCCTCTATGGGCTTCCAAATATCCCTTTGCCAATTCCACAAGAACAGCCTTAGCGAGAGGCTTCTTGAAGAGAAAGATGTAACTCTGTGACATGAATTAACAGAACACAGAGCAGTTTCTCAGAAAGCTTCTTTCCAGTTTTGAACGGAAGATATTTCCTTTTTCACCGTAGCCCTCTATCGGCTTCCAAATATCCCTTTGCCAATTCCACAAGAACAGCCTTAGCGAAAGGCTTCTTGAAGGGAAAGATGTAACTCTGTGAGATGAATTAACAGAACACAGAGCAGTTTCTCAGAAAGCTTCTTTCCAGTTTTGAACGGAAGATATTTCCTTTTTCACCATAGCCCTCTATGGGCTTCCAAATATCCCTTTGCCAATTCCACAAGAACAGCCTTAGCGAAAGGCTTCTTGAAGGGAAAGATGTAACTCTGTGAGATGAATTAACAGAACACAGAGCAGTTTCTCAGAAAGCTTCTTTCCAGTTTTGAACGGAAGATATTTCCTTTTTCACCATAGCCCTCTATGGGCTTCCAAATATCCCTTTGCCAATTCCACAAGAACAGCCTTAGCGAAAGGCTTCTTGAAGGGAAAGATGTAACTCTGTGAGATGAATTAACAGAACACAGAGCAGTTTCTCAGAAAGCTTCTTTCCAGTTTTGAACGGAAGATATTTCCTTTTTCACCATAGCCCTCTATGGGCTTCCAAATATCCCTTTGCCAATTCCACATGAACAGCCTTATCGAAAGGCTTCTTGAAGGGAAAGATGTAACTCTGTGAGATGAATTAACAGAACACAGAGCAGTTTCTCAGAAAGCTTCTTTCCAGTTTTGAACGGAAGATATTTCCTTTTTCACCATAGCCCTCTATGGGCTTCCAAATATCCCTTTGCCAATTCCACAAGAACAGCCTTAGCGAAAGGCTTCTTCAAGGGAAAGATGTAACTCTTTGAGATGAATTAACAGAACACAGAGCGGTTTCTCAGAAAGCTTCTTTCCAGTTTTGAACGGAAGATATTTCCTTTTTCACCATAGCCCTCTATGGGCTTCCAAATATCCCTTTTCCAATTCCACAAGAACAGCCTTAGCGAAAGGCTTCTTGAAGGGAAAGATGTAACTCTGTGAGATGAATTAACAGAACCCAGAGCGGTTTCTCAGAAAGCTTCTTTCCAGTTTTGAAGGGAAGATATTTCCTTTTTCACCATAGCCCTCTATGGGCTTCCAAATATCCCTTTGCGAATTCCACAAGAACAGCCTTAGCGAAAGGCTTCTTGAAGGGAAAGATGTAACTCTGTGATATGAATTAACAGAACACAGAGCGGTTTCTCAGAAAGTTTCTTTCCAGTTTTGAAGGGAAGATATTTCCTTTTTCACCATAGCCCTCTATGGGCTTCCAAATATCCCTTTGCGAATTCCACAAGAACAGCCTTAGCGAAAGGCTACTTGAAGGGAAAGATGTAACTCTGTGAGATGAATTAACAGAACACAGAGCAGTTTCTCAGAAAGCTTCTTTCCAGTTTTGAACGGAAGATATTTACTTTTTCACCATAGCCCTCTATGGGCTTCCAAATATCCCTTTGCCAATTCCACAAGAACAGCCTTAGCGAAAGCTTCTTGAAGGGAAAGATGTAACTCTGTGAGATGAATTAACAGAACACAGAGCAGTTTCTCAGAAAGCTTCTTTCCAGTTTTGAACGGAAGATATTTCCTTTTTCACCATAGCCCTCTATGGGCTTCCAAATATCCCTTTTCCAATTCCACAAGAACAGAATTAGCGAAAGGCTTCTTGAAGGGAAAGATGTAACTCTGTGAGATGAATTAACAGAACACAGAGCAGTTTCTCAGAAAGCTTCTTTCCAGTTTTGAACGGAAGATATTTCCTTTTTCACCATAGCCCTCTATGGGCTTCCAAATATCCCTTTGCCAATTCCACAAGAACAGCCTTAGCGAGAGGCTTCTTGAAGAGAAAGATGTAACTCTGTGACATGAATTAACAGAACACAGAGCAGTTTCTCAGAAAGCTTCTTTCCAGTTTTGAACGGAAGATATTTCCTTTTTCACCATAGCCCTCTATGGGCTTCCAAATATCCCTTTGCCAATTCCACAAGAACAGCCTTAGCGAAAGGCTTCTTGAAGGGAAAGATGTAACTCTGTGAGATGAATTAACAGAACACAGAGCAGTTTCTCAGAAAGCTTCTTTCCAGTTTTGAACGGAAGATATTTCCTTTTTCACCATAGCCCTCTATGGGCTTCCAAATATCCCTTTGCCAATTCCACAAGAACAGCCTTAGCGAAAGGCTTCTTCAAGGGAAAGATGTAACTCTGTGAGATGAATTAACAGAACACAGAGCGGTTTCTCAGAAAGCTTCTTTCCAGTTTTGAACGGAAGATATTTCCTTTTTCACCATAGCCCTCTATGGGCTTCCAAATATCCCTTTGCCAATTCCACAAGAACAGCCGTAGCGAAAGGCTTCTTGAAGGGAAAGATGTAACTCTGTGAGATGAATTAACAGAACACAGAGCAGTTTCTCAGAAAGCTTCTTTCCAGTTTTGAACGGAAGATATTTCCTTTTTCACCGTAGCCCTCTATCGGCTTCCAAATATCCCTTTGCCAATTCCACAAGAACAGGCTTAGCGAAAGGCTTCTTGAAGGGAAAGATGTAACTCTGTGAGATGAATTAACAGAACACAGAGCAGTTTCTCAGAAAGCTTCTTTCCAGTTTTGAACGGAAGATATTTCCTTTTTCACCATAGCCCTGTATGGGCTTCAAAATATCCCTTTGCCAATTCCACAAGAACAGCCTTAGCGAAAGGCTACTTGAAGGGAAAGATGTAACTCTGTGAGATGAATTAACAGAACACAGAGCAGTTTCTCAGAAAGCTTCTTTCCAGTTTTGAACGGAAGATATTTCCTTTTTCACCATAGCCCTCTATGGGCTTCCAAATATCCCTTTGCCAATTCCACAAGAACAGCCTTAGCGAAAGGCTTCTTGAAGGGAAAGATGTAACTCTGTGAGATGAATTAACAGAACACAGAGCAGTTTCTCAGAAAGCTTCTTTCCAGTTTTGAACGGAAGATATTTCCTTTTTCACCATAGCCCTCTATGGGCTTCCAAATATCCCTTTGCCAATTCCACAAGAACAGCCTTAGCGAAAGGCTTCTTGAAGGGAAAGATGTAACTCTGTGAGATGAATTAACAGAACACAGATCAGTTTCTCAGAAAGCTTCTTTCCAGTTTTGAACGGAAGATATTTCCTTTTTCACCATAGCCCTCTAAGGGCTTCCAAATATCCCTTTTCCAAATCCACAAGAACAGAATTAGCGAAAGGCTTCTTGAAGGGAAAGATGTAACTCTGTGAGATGAATTAACAGAACACAGAGCAGTTTCTCAGAAAGCTTCTTTCCAGTTTTGAACGGAAGATATTTCCTTTTTCACCATAGCCCTCTATGGGCTTCCAAATATCCCTTTGCCAATTCCACAAGAACAGCCTTAGCGAAAGGCTTCTTGAAGGGAAAGATGTAACTCTGTGAGATGAATTAACAGAACACAGAGCAGTTTCTCAGAAAGCTTCTTTCCAGTTTTGAACGGAAGATATTTCCTTTTTCACCATAGCCCTCTATGGGCTTCCAAATATCCCTTTGCCAATTCCACAAGAACAGCCTTAGCGAAAGGCTTCTTGAAGGGAAAGATGTAACTCTGTGAGATGAATTAACAGAACACAGAGCAGTTTCTCAGAAAGCTTCTTTCCAGTTTTGAACGGAAGATATTTCCTTTTTCACCATAGCCCTCTATGGGCTTCCAAATATCCCTTTGCCAATTCCACAAGAACAGCCTTAGCGAAAGGCTTCTTGAAGGGAAAGATGTAACTCTGTGAGATGAATTAACAGAACACAGAGCAGTTTCTCAGAAAGCTTCTTTCCAGTTTTGAACGGAAGATATTTCCTTTTTCACCATAGCCCTCTAAGGGCTTCCAAATATCCCTTTTCCAATTCCACAAGAACAGAATTAGCGAAAGGCTTCTTGAAGGGAAAGATGTAACTCTGTGAGATGAATTAACAGAACACAGAGCAGTTTCTCAGAAAGCTTCTTTCCAGTTTTGAACGGAAGATATTTCCTTTTTCACCATAGCCCTCTATGGGCTTCCAAATATCCCTTTGCCAATTCCACAAGAACAGCCTTAGCGAAAGGCTTCTTGAAGGGAAAGATGTAACTCTGTGAGATGAATTAACAGAACACAGAGCAGTTTCTCAGAAAGCTTCTTTCCAGTTTTGAACGGAAGATATTTCCTTTTTCACCATAGCCCTCTATGGGCTTCCAAATATCCCTTTGCCAATTCCACAAGAACAGCCTTAGCGAAAGGCTTCTTGAAGGGAAAGATGTAACTCTGTGAGATGAATTAATAGAACACAGAGCAGTTTCTCAGAAACCTTCTTTCCAGTTTTGAACGGAAGATATTTCCTTTTTCACGATAGCCCTCTATGGGCTTCCAAATATCCCTTTTCCAATTCCACAAGAACAGAATTAGCGAAAGGCTTCTTGAAGGGAAAGATGTAACTCTGTGAGATGAATTAACAGAACACAGAGCAGTTTCTCCGAAAGCTTCTTTCCAGTTTTGAACGGAAGATATTTCCTTTTTCACCATAGCCCTCTATGGGCTTCCAAATATCCCTTTGCCAATTCCACAAGAACAGCCTTAGCGAAAGGCTTCTTGAAGGGAAAGATGTAACTCTGTGAGATGAATTAACAGAACACAGAGCAGTTTCTCAGAAAGCTTCTTTCCAGTTTTGAACGGAAGATATTTCCTTTTTCACCATAGCCCTCTATGGGCTTCCAAATATCCCTTTGCCAATTCCACAAGAACAGCCTTAGCGAAAGGCTTCTTGAAGGGAAAGATGTAACTCTGTGAGATGAATTAACAGAACACAGAGCAGTTTCTCAGAAAGCTTCTTTCCAGTTTTGAACGGAAGATATTTCCTTTTTCACCATAGCCCTCTATGGGCTTCCAAATATCCCTTTGCCAATTCCACATGAACAGCCTTATCGAAAGGCTTCTTGAAGGGAAAGATGTAACTCTGTGAGATGAATTAACAGAACACAGAGCAGTTTCTCAGAAAGCTTCTTTCCAGTTTTGAACGGAAGATATTTCCTTTTTCACCATAGCCCTCTATGGGCTTCCAAATATCCCTTTGCCAATTCCACAAGAACAGCCTTAGCGAAAGGCTTCTTCAAGGGAAAGATGTAACTCTGTGAGATGAATTAACAGAACACAGAGCGGTTTCTCAGAAAGCTTCTTTCCAGTTTTGAACGGAAGATATTTCCTTTTTCACCATAGCCCTCTATGGGCTTCCAAATATCCCTTTTCCAATTCCACAAGAACAGCCTTAGCGAAAGGCTTCTTGAAGGGAAAGATGTAACTCTGTGAGATGAATTAACAGAACCCAGAGCGGTTTCTCAGAAAGCTTCTTTCCAGTTTTGAAGGGAAGATATTTCCTTTTTCACCATAGCCCTCTATGGGCTTCCAAATATCCCTTTGCGAATTCCACAAGAACAGCCTTAGCGAAAGGCTTCTTGAAGGGAAAGATGTAACTCTGTGATATGAATTAACAGAACACAGAGCGGTTTCTCAGAAAGTTTCTTTCCAGTTTTGAAGGGAAGATATTTCCTTTTTCACCATAGCCCTCTATGGGCTTCCAAATATCCCTTTGCGAATTCCACAAGAACAGCCTTAGCGAAAGGCTACTTGAAGGGAAAGATGTAACTCTGTGAGATGAATTAACAGAACACAGAGCAGTTTCTCAGAAAGCTTCTTTCCAGTTTTGAACGGAAGATATTTACTTTTTCACCATAGCCCTCTATGGGCTTCCAAATATCCCTTTGCCAATTCCACAAGAACAGCCTTAGCGAAAGCTTCTTGAAGGGAAAGATGTAACTCTGTGAGATGAATTAACAGAACACAGAGCAGTTTCTCAGAAAGCTTCTTTCCAGTTTTGAACGGAAGATATTTCCTTTTTCACCATAGCCCTCTATGGGCTTCCAAATATCCCTTTTCCAATTCCACAAGAACAGAATTAGCGAAAGGCTTCTTGAAGGGAAAGATGTAACTCTGTGAGATGAATTAACAGAACACAGAGCAGTTTCTCAGAAAGCTTCTTTCCAGTTTTGAACGGAAGATATTTCCTTTTTCACCATAGCCCTCTATGGGCTTCCAAATATCCCTTTGCCAATTCCACAAGAACAGCCTTAGCGAGAGGCTTCTTGAAGAGAAAGATGTAACTCTGTGACATGAATTAACAGAACACAGAGCAGTTTCTCAGAAAGCTTCTTTCCAGTTTTGAACGGAAGATATTTCCTTTTTCACCATAGCCCTCTATGGGCTTCCAAATATCCCTTTGCCAATTCCACAAGAACAGCCTTAGCGAAAGGCTTCTTGAAGGGAAAGATGTAACTCTGTGAGATGAATTAACAGAACACAGAGCAGTTTCTCAGAAAGCTTCTTTCCAGTTTTGAACGGAAGATATTTCCTTTTTCACCATAGCCCTCTATGGGCTTCCAAATATCCCTTTGCCAATTCCACAAGAACAGCCTTAGCGAAAGGCTTCTTCAAGGGAAAGATGTAACTCTGTGAGATGAATTAACAGAACACAGAGCGGTTTCTCAGAAAGCTTCTTTCCAGTTTTGAACGGAAGATATTTCCTTTTTCACCATAGCCCTCTATGGGCTTCCAAATATCCCTTTGCCAATTCCAGAAGAACAGACTTAGCGAAAGGCTTCATGAAGGGAAAGATGTAACTCTGTGAGATGAATTAACAGAACATAGAGCCGTTTCTCAGAAAGCTTCTTTCCAGTTTTGAACGGACGATATTTCCTTTTTCACCATAGCCCTCTATGGGCTTCCAAATATCCCTTTACCAATTCCACAAGAACAGCCGTAGCGAAAGGCTTCTTGAAGGGAAAGATGTAACTCTGTGAGATGAATTAACAGAACACAGAGCAGTTTCTCAGAAAGCTTCTTTCCAGTTTTGAACGGAAGATATTTCCTTTTTCACCGTAGCCCTCTATCGGCTTCCAAATATCCCTTTGCCAATTCCACAAGAACAGCCTTAGCGAAAGGCTTCTTGAAGGGAAAGATGTAACTCTGTGAGATGAATTAACAGAACACAGAGCAGTTTCTCAGAAAGCTTCTTTCCAGTTTTGAACGGAAGATATTTCCTTTTTCACCATAGCCGTCTATGGGCTTCCAAATATCCCTTTGCCAATTCCACAAGAACAGGCTTAGCGAAAGGCTTCTTGAAGGGAAAGATGTAACTCTGTGAGATGAATTAACAGAACACAGAGCAGTTTCTCAGAAAGCTTCTTTCCAGTTTTGAACGGAAGATATTTCCTTTTTCACCATAGCCCTGTATGGGCTTCAAAATATCCCTTTGCCAATTCCACAAGAACAGCCTTAGCGAAAGGCTACTTGAAGGGAAAGATGTAACTCTGTGAGATGAATTAACAGAACACAGAGCAGTTTCTCAGAAAGCTTCTTTCCAGTTTTGAACGGAAGATATTTCCTTTTTCACCATAGCCCTCTATGGGCTTCCAAATATCCCTTTGCCAATTCCACAAGAACAGCCTTAGCGAAAGGCTTCTTGAAGGGAAAGATGTAACTCTGTGAGATGAATTAACAGAACACAGAGCAGTTTCTCAGAAAGCTTCTTTCCAGTTTTGAACGGAAGATATTTCCTTTTTCACCATAGCCCTCTATGGGCTTCCAAATATCCCTTTGCCAATTCCACAAGAACAGCCTTAGCGAAAGGCTTCTTGAAGGGAAAGATGTAACTCTGTGAGATGAATTAACAGAACACAGAGCAGTTTCTCAGAAAGCTTCTTTCCAGTTTTGAACGGAAGATATTTCCTTTTTCACCATAGCCCTCTAAGGGCTTCCAAATATCCCTTTTCCAAATCCACAAGAACAGAATTAGCGAAAGGCTTCTTGAAGGGAAAGATGTAACTCTGTGAGATGAATTAACAGAACACAGAGCAGTTTCTCAGAAAGCTTCTTTCCAGTTTTGAACGGAAGATATTTCCTTTTTCACCATAGCCCTCTATGGGCTTCCAAATATCCCTTTGCCAATTCCACAAGAACAGCCTTAGCGAAAGGCTTCTTGAAGGGAAAGATGTAACTCTGTGAGATGAATTAACAGAACACAGAGCAGTTTCTCAGAAAGCTTCTTTCCAGTTTTGAACGGAAGATATTTCCTTTTTCACCATAGCCCTCTATGGGCTTCCAAATATCCCTTTGCCAATTCCACAAGAACAGCCTTAGCGAAAGGCTTCTTGAAGGGAAAGATGTAACTCTGTGAGATGAATTAACAGAACACAGAGCAGTTTCTCAGAAAGCTTCTTTCCAGTTTTGAACGGAAGATATTTCCTTTTTCACCATAGCCCTCTATGGGCTTCCAACTATCCCTTTGCCAATTCCACAAGAACAGCCTTAGCGAAAGGCTTCTTGAAGGGAAAGATGTAACTCTGTGAGATGAATTAACAGAACACAGAGCAGTTTCTCAGAAAGCTTCTTTCCAGTTTTGAACGGAAGATATTTCCTTTTTCACCATAGCCCTCTAAGGGCTTCCAAATATCCCTTTTCCAATTCCACAAGAACAGAATTAGCGAAAGGCTTCTTGAAGGGAAAGATGTAACTCTGTGAGATGAATTAACAGAACACAGAGCAGTTTCTCAGAAAGCTTCTTTCCAGTTTTGAACGGAAGATATTTCCTTTTTCACCATAGCCCTCTATGGGCTTCCAAATATCCCTTTGCCAATTCCACAAGAACAGCCTTAGCGAAAGGCTTCTTGAAGGGAAAGATGTAACTCTGTGAGATGAATTAACAGAACACAGAGCAGTTTCTCAGAAAGCTTCTTTCCAGTTTTGAACGGAAGATATTTCCTTTTTCACCATAGCCCTCTATGGGCTTCCAAATATCCCTTTGCCAATTCCACAAGAACAGCCTTAGCGAAAGGCTTCTTGAAGGGAAAGATGTAACTCTGTGAGATGAATTAATAGAACACAGAGCAGTTTCTCAGAAACCTTCTTTCCAGTTTTGAACGGAAGATATTTCCTTTTTCACGATAGCCCTCTATGGGCTTCCAAATATCCCTTTTCCAATTCCAAAAGAACAGAATTAGCGAAAGGCTTCTTGAAGGGAAAGATGTAACTCTGTGAGATGAATTAACAGAACACAGAGCAGTTTCTCCGAAAGCTTCTTTCCAGTTTTGAACGGAAGATATTTCCTTTTTCACCATAGCCCTCTATGGGCTTCCAAATATCCCTTTGCCAATTCCACAAGAACAGCCTTAGCGAAAGGCTTCTTCAAGGGAAAGATGTAACTCTGTGAGATGAATTAACAGAACACAGAGCGGTTTCTCAGAAAGCTTCTTTCCAGTTTTGAACGGAAGATATTTCCTTTTTCACCATAGCCCTCTATGGGCTTCCAAATATCCCTTTGCCAATTCCAGAAGAACAGACTTAGCGAAAGGCTTCATGAAGGGAAAGATGTAACTCTGTGAGATGAATTAACAGAACATAGAGCCGTTTCTCAGAAAGCTTCTTTCCAGTTTTCAACGGACGATATTTCCTTTTTCACCATAGCCCTCTATGGGCTTCCAAATATCCCTTTGCCAATTCCACAAGAACAGCCTTAGCGAAAGGCTTCTTGAAGGGAAAGATGTAACTCTGTGAGATGAATTAACAGAACACAGAGCAGTTTCTCAGAAAGCTTCTTTCCAGTTTTGAACGGAAGATATTTCCTTTTTCACCGTAGCCCTCTATCGGCTTCCAAATATCCCTTTGCCAATTCCACAAGAACAGCCTTAGCGAAAGGCTTCTTGAAGGGAAAGATGTAACTCTGTGAGATGAATTAACAGAACACAGAGCAGTTTCTCAGAAAGCTTCTTTCCAGTTTTGAACGGAAGATATTTCCTTTTTCACCATAGCCGTCTATGGGCTTCCAAATATCCCTTTGCCAATTCCACAAGAACAGGCTTAGCGAAAGGCTTCTTGAAGGGAAAGATGTAACTCTGTGAGATGAATTAACAGAACACAGAGCAGTTTCTCAGAAAGCTTCTTTCCAGTTTTGAACGGAAGATATTTCCTTTTTCACCATAGCCCTGTATGGGCTTCAAAATATCCCTTTGCCAATTCCACAAGAACAGCCTTAGCGAAAGGCTACTTGAAGGGAAAGATGTAACTCTGTGAGATGAATTAACAGAACACAGAGCAGTTTCTCAGAAAGCTTCTTTCCAGTTTTGAACGGAAGATATTTCCTTTTTCACCATAGCCCTCTATGGGCTTCCAAATATCCCTTTGCCAATTCCACAAGAACAGCCTTAGCGAAAGGCTTCTTGAAGGGAAAGATGTAACTCTGTGAGATGAATTAACAGAACACAGAGCAGTTTCTCAGAAAGCTTCTTTCCAGTTTTGAACGGAAGATATTTCCTTTTTCACCATAGCCCTCTATGGGCTTCCAAATATCCCTTTGCCAATTCCACAAGAACAGCCTTAGCGAAAGGCTTCTTGAAGGGAAAGATGTAACTCTGTGAGATGAATTAACAGAACACAGAGCAGTTTCTCAGAAAGCTTCTTTCCAGTTTTGAACGGAAGATATTTCCTTTTTCACCATAGCCCTCTAAGGGCTTCCAAATATCCCTTTTCCAAATCCACAAGAACAGAATTAGCGAAAGGCTTCTTGAAGGGAAAGATGTAACTCTGTGAGATGAATTAACAGAACACAGAGCAGTTTCTCAGAAAGCTTCTTTCCAGTTTTGAACGGAAGATATTTCCTTTTTCACCATAGCCCTCTATGGGCTTCCAAATATCCCTTTGCCAATTCCACAAGAACAGCCTTAGCGAAAGGCTTCTTGAAGGGAAAGATGTAACTCTGTGAGATGAATTAACAGAACACAGAGCAGTTTCTCAGAAAGCTTCTTTCCAGTTTTGAACGGAAGATATTTCCTTTTTCACCATAGCCCTCTATGGGCTTCCAAATATCCCTTTGCCAATTCCACAAGAACAGCCTTAGCGAAAGGCTTCTTGAAGGGAAAGATGTAACTCTGTGAGATGAATTAACAGAACACAGAGCAGTTTCTCAGAAAGCTTCTTTCCAGTTTTGAACGGAAGATATTTCCTTTTTCACCATAGCCCTCTATGGGCTTCCAACTATCCCTTTGCCAATTCCACAAGAACAGCCTTAGCGAAAGGCTTCTTGAAGGGAAAGATGTAACTCTGTGAGATGAATTAACAGAACACAGAGCAGTTTCTCAGAAAGCTTCTTTCCAGTTTTGAACGGAAGATATTTCCTTTTTCACCATAGCCCTCTATGGGCTTCCAAATATCCCTTTGCCAATTCCACAAGAACAGCCTTAGCGAAAGGCTTCTTGAAGGGAAAGATGTAACTCTGTGAGATGAATTAATAGAACACAGAGCAGTTTCTCAGAAACCTTCTTTCCAGTTTTGAACGGAAGATATTTCCTTTTTCACGATAGCCCTCTATGGGCTTCCAAATATCCCTTTTCCAATTCCACAAGAACAGAATTAGCGAAAGGCTTCTTGAAGGGAAAGATGTAACTCTGTGAGATGAATTAACAGAACACAGAGCAGTTTCTCCGAAAGCTTCTTTCCAGTTTTGAACGGAAGATATTTCCTTTTTCACCATAGCCCTCTATGGGCTTCCAAATATCCCTTTGCCAATTCCACAAGAACAGCCTTAGCGAAAGGCTTCTTGAAGGGAAAGATGTAACTCTGTGAGATGAATTAACAGAACACAGAGCAGTTTCTCAGAAATCTTCTTTCCAGTTTTGAACGGAAGATATTTCCTTTTTCACCATAGCCCTCTATGGGCTTCCAAATATCCCTTTGCCAATTCCACAAGAACAGCCTTAGCGAAAGGCTTCTTGAAGGGAAAGATGTAACTCTGTGAGATGAATTAACAGAACACAGAGCAGTTTCTCAGAAAGCTTCTTTCCAGTTTTGAACGGAAGATATTTCCTTTTTCACCATAGCCCTCTATGGGCTTCCAAATATCCCTTTGCCAATTCCACATGAACAGCCTTATCGAAAGGCTTCTTGAAGGGAAAGATGTAACTCTGTGAGATGAATTAACAGAACACAGAGCAGTTTCTCAGAAAGCTTCTTTCCAGTTTTGAACGGAAGATATTTCCTTTTTCACCATAGCCCTCTATGGGCTTCCAAATATCCCTTTGCCAATTCCACAAGAACAGCCTTATCGAAAGGCTTCTTGAAGGAAAAGACGTAACTCTGTAAGATGAATTAACAGAACACAGAGCAGTTTCTCAGAAAGCTTCTTTCCAGTTTTGAACGGAAGATATTTCCTTTTTCACCATAGCCCTCTTCGGGCTTCCAAATATCCCTTTGCGAATTCCACAAGAACAGCCTTAGCGAAAGGCTTCTTGAAGGGAAAGATGTAACTCTGTGAGATGAATTAACAGAACACAGAGCAGTTTCTCAGAAAGCTTCTTTCCAGTTTTGAACGGAAGATATCTCCTTTTTCACCATAGCCCTCTATGGGCTTCCAAATATCCCTTTGAAAATTCCACAAGAACAGCCTTAGCGAAAGGCTTCTTGAAGGGAAAGATGTAACTCTGTGAGATGAATTAACAGAACACAGAGCAGTTTCTCAGAAAGCTTCTTTCCAGTTTTGAACGGACGATATTTCCTTTTTCACCATAGCCCTCTATGGGCTTCCAAATATCCCTTTGCCAATTCCACAAGAACAGCCTTAGCGAAAGGCTTCTTGAAGGGAAAGATGTAACTCTGTGAGACGAAGTAACAGAACACAGAGCAGTTTCTCAGAAAGCTTCTTTCCAGTTTTGAACGGAAGATATTTCCTTTTTCACCATAGCCCTCTATGGGCTTCCAAATATCCCTTTGCCAATTCCACAAGAACAGCCTTAGCGAAAGGCTTCTTGAAGAGAAAGATGTAACTCTGTGAGATGAATTAACAGAACACAGAGCAGTTTCTCAGAAACTTTCTTTCCAGTTTTGAACGGAAGATATTTCCTTTTTCACCATAGCCCTCTATGGGCTTCAAAATATCCCTTTGCCAATTCCACAAGAACAGCCTTAGCGAAAGGCTACTTGAAGGGAAAGATGTAACTCTGTGAGATGAATTAACAGAACACAGAGCAGTTTCTCAGAAAGCTTCTTTCCAGTTTTGAACGGAAGATATTTCCTTTTTCACCATAGCCCTCTATGGGCTTCCAAATATCCCTTTGCCAATTCCACAAGAACAGCCTTAGCGAAAGGCTACTTGAAGGGAAAGATGTAACTCTGTGAGATGAATTAACAGAACACAGAGCAGTTTCTCAGAATGCTTCTTTCCAGTTTTGAACGGAAGATATTTCCTTTTTCACCATAGCCCTCTATGGGCTTCCAAATATCCCTTTGCCAATTCCACAAGAACAGCCTTAGCGAAAGGCTTGTTGAAGGGAAAGATGTAACTCTGTGAGATGAATTAACAGAACACAGAGCAGTTTCTCAGAAAGCTTCTTTCCAGTTTTGAACGGAAGATATTTCCTTTTTCACCATAGCCCTCTATGGGCTTCCAAATATCCCTTTGCCAATTCCACAAGAACAGCCTTAGCGAAAGGCTTCTTGAAGGGAAAGATGTAACTCTGTGAGATGAATTAACAGAACACAGAGCAGTTTCTCAGAAAGCTTCATTCCAGTTTTGAACGGAAGATATTTCCTTTTTCACCATAGCCCTCTATGGGCTTCCAAATATCCCTTTGCCAATTCCACAAGAACAGCCTTAGCGAAAGGCTTCTTGAAGAGAAAGATGTAACTCTGTGAGATGAATTAACAGAACACAGAGCAGTTTCTCAGAAAGCTTCTTTCCAGTTTTGAACGGAAGATATTTCCTTTTTCACCATAGCCCTCTATGGGCTTCCAAATATCCCTTTGCCAATTCCACAAGAACAGCCTTAGCGAAAGGCTTCTTGAAGGGAAAGATGTAACTCTGTGAGATGAATTAACAGAACACAGAGCAGTTTCTCAGAAAGCTTCTTTCCAGTTTTGAACGGAAGATATTTCCTTTTTCACCATAGCCCTCTATGGGCTTCCAAATATCCCTTTGCCAATTCCACAAGAACAGCCTTAGCGAAAGGCTTCTTCAAGGGAAAGATGTAACTCTGTGAGATGAATTAACAGAACACAGAGCGGTTTCTCAGAAAGCTTCTTTCCAGTTTTGAACGGAAGATATTTCCTTTTTCACCATAGCCCTCTATGGGCTTCCAAATATCCCTTTGCCAATTCCACAAGAACAGCCTTAGCGAAAGGCTTCTTGAAGGGAAAGATGTAACTCTGTGAGATGAATTAACAGAACACAGAGCAGTTTCTCAGAAAGCTTCTTTCCAGTTTTGAACGGAAGATATTTCCTTTTTCACCATAGCCCTCTATGGGCTTCCAAATATCCCTTTGCCAATTCCACAAGAACAGCCTTAGCGAAAGGCTTCTTGAAGGGAAAGATGTAACTCTGTGAGATGAATTAACAGAACACAGAGCGGTTTCTCAGAAAGCTTCTTTCCAGTTTTGAACGGAAGATATTTCCTTTTTCACCATAGCCCTCTATGGGCTTCCAAATATCCCTTTGCCAATTCCAGAAGAACAGACTTAGCGAAAGGCTTCATGAAGGGAAAGATGTAACTCTGTGAGATGAATTAACAGAACATAGAGCCGTTTCTCAGAAAGCTTCTTTCCAGTTTTGAACGGACGATATTTCCTTTTTCACCATAGCCCTCTATGGGCTTCCAAATATCCCTTTGCCAATTCCACAAGAACAGCCTTAGCGAAAGGCTTCTTGAAGGGAAAGATGTAACTCTGTGAGATGAATTAACAGAACACAGAGCGGTTTCTCAGAAAGCTTCTTTCCAGTTTTGAACGGAAGATATTTCCTTTTTCACCATAGCCCTCTATCGGCTTCCAAATATCCCTTTGCCAATTCCACAAGAACAGCCTTAGCGAAAGGCTTCTTGAAGGGAAAGATGTAACTCTGTGAGATGAATTAACAGAACACAGAGCAGTTTCTCAGAAAGCTTCTTTCCAGTTTTGAACGGAAGATATTTCCTTTTTCACCATAGCCCTCTATGGGCTTCCAAATATCCCTTTGCCAATTCCACAAGAACAGGCTTAGCGAAAGGCTTCTTGAAGGGAAAGATGTAACTCTGTGAGATGAATTAACAGAACACAGAGCAGTTTCTCAGAAAGCTTCTTTCCAGTTTTGAACGGAAGATATTTCCTTTTTCACCATAGCCCTCTATGGGCTTCCAAATATCCCTTTGCCAATTCCACAAGAACAGCCTTAGCGAAAGGCTTCTTGAAGGGAAAGATGTAACTCTGTGAGATGAATTAACAGAACACAGAGCAGTTTCTCAGAAAGCTTCTTTCCAGTTTTGAACGGAAGATATTTCCTTTTTCACCATAGCCCTCTATGGGCTTCCAAATATCCCTTTGCCAATTCCACAAGAACAGCCTTAGCGAAAGGCTTCTTGAAGGGAAAGATGTAACTCTGTGAGATGAATTAATAGAACACAGAGCAGTTTCTCAGAAACCTTCTTTCCAGTTTTGAACGGAAGATATTTCCTTTTTCACGATAGCCCTCTATGGGCTTCCAAATATCCCTTTTCCAATTCCACAAGAACAGAATTAGCGAAAGGCTTCTTGAAGGGAAAGATGTAACTCTGTGAGATGAATTAACAGAACACAGAGCAGTTTCTCCGAAAGCTTCTTTCCAGTTTTGAACGGAAGATATTTCCTTTTTCACCATAGCCCTCTATGGGCTTCCAAATATCCCTTTGCCAATTCCACAAGAACAGCCTTAGCGAAAGGCTTCTTGAAGGGAAAGATGTAACTCTGTGAGATGAATTAACAGAACACAGAGCAGTTTCTCAGAAAGCTTCTTTCCAGTTTTGAACGGAAGATATTTCCTTTTTCACCATAGCCCTCTATGGGCTTCCAAATATCCCTTTGCCAATTCCACAAGAACAGCCTTAGCGAAAGGCTTCTTGAAGGGAAAGATGTAACTCTGTGAGATGAATTAACAGAACACAGAGCAGTTTCTCAGAAAGCTTCTTTCCAGTTTTGAACGGAAGATATTTCCTTTTTCACCATAGCCCTCTATGGGCTTCCAAATATCCCTTTGCCAATTCCACATGAACAGCCTTATCGAAAGGCTTCTTGAAGGGAAAGATGTAACTCTGTGAGATGAATTAACAGAACACAGAGCAGTTTCTCAGAAAGCTTCTTTCCAGTTTTGAACGGAAGATATTTCCTTTTTCACCATAGCCCTCTATGGCTTCCAAATATCCCTTTGCCAATTCCACAAGAACAGCCTTAGCGAAAGGCTTCTTGAAGGGAAAGATGTAACTCTGTGAGATGAATTAACAGAACACAGAGCAGTTTCTCAGAAAGCTTCTTTCCAGTTTTGAACGGAAGATATTTCCTTTTTCACCATAGCCCTCTATGGGCTTCCAAATATCCCTTTGCCAATTCCACAAGAACAGCCTCAGCGAAACGCTTCTTGAAGGGAAAGATGTAACTCTGTGAGATGAATTAACAGAACACAGAGCAGTTTCTCAGAAAGCTTCTTTCCAGTTTTGAACGGAAGATATTTCCTTTTTCACCATAGCCCTCTATGGGCTTCCACATATCCCTTTGCCAATTCCACAAGAACAGCCTTAGCGAAAGGCTTCTTGAAGGGAAAGATGTAACTCTGTGAGATGAATTAATAGAACACAGAGCAGTTTCTCAGAAAGCTTCTTTCCAGTTTTGAACGGAAGATATTTCCTTTTTCACCATAGCCCTCTTCGGGCTTCCAAATATCCCTTTGCGAATTCCACAAGAACAGCCTTAGCGAAAGGCTTCTTGAAGGGAAAGATGTAACTCTGTGAGATGAATTAACAGAACACAGAGCAGTTTCTCAGAAAGCTTCTTTCCAGTTTTGAACGGAAGATATCTCCTTTTTCACCATAGCCCTCTAGGGGCTTCCAAATATCCCTTTGAAAATTCCACAAGAACAGCCTTAGCGAAAGGCTTCTTGAAGGGAAAGATGTAACTCTGTGAGATGAATTAACAGAACACAGAGCAGTTTCTCAGAAAGCTTCTTTCCAGTTTTGAACGGACGATATTTCCTTTTTCACCATAGCCCTCTATGGGCTTCCAAATATCCCTTTGCCAATTCCACAAGAACAGCCTTAGCGAAAGGCTTCTTGAAGGGAAAGATGTAACTCTGTGAGACGAAGTAACAGAACACAGAGCAGTTTCTCAGAAAGCTTCTTTCCAGTTTTGAACGGAAGATATTTCCTTTTTCACCATAGCCCTCTATGGGCTTCCAAATATCCCTTTGCCAATTCCACAAGAACAGCCTTAGCGAAAGGCTTCTTGAAGGGAAAGATGTAACTCTGTGAGATGAATTAACAGAACACAGAGCAGTTTCTCAGAAAGCTTCTTTCCAGTTTTGAACGGAAGATATTTCCTTTTTCACCATAGCCCTCTATGGGCTTCCAAATATCCCTTTGCCAATTCCACAAGAACAGCCTTAGCGAAAGGCTTCTTGAAGGGAAAGATGTAACTCTGTTTGATGAATTAATAGAACACAGAGCAGTTTCTCAGAAAGCTTCTTTCCAGTTTTGAACGGAAGATATTTCCTTTTTCACCATAGCCCTCTATGGGCTTCCAAATATCCCTTTTCCAATTCCACAAGAACAGAATTAGCGAAAGGCTTCTTGAAGGGAAAGATGTAACTCTGTGAGATGAATTAACAGAACACAGAGCAGTTTCTCAGAAAGCTTCTTTCCAGTTTTGAACGGAAGATATTTCCTTTTTCACCATAGCCCTCTATGGGCTTCCAAATATCCCTTTGCCAATTCCACAAGAACAGCCTTAGCGAAAGGCTTCTTGAAGGGAAAGATGTAACTCTGTGAGATGAATTAACAGAACACAGAGCAGTTTCTCAGAAAGCTTCTTTCCAGTTTTGAACGGAAGATATTTCCTTTTTCACCATAGCCCTCTATGGGCTTCCAAATATCCCTTTGCCAATTCCACAAGAACAGCCTTAGCGAAAGGCTGCTTCAAGGGAAAGATGTAACTCTGTGAGATGAATTAACAGAACACAGAGCGGTTTCTCAGAAAGCTTCTTTCCAGTTTTGAACGGAAGATATTTCCTTTTTCACCATAGCCCTCTTCGGGCTTCCAAATATCCCTTTGCGAATTCCACAAGAACAGCCTTAGCGAAAGGCTTCTTGAAGGGAAAGATGTAACTCTGTGAGATAAATTAACAGAACACAGAGCAGTTTCTCAGAAAGCTTCTTTCCAGTTTTGAACGGAAGATATCTCCTTTTTCACCATAGCCCTCTATGGGCTTCCAAATATCCCTTTGAAAATTCCACAAGAACAGCCTTAGCGAAAGGCTTCTTGAAGGGAAAGATGTAACTCTGTGAGATGAATTAACAGAACACAGAGCAGTTTCTCAGAAAGCTTCTTTCCAGTTTTGAACGGACGATATTTCCTTTTTCACCATAGCCCTCTATGGGCTTCCAAATATCCCTTTGCCAATTCCACAAGAACAGAATTAGCGAAAGGCTTCTTGAAGGGAAAGATGTAACTCTGTGAGATGAACTAACAGAACACAGAGCAGTTTCTCAGAAAGCTTCTTTCCAGTTTTGAACGGAAGATATTTCCTTTTTCACGATAGCCCTCTATGGGCTTCCAAATATCCCTTTGCCAACTCCACAAGAACAGCCTTAGCAAAAGGCTTCTTGAAGGGAAAGATGTAACTCTGTGAGATGAATTAACAGAACACAGAGCAGTTTCTCAGAAAGCTTCTTTCCAGTTTTGAACGGAAGATATTTCCTTTTTCACCATAGCCCTCTATGGGCTTCCAAATATCCCTTTGCCAATTCCACAAGAACAGCCTCAGCGAAACGCTTCTTGAAGGGAAAGATGTAACTCTGTGAGATGAATTAACAGAACACAGAGCAGTTTCTCAGAAAGCTTCTTTCCAGTTTTGAACGGAAGATATTTCCTTTTTCACCATAGCCCTCTATGGGCTTCCAAATATCCCTTTGCCAATTCCACAAGAACAGCCTTAGCGAAAGGCTTCTTGAAGGGAAAGATGTAACTCTGTGAGACGAAGTAACAGAACACAGAGCAGTTTCTCAGAAAGCTTCTTTCCAGTTTTGAACGGAAGATATTTCCTTTTTCACCATAGCCCTCTATGGGCTTCCAAATATCCCTTTGCCAATTCCACAAGAACAGCCTTAGCGAAAGGCTTCTTGAAGGGAAAGATGTAACTCTGTGAGATGAATTAACAGAACACAGAGCAGTTTCTCAGAAAGCTTCTTTCCAGTTTTGAACGGAAGATATTTCCTTTTTCACCATAGCCCTCTATGGGCTTCCAAATATCCCTTTGCCAATTCCACAAGAACAGCCTTAGCGAAAGGCTTCTTGAAGGGAAAGATGTAACTCTGTTTGATGAATTAATAGAACACAGAGCAGTTTCTCAGAAAGCTTCTTTCCAGTTTTGAACGGAAGATATTTCTTTTTTCACCATAGCCCTCTATGGGCTTCCAAATATCCCTTTTCCAATTCCACAAGAACAGAATTAGCGAAAGGCTTCTTGAAGGGAAAGATGTAACTCTGTGAGATGAATTAACAGAACACAGAGCAGTTTCTCAGAAAGCTTCTTTCCAGTTTTGAACGGAAGATATTTCCTTTTTCACCATAGCCCTCTATGGGCTTCCAAATATCCCTTTGCCAATTCCACAAGAACAGCCTTAGCGAAAGGCTTCTTGAAGGGAAAGATGTAACTCTGTGAGATGAATTAACAGAACACAGAGCAGTTTCTCAGAAAGCTTCTTTCCAGTTTTGAACGGAAGATATTTCCTTTTTCACCATAGCCCTCTATGGGCTTCCAAATATCCCTTTGCCAATTCCACAAGAACAGCCTTAGCGAAAGGCTTCTTCAAGGGAAAGATGTAACTCTGTGAGATGAATTAACAGAACACAGAGCGGTTTCTCAGAAAGCTTCTTTCCAGTTTTGAACGGAAGATATTTCCTTTTTCACCATAGCCCTCTTCGGGCTTCCAAATATCCCTTTGCGAATTCCACAAGAACAGCCTTAGCGAAAGGCTTCTTGAAGGGAAAGATGTAACTCTGTGAGATGAATTAACAGAACACAGAGCAGTTTCTCAGAAAGCTTCTTTCCAGTTTTGAACGGAAGATATCTCCTTTTTCACCATAGCCCTCTATGGGCTTCCAAATATCCCTTTGAAAATTCCACAAGAAGAGCCTTAGCGAAAGGCTTCTTGAAGGGAAAGATGTAACTCTGTGAGATGAATTAACAGAACACAGAGCAGTTTCTCAGAAAGCTTCTTTCCAGTTTTGAACGGACGATATTTCCTTTTTCACCATAGCCCTCTATGGGCTTCCAAATATCCCTTTGCCAATTCCACAAGAACAGAATTAGCGAAAGGCTTCTTGAAGGGAAAGATGTAACTCTGTGAGACGAAGTAACAGAACACAGAGCAGTTTCTCTGAAAGCTTCTTTCCAGTTTTGAACGGAAGATATTTCCTTTTTCACCATAGCCCTCTATGGGCTTCCAAATATCCCCTTGCCAATTCCACAAGAACAGCCTTAGCGAAAGGCTTCTTGAAGGGAAAGATGTAACTCTGTGAGATGAATTAACAGAACACAGAGCAGTTTCTCAGAAAGCTTCTTTCCAGTTTTGAACGGAAGATATTTCCTTTTTCACCATAGCCCTCTATGGGCTTCCAAATATCCCTTTGCCAATTCCACAAGAACAGCCTTAGCGAAAGGCTTATTGAAGGGAAAGATGTAACTCTGTTTGATGAATTAATAGAACACAGAGCAGTTTCTCAGAAAGCTTCTTTCCAGTTTTGAACGGAAGATATTTCCTTTTTCACCATAGCCCTCTATGGGCTTCCAAATATCCCTTTTCCAATTCCACAATAACAGAATTAGCGAAAGGCTTCTTGAAGGGAAAGATGTAACTCTGTGAGATGAATTAACAGAACACAGAGCAGTTTCTCAGAAAGCTTCTTTCCAGTTTTGAACGGAAGATATTTCCTTTTTCACCATAGCCCTCTATGGGCTTCCAAATATCCCTTTGCCAATTCCACAAGAACAGCCTTAGCGAAAGGCTTCTTGAAGGGAAAGATGTAACTCTGTGAGATGAATTAACAGAACACAGAGCAGTTTCTCAGAAAGCTTCTTTCCAGTTTTGAACGGAAGATATTTCCTTTTTCACCATAGCCCTCTATGGGCTTCCAAATATCCCTTTGCCAATTCCACAAGAACAGCCTTAGCGAAAGGCTTCTTGAAGGGAAAGATGTAACTCTGTGAGATGAATTAACAGAACACAGAGCAGTTTCTCAGAAAGCTTCTTTCCAGTTTTGAACGGAAGATATTTCCTTTTTCACCATAGCCTTCTATGGGCTTCCAAATATCCCTTTGCCAATTCCACAAGAACAGCCTTAGCGAAAGGCTTCTTGAAGGGAAAGATGTAACTCTGTGAGATGAATTAACAGAACACAGAGCAGTTTCTCAGAAAGCTTCTTTCCAGTTTTGAACGGAAGATATTTCCTTTTTCACCATAGCCCTCTAAGGGCTTCCAAATATCCCTTTTCCAATTCCACAAGAACAGAATTAGCGAAAGGCTTCTTGAAGGGAAAGATGTAACTCTGTGAGATGAATTAACAGAACACAGAGCAGTTTCTCAGAAAGCTTCTTTCCAGTTTTGAACGGAAGATATTTCCTTTTTCACCATAGCCCTCTATGGGCTTCCAAATATCCCTTTGCCAATTCCACAAGAACAGCCTTAGCGAAAGGCTTCTTGAAGGGAAAGATGTAACTCTGTGAGATGAATTAACAGAACACAGAGCAGTTTCTCAGAAAGCTTCTTTCCAGTTTTGAACGGAAGATATTTCCTTTTTCACCATAGCCCTCTATGGGCTTCCAAATATCCCTTTGCCAATTCCACAAGAACAGCCTTAGCGACAGGCTTCTTGAAGGGAAAGATGTAATTCTGTGAGATGAATTAATAGAACACAGAGCAGTTTCTCAGAAACCTTCTTTCCAGTTTTGAACGGAAGATATTTCCTTTTTCACGATAGCCCTCTATGGGCTTCCAAATATCCCTTTTCCAATTCCACAAGAACAGAATTAGCGAAAGGCTTCTTGAAGGGAAAGATGTAACTCTGTGAGATGAATTAACAGAACACAGAGCAGTTTCTCCGAAAGCTTCTTTCCAGTTTTGAACGGAAGATATTTCCTTTTTCACCATAGCCCTCTATGGGCTTCCAAATATCCCTTTGCCAATTCCACAAGAACAGCCTTAGCGAAAGGCTTCTTGAAGGGAAAGATGTAACTCTGTGAGATGAATTAACAGAACACAGAGCAGTTTCTCAGAAAGCTTCTTTCCAATTTTGAACGGAAGATATTTCCTTTTTCACCATAGCCCTCTATGGGCTTCCAAATATCCCTTTGCCAATTCCACAAGAACAGAGTTAGCGAAAGGCTTCTTGAAGGGAAAGATGTAACTCTGTGAGATGAATTAACAGAACACAGAGCAGTTTCTCAGAAAGCTTCTTTCCAGTTTTGAACGGAAGATATTTCCTTTTTCACCATAGCCCTCTATGGGCTTCCAAATATCCCTTTGCCAATTCCACATGAACAGCCTTATCGAAAGGCTTCTTGAAGGGAAAGATGTAACTCTGTGAGATGAATTAACAGAACACAGAGCAGTTTCTCAGAAAGCTTCTTTCCAGTTTTGAACGGAAGATATTTCCTTTTTCACCATAGCCCTCTATGGGCTTCCAAATATCCCTTTGCCAATTCCACAAGAACAGCCTTAGCGAAAGGCTTCTTGAAGGGAAAGATGTAACTCTGTGAGATGAATTAACAGAACACAGAGCAGTTTCTCAGAAAGCTTCTTTCCAGTTTTGAACGGAAGATATTTCCTTTTTCACCATAGCCCTCTATGGGCTTCCAAATATCCCTTTGCCAATTCCACAAGAACAGCCTCAGCGAAACGCTTCTTGAAGGGAAAGATGTAACTCTGTGAGATGAATTAACAGAACACAGAGCAGTTTCTCAGAAAGCTTCTTTCCAGTTTTGAACGGAAGATATTTCCTTTTTCACCATAGCCCTCTATGGGCTTCCAAATATCCCTTTGCCAATTCCACAAGAACAGCCTTAGCGAAAGGCTTCTTGAAGGGAAAGATGTAACTCTGTGAGATGAATTAACAGAACACAGAGCAGTTTCTCAGAAAGCTTCTTTCCAGTTTTGAACGGAAGATATTTCCTTTTTCACCATAGCCCTCTATGGGCTTCCAAATATCCCTTTGCCAATTCCACAAGAACAGAGTTAGCGAAAGGCTTCTTCAAGGGAAAGATGTAACTCTGTGAGATGAATTAACAGAACACAGAGCAGTTTCTCAGAAAGCTTCTTTCCAGTTTTGAACGGAAGATATTTCCTTTTTCACCATAGCCCTCTATGGGCTTCCAAATATCCCTTTGCCAATTCCACATGAACAGCCTTATCGAAAGGCTTCTTGAAGGGAAAGATGTAACTCTGTGAGATGAATTAACAGAACACAGAGCAGTTTCTCAGAAAGCTTCTTTCCAGTTTTGAACGGAAGATATTTCCTTTTTCACCATAGCCCTCTATGGGCTTCCAAATATCCCTTTGCCAATTCCACAAGAACAGCCTTAGCGAAAGGCTTCTTGAAGGGAAAGATGTAACTCTGTGAGATGAATTAACAGAACACAGAGCAGTTTCTCAGAAAGCTTCTTTCCAGTTTTGAACGGAAGATATTTCCTTTTTCACCATAGCCCTCTATGGGCTTCCAAATATCCCTTTGCCAATTCCACAAGAACAGCCTCAGCGAAACGCTTCTTGAAGGGAAAGATGTAACTCTGTGAGATGAATTAACAGAACACAGAGCAGTTTCTCAGAAAGCTTCTTTCCAGTTTTGAACGGAAGCTATTTCCTTTTTCACCATAGCCCTCTATGGGCTTCCAAATATCCCTTTGCCAATTCCACAAGAACAGCCTTAGCGAAAGGCTTCTTGAAGGGAAAGATGTAACTCTGTGAGATGAATTAATAGAACACAGAGCAGTTTCTCAGAAAGCTTCTTTCCAGTTTTGAACGGAAGATATTTCCTTTTTCACCATAGCCCTCTTCGGGCTTCCAAATATCCCTTTGGAAATTCCACAAGAACAGCCTTAGCGAAAGGCTTCTTGAAGGGAAAGATGTAACTCTGTGAGATGAATTAACAGAACACAGAGCAGTTTCTCAGAAAGCTTCTTTCCAGTTTTGAACGGAAGATATTTCCTTTTTCACCATAGCCCTCTATGGGCTTCCAAATATCCCTTTGCCAATTCCACAAGAACAGCCTTAGCGAAAGGCTTCTTGAAGGGAAAGATGTAACTCTGTGAGATGAATTAACAGAACACAGAGCAGTTTCTCAGAAAGCTTCTTTCCAGTTTTGAAAGGAAGATATTTCCTTTTTCACCATAGCCCTCTATGGGCTTCCAAATATCCCTTTGCCAATTCCACAAGAACAGCCTTAGCGAAAGGCTTCTTGAAGGGAAAGATGTAACTCTGTGAGATGAATTAACAGAACACAGAGCAGTTTCTCAGAAAGCTTCTTTCCAGTTTTGAACGGAAGATATTTCCTTTTTCACCATAGCCCTCTATGGGCTTCCAAATATCCCTTTGCCAATTCCACATGAACAGCCTTATCGAAAGGCTTCTTGAAGGGAAAGATGTAACTCTGTGAGATGAATTAACAGAACACAGAGCAGTTCATCAGAAAGCTTCTTTCCAGTTTTGAACGGAAGATATTTCCTTTTTCACCATAGCCCTCTATGGGCTTCCAAATATCCCTTTGCCAATTCCACAAGAACAGCCTTAGCGAAAGGCTTCTTGAAGGGAAAGATGTAACTCTGTGAGAGGAATTAACAGAACACAGAGCAGTTTCTCAGAAAGCTTCTTTCCAGTTTTGAACGGAAGATATTTCCTTTTTCACCATAGCCCTCTATGGGCTTCCAAATATCCCTTTGCCAATTCCACAAGAACAGCCTCAGCGAAAGGCTTCTTGAAGGGAAAGATGTAACTCTGTGAGATGAATTAACAGAACACAGAGCAGTTTCTCAGAAAGCTTCTTTCCAGTTTTGAACGGAAGATATTTCCTTTTTCACCATAGCCCTCTATGGGCTTCCAAATATCCCTTTGCCAATTCCACAAGAACAGCCTTAGCGAAAGGCTTCTTGAAGGGAAAGATGTAACTCTGTGAGATGAATTAATAGAACACAGAGCAGTTTCTCAGAAAGCTTCTTTCCAGTTTTGAACGGAAGATATTTCCTTTTTCACCATAGCCCTCTTCGGGCTTCCAAATATCCCTTTGCGAATTCCACAAGAACAGCCTTAGCGAAAGGCTTCTTGAAGGGAAAGATGTAACTCTGTGAGATGAATTAACAGAACACAGAGCAGTTTCTCAGAAAGCTTCTTTCCAGTTTTGAACGGAAGATATCTCCTTTTTCACCATAGCCCTCTATGGGCTTCCAAATATCCCTTTGAAAATTCCACAAGAACAGCCTTAGCGAAAGGCTTCTTGAAGGGAAAGATGTAACTCTGTGAGATGAATTAACAGAACACAGAGCAGTTTCTCAGAAAGCTTCTTTCCAGTTTTGAACGGACGATATTTCCTTTTTCACCATAGCCCTCTATGGGCTTCCAAATATCCCTTTGCCAATTCCACAAGAACAGCCTTAGCGAAAGGCTTCTTGAAGGGAAAGATGTAACTCTGTGAGACGAAGTAACAGAACACAGAGCAGTTTCTCAGAAAGCTTCTTTCCAGTTTTGAACGGAAGATATTTCCTTTTTCACCATAGCCCTCTATGGGCTTCCAAATATCCCTTTGCCAATTCCACAAGAACAGCCTTAGCGAAAGGCTTCTTGAAGGAAAAGACGTAACTCTGTGAGATGAATTAACAGAACACAGAGCAGTTTCTCAGAAAGCTTCTTTCCAGTTTTGAACGGAAGATATTTCCTTTTTCACGATAGCCCTCTTCGGGCTTCCAAATATCCCTTTGCCAATTCCACAAGAACAGCCTTAGTGAAAGGCTTCTTGAAGGGAAAGATGTAACTCTGTGAGATGAATTAACAGAACACAGAGCAGTTTCTCAGAAAGCTTCTTTCCAGTTTTAAACGGAAGATATCTCCTTTTTCACCATAGCCCTCTATGGGCTTCCAAATATCCCTTTGAAAATTCCACAAGAACAGCCTTAGCGAAAGGCTTCTTGAAGGGAAAGATGTAACTCTGTGAGATGAATTAACAGAACACAGAGCAGTTTCTCAGAAAGCTTCTTTCCAGTTTTGAACGGACGATATTTCCTTTTTCACCATAGCCCTCTATGGGCTTCCAAGTATCCCTTTGCCAATTCCACAAGAACAGCCTTAGCGAAAGGCTTCTTGAAGGGAAAGATGTAACTCTGTGAGACGAAGTAACAGAACACAGAGCAGTTTCTCAGAAAGCTTCTTTCCAGTTTTGAACGGAAGATATTTCCTTTTTCACCATAGCCCTCTATGGGCTTCCAAATATCCCTTTGCCAATTCCACAAGAACAGCCTTAGCGAAAGGCTTCTTGAAGGGAAAGATGTAACTCTGTGAGATGAATTAATAGAACACAGAGCAGTTTCTCAGAAACCTTCTTTCCAGTTTTGAACGGAAGATATTTCCTTTTTCACGATAGCCCTCTATGGGCTTCCAAATATCCCTTTTCCAATTCCACAAGAACAGAATTAGCGAAAGGCTTCTTGAAGGGAAAGATGTAACTCTGTGAGATGAATTAACAGAACACAGAGCAGTTTCTCCGAAAGCTTCTTTCCAGTTTTGAACGGAAGATATTTCCTTTTTCACCATAGCCCTCTATGGGCTTCCAAATATCCCTTTGCCAATTCCACAAGAACAGCCTTAGCGAAAGGCTTCTTGAAGGGAAAGATGTAACTCTGTGAGATGAATTAACAGAACACAGAGCAGTTTCTCAGAAAGCTTCTTTCCAGTTTTGAATGGAAGATATTTCCTTTTTCACCATAGCCCTCTATGGGCTTCCAAATATCCCTTTGCCAATTCCACAAGAACAGCCTTAGCGAAAGGCTTCTTGAAGGGAAAGATGTAACTCTTTGAGATGAATTAACAGAACACAGAGCAGTTTCTCAGAAAGCTTCTTTCCAGTTTTGAACGGAAGATATTTCCTTTTTCACCATAGCCCTCTATGGGCTTCCAAATATCCCTTTGCCAATTCCACATGAACAGCCTTATCGAAAGGCTTCTTGAAGGGAAAGATGTAACTCTGTGAGATGAATTAACAGAACACAGAGCAGTTCATCAGAAAGCTTCTTTCCAGTTTTGAACGGAAGATATTTCCTTTTTCACCATAGCCCTCTATGGGCTTCCAAATATCCCTTTGCCAATTCCACAAGAACAGCCTTAGCGAAAGGCTTCTTGAAGGGAAAGATGTAACTCTGTGAGATGAATTAACAGAACACAGAGCAGTTTCTCAGAAAGCTTCTTTCCAGTTTTGAACGGAAGATATTTCCTTTTTCACCATAGCCCTCTATGGGCTTCCAAATATCCCTTTGCCAATTCCACAAGAACAGCCTTAGCGAAAGGCTTCTTGAAGGGAAAGATGTAACTCTGTGAGATGAATTAACAGAACACAGAGCAGTTTCTCAGAAAGCTTCTTTCCAGTTTTGAACGGAAGATATTTCCTTTTTCACCATAGCCCTCTATGGGCTTCCAAATATCCCTTTGCCAATTCCACAAGAACAGCCTCAGCGAAAGGCTTCTTGAAGGGAAAGATGTAACTCTGTGAGATGAATTAACAGAACACAGAGCAGTTTCTCAGAAAGCTTCTTTCCAGTTTTGAACGGAAGATATTTCCTTTTTCACCATAGCCCTCTATGGGCTTCCAAATATCCCTTTGCCAATTCCACAAGAACAGCCTTAGCGAAAGGCTTCTTGAAGGGAAAGATGTAACTCTGTGAGATGAATTAATAGAACACAGAGCAGTCTCTCAGAAAGCTTCTTTCCAGTTTTGAACGGAAGATATTTCCTTTTTCACCATAGCCCTCTTCGGGCTTCCAAATATCCCTTTGCGAATTCCACAAGAACAGCCTTAGCGAAAGGCTTCTTGAAGGGAAAGATGTAACTCTGTGAGATGAATTAACAGAACACAGAGCAGTTTCTCAGAAAGCTTCTTTCCAGTTTTGAACGGAAGATATCTCCTTTTTCACCATAGCCCTCTAAGGGCTTCCAAATATCCCTTTGAAAATTCCACAAGAACAGCCTTAGCGAAAGGCTTCTTGAAGGGAAAGATGTAACTCTGTGAGATGAATTAACAGAACACAGAGCAGTTTCTCAGAAAGCTTCTTTCCAGTTTTGAACGGACGATATTTCCTTTTTCACCATAGCCCTCTATGGGCTTCCAAATATCCCTTTGCCAATTCCACAAGAACAGCCTTAGCGAAAGGCTTCTTGAAGGGAAAGATGTAACCCTGTGAGACGAAGTAACAGAACACAGAGCAGTTTCTCAGAAAGCTTCTTTCCAGTTTTGAACGGAAGATATTTCCTTTTTCACCATAGCCCTCTATGGGCTTCCAAATATCCCTTTGCCAATTCCACAAGAACAGCCTTAGCGAAAGGCTTCTTGAAGGGAAAGATGTAACTCTGTGAGATGAATTAACAGAACACAGAGCAGTTTCTCAGAAAGCTTCTTTCCAGTTTTGAACGGAAGATATTTCCTTTTTCACCATAGCCCTCTATGGGCTTCCAAATATCCCTTTGCCAATTCCACAAGAACAGCCTTAGCGAAAGGCTTCTTGAAGGGAAAGATCTAACTCTGTTTGATGAATTAATAGAACACAGAGCAGTTTCTCAGAAAGCTTCTTTCCAGTTTTGAACGGAAGATATTTCCTTTTTCACCATAGCCCTCTATGGGCTTCCAAATATCCCTTTTCCAATTCCACAAGAACAGAATTAGCGAAAGGCTTCTTGAAGGGAAAGATGTAACTCTGTGAGATGAATTAACAGAACACAGAGCAGTTTCTCAGAAAGCTTCTTTCCAGTTTTGAACGGAAGATATTTCCTTTTTCACCATATCCCTCTATGGGCTTCCAAATATCCCTTTGCCAATTCCACAAGAACAGCCTTAGCGAAAGGCTTCTTGAAGGGAAAGATGTAACTCTGTGAGATGAATTAATAGAACACAGAGCAGTTTCTCAGAAAGCTTCTTTCCAGTTTTGAAGGGAAGATATTTCCTTTTTCACCATAGCCCTCTATGGGCTTCGAAATATCCCTTTGCCAATTCCACAAGAACAGCCTTAGCGAAAGGCTTCTTGAAGGGAAAGATGTAACTCTGTGAGATGAATTAACAGAACACAGAGCAGTTTCTCAGAAAGCTTCTTTCCAGTTTTGAACGGAAGATATTTCCTTTTTCACCATTGCCCTCTATGGGCTTCCAAATATCCCTTTGCGAATTCCACAAGAACAGACTTAGTGAAAGGCTTCTTGAAGGGAAAGATGTAACTCTGTGAGATGAATTAACAGAACACAGAGCAGTTTCTCAGAAAGCTTCTTTCCAGTTTTGAACGGAAGATATCTCCTTTTTCACCATAGCCCTCTATGGGCTTCCAAATATCCCTTTGAAAATTCCACAAGAACAGCCTTAGCGAAAGGCTTCTTGAAGGGAAAGATGTAACTCTGTGAGATGAATTAACAGAACACAGAGCAGTTTCTCAGAAAGCTTCTTTCCAGTTTTGAACGGACGATATTTCCTTTTTCACCATAGCCCTCTATGGGCTTCCAAGTATCCCCTTGCCAATTCCACAAGAACAGCCTTAGCGAAAGGCTTCTTGAAGGGAAAGATGTAACTCTGTGAGACGAAGTAACAGAACACAGAGCAGTTTCTCAGAAAGCTTCTTTCCAGTTTTGAACGGAAGATATTTCCTTTTTCACCATAGCCCTCTATGGGCTTCCAAATATCCCTTTGCCAATTCCACAAGAACAGCCTTAGCGAAAGGCTTCTTGAAGGGAAAGATGTAACTCTGTGAGATGAATTAACAGAACACAGAGCAGTTTCTCAGAAAGCTTCTTTCCAGTTTTGAACGGAAGATATTTCCTTTTTCACCATAGCCCTCTATGGGCTTCCAAATATCCCTTTGCCAATTCCACAAGAACAGCCTTAGCGAAAGGCTTCTTGAAGGGAAAGATGTAACTCTGTGAGATGAATTAACAGAACACAGAGCAGTTTCTCAGAAAGCTTCTTTCCAGTTTTGAACGGAAGATATTTCCTTTTTCACCATAGCCCTCTATGGGCTTCCAAATATCCCTTTGCCAATTCCACATGAACAGCCTTATCGAAAGGCTTCTTGAAGGGAAAGATGTAACTCTGTGAGATGAATTAACAGAACACAGAGCAGTTTCTCAGAAAGCTTCTTTCCAGTTTTGAACGGAAGATATTTCCTTTTTCACCATAGCCCTCTATGGGCTTCCAAATATCCCTTTGCCAATTCCACAAGAACAGCCTTAGCGAAAGGCTTCTTGAAGGGAAAGATGTAACTCTGTGAGATGAATTAACAGAACACAGAGCAGTTTCTCAGAAAGCTTCTTTCCAGTTTTGAACGGAAGATATTTCCTTTTTCACCATAGCCCTCTATGGGCTTCCAAATATCCCTTTGCCAATTCCACAAGAACAGCCTCAGCGAAAGGCTTCTTGAAGGGAAAGATGTAACTCTGTGAGATGAATTAACAGAACACAGAGCAGTTTCTCAGAAAGCTTCTTTCCAGTTTTGAACGGAAGATATTTCCTTTTTCACCATAGCCCTCTATGGGCTTCCAAATATCCCTTTGCCAATTCCACAAGAACAGCCTTAGCGAAAGGCTTCTTGAAGGGAAAGATGTAACTCTGTGAGATGAATTAATAGAACACAGAGCAGTCTCTCAGAAAGCTTCTTTCCAGTTTTGAACGGAAGATATTTCCTTTTTCACCATAGCCCTCTTCGGGCTTCCAAATATCCCTTTGCGAATTCCACAAGAACAGCCTTAGCGAAAGGCTTCTTGAAGGGAAAGATGTAACTCTGTGAGATGAATTAACAGAACACAGAGCAGTTTCTCAGAAAGCTTCTTTCCAGTTTTGAACGGAAGATATCTCCTTTTTCACCATAGCCCTCTAAGGGCTTCCAAATATCCCTTTGAAAATTCCACAAGAACAGCCTTAGCGAAAGGCTTCTTGAAGGGAAAGATGTAACTCTGTGAGATGAATTAACAGAACACAGAGCAGTTTCTCAGAAAGCTTCTTTCCAGTTTTGAACGGACGATATTTCCTTTTTCACCATAGCCCTCTATGGGCTTCCAAATATCCCTTTGCCAATTCCACAAGAACAGCCTTAGCGAAAGGCTTCTTGAAGGGAAAGATGTAACCCTGTGAGACGAAGTAACAGAACACAGAGCAGTTTCTCAGAAAGCTTCTTTCCAGTTTTGAACGGAAGATATTTCCTTTTTCACCATAGCCCTCTATGGGCTTCCAAATATCCCTTTGCCAATTCCACAAGAACAGCCTTAGCGAAAGGCTTCTTGAAGGGAAAGATGTAACTCTGTGAGATGAATTAACAGAACACAGAGCAGTTTCTCAGAAAGCTTCTTTCCAGTTTTGAACGGAAGATATTTCCTTTTTCACCATAGCCCTCTATGGGCTTCCAAATATCCCTTTGCCAATTCCACAAGAACAGCCTTAGCGAAAGGCTTCTTGAAGGGAAAGATCTAACTCTGTTTGATGAATTAATAGAACACAGAGCAGTTTCTCAGAAAGCTTCTTTCCAGTTTTGAACGGAAGATATTTCCTTTTTCACCATAGCCCTCTATGGACTTCCAAATATCCCTTTTCCAATTCCACAAGAACAGAATTAGCGAAAGGCTTCTTGAAGGGAAAGATGTAACTCTGTGAGATGAATTAACAGAACACAGAGCAGTTTCTCAGAAAGCTTCTTTCCAGTTTTGAACGGAAGATATTTCCTTTTTCACCATAGCCCTCTATGGGCTTCCAAATATCCCTTTGCCAATTCCACAAGAACAGCCTTAGCGAAAGGCTTCTTGAAGGGAAAGATGTAACTCTGTGAGATGAATTAACAGAACACAGAGCAGTTTCTCAGAAAGCTTCTTTCCAGTTTTGAACGGAAGATATTTCCTTTTTCACCATAGCCCTCTATGGGCTTCCAAATATCCCTTTGCCAATTCCAGAAGAACAGCCTTAGCGAAAGGCTTCTTGAAGGGAAAGATGTAACTCTGTGAGATGAATTAATAGAACACAGAGCAGTTTCTCAGAAAGCTTCTTTCCAGTTTTGAACGGAAGATATTTCCTTTTTCACCATAGCCCTCTAAGGGCTTCCAAATATCCCTTTTCCAATTCCACAAGAACAGAATTAGCGAAAGGCTTCTTGAAGGGAAAGATGTAACTCTGTGAGATGAATTAACAGAACACAGAGCAGTTTCTCAGAAAGCTTCTTTCCAGTTTTGAACGGAAGATATTTCCTTTTTCACCATAGCCCTCTATGGGCTTCCAAATATCCCTTTGCCAATTCCACAAGAACAGCCTTAGCGAAAGGCTTCTTGAAGGGAAAGATGTAACTCTGTGAGATGAATTAACAGAACACAGAGCAGTTTCTCAGAAACCTTCTTTCCAGTTTTGAACGGAAGATATTTCCTTTTTCACCATAGCCCTCTATGGGCTTCCAAATATCCCTTTGCCAATTCCACAAGAACAGCCTTAGCGAAAGGCTTCTTGAAGGGAAAGATGTAACTCTGTGAGATGAATTAACAGAACACAGAGCAGTTTCTCAGAAAGCTTCTTTCCAGTTTTGAACGGAAGATATTTCCTTTTTCACCATAGCCCTCTATGGGCTTCCAAATATCCCTTGGCCAATTCCACATGAACAGCCTTATCGAAAGGCTTCTTGAAGGGAAAGATGTAACTCTGTGAGATGAATTAACAGAACACAGAGCAGTTTCTCAGAAAGCTTCTTTCCAGTTTTGAACTGAAGATATTTCCTTTTTCACCATAGCCCTCTATGGGCTTCCAAATATCCCTTTGCCAATTCCACAAGAACAGCCTTAGCGAAAGGCTTCTTGAAGGGAAAGATGTAACTCTGTGAGATGAATTAACAGAACACAGAGCGGTTTCTCAGAAAGCTTCTTTCCAGTTTTGAACGGAAGATATTTCCTTTTTCACCATAGCCCTCTATGGGCTTCCAAATATCCCTTTGCCAATTCCAGAAGAACAGACTTAGCGAAAGGCTTCATGAAGGGAAAGATGTAACTCTGTGAGATGAATTAACAGAACATAGAGCCGTTTCTCAGAAAGCTTCTTTCCAGTTTTGAACGGACGATATTTCCTTTTTCACCATAGCCCTCTATGGGCTTCCAAATATCCCTTTGCCAATTCCACAAGAACAGCCTTAGCGAAAGGCTTCTTGAAGGGAAAGAAGTAACTCTGTGAGATGAATTAACAGAACACAGAGCAGTTTCTCAGAAAGCTTCTTTCCAGTTTTGAACGGAAGATATTTCCTTTTTCACCATAGCCCTCTATGGGCTTCCAAATATCCCTTTGAAAATTCCACAAGAACAGCCTTAGCGAAAGGCTTCTTTAAGGGAAAGATGTAACTCTGTGAGATGAATTAACAGAACACAGAGCAGTTTCTCAGAAAGCTTCTTTCCAGTTTTGAACGGACGATATTTCCTTTTTCACCATAGCCCTCTATGGGCTTCCAAATATCCCTTTGCCAATTCCACAAGAACAGCCTTAGCGAAAGGCTTCTTGAAGGGAAAGATGTAACTCTGTGAGACGAAGTAACAGAACACAGAGCAGTTTCTCAGTAAGCTTCTTTCCAGTTTTGAACGGAAGATATTTCCTTTTTCACCATAGCCCTCTATGGGCTTCCAAATATCCCTTTGCCAATTCCACAAGAACAGCCTTAGCGAAAGGCTTCTTGAAGGGAAAGATGTAACTCTGTGAGATGAATTAACAGAACACAGAGCAGTTTCTCAGAAAGCTTCTTTCCAGTTTTGAACGGAAGATATTTCCTTTTTCACCATAGCCCTCTATGGGCTTCCAAATATCCCTTTGCCAATTCCACAAGAACAGCCTTAGCGAAAGGCTTCTTGAAGGGAAAGATGTAACTCTGTTTGATGAATTAATAGAACACAGAGCAGTTTCTCAGAAAGCTTCTTTCCAGTTTTGAACGGAAGATATTTCCTTTTTCACCATAGCCCTCTATGGGCTTCCAAATATCCCTTTGCCAATTCCACAAGAACAGCCTTAGCGAAAGGCTTCTTGAAGGGAAAGATGTAACTCTGTGAGATGAATTAACAGAACACAGAGCAGTTTCTCAGAAAGCTTCTTTCCAGTTTTGAACGGAAGATATTTCCTTTTTCACCATAGCCCTCTATGGGCTTCCAAATATCCCTTTGCCAATTCCACAAGAACAGCCTTAGCGAAAGGCTTCTTGAAGGGAAAGATGTAACTCTGTGAGATGAATTAACAGAACACAGAGCAGTTTCTCAGAAAGCTTCTTTCCAGTTTTGAACGGAAGATATTTCCTTTTTCACCATAGCCCTCTATGGGCTTCCAAATATCCCTTTGCCAATTCCACAAGAACAGCCTTAGCGAAAGGCTTCTTGAAGGGAAAGATGTAACTCTGTGAGATGAATTAACAGAACACAGAGCAGTTTCTCAGAAAGCTTCTTTCCAGTTTTGAACGGAAGATATTTCCTTTTTCACCATAGCCCTCTATGGGCTTCCAAATATCCCTTTGCCAATTCCACATGAACAGCCTTATCGAAAGGCTTCTTGAAGGGAAAGATGTAACTCTGTGAGATGAATTAACAGAACACAGAGCAGTTTCTCAGAAAGCTTCTTTCCAGTTTTGAACGGAAGATATTTCCTTTTTCACCATAGCCCTCTATGGGCTTCCAAATATCCCTTTGCGAATTCCACAAGAACAGCCTTAGTGAAAGGCTTCTTGAAGGGAAAGATGTAACTCTGTGAGATGAATTAACAGAACACAGAGCAGTTTCTCAGAAAGCTTCTTTCCAGTTTTAAACGGAAGATATCTCCTTTTTCACCATAGCCCTCTATGGACTTCCAAATATCCCTTTGAAAATTCCACAAGAACAGCCTTAGCGAAAGGCTTCTTGAAGGGAAAGATGTAACTCTGTGAGATGAATTAACAGAACACAGAGCAGTTTCTCAGAATGCTTCTTTCCAGTTTTGAACGGACGATATTTCCTTTTTCACCATAGCCCTCTATGGGCTTCCAAGTATCCCTTTGCCAATTCCACAAGAACAGCCTTAGCGAAAGGCTTCTTGAAGGGAAAGATGTAACTCTGTGAGACGAAGTAACAGAACACAGAGCAGTTTCTCAGAAAGCTTCTTTCCAGTTTTGAACTTAAGATATTTCCTTTTTCACCATAGCCCTCTATGGGCTTCCAAATATCCCTTTGCCAATTCCACAAGAACAGCCTTAGCGAAAGGCTTCTTGAAGGGAAAGATGTAACTCTGTGAGATGAATTAATAGAACACAGAGCAGTTTCTCAGAAACCTTCTTTCCAGTTTTGAACGGAAGATATTTCCTTTTTCACGATAGCCCTCTATGGGCTTCCAAATATCCCTTTTCCAATTCCACAAGAACAGAATTAGCGAAAGGCTTCTTGAAGGGAAAGATGTAACTCTGTGAGATGAATTAACAGAACACAGAGCAGTTTCTCCGAAAGCTTCTTTCCAGTTTTGAACAGAAGATATTTCCTTTTTCACCATAGCCCTCTATGGGCTTCCAAATATCCCTTTGCCAATTCCACAAGAACAGCCTTAGCGAAAGGCTTCTTGAAGGGAAAGATGTAACTCTGTGAGATGAATTAACAAAACACAGAGCAGTTTCTCAGAAAGCTTCTTTCCAGTTTTGAACGGAAGATATTTCCTTTTTCACCATAGCCCTCTATGGGCTTCCAAATATCCCTTTGCCAATTCCACAAGAACAGCCTTAGCGAAAGGCTTCTTGAAGGGAAAGATGTAACTCTGTGAGATGAATTAACAGAACACAGAGCAGTTCATCAGAAAGCTTCTTTCCAGTTTTGAACGGAAGATATTTCCTTTTTCACCATAGCCCTCTATGGGCTTCCAAATATCCCTTTGCCAATTCCACAAGAACAGCCTTAGCGAAAGGCTTCTTGAAGGGAAAGATGTAACTCTGTGAGATGAATTAACAGAACACAGAGCAGTTTCTCAGAAAGCTTCTTTCCAGTTTTGAACGGAAGATATTTCCTTTTTCACCATAGCCCTCTATGGGCTTCCAAATATCCCTTTGCCAATTCCACAAGAACAGCCTCAGCGAAAGGCTTCTTGAAGGGAAAGATGTAACTCTGTGAGATGAATTAACAGAACACAGAGCAGTTTCTCAGAAAGCTTCTTTCCAGTTTTGAACGGAAGATATTTCCTTTTTCACCATAGCCCTCTATGGGCTTCCAAATATCCCTTTGCCAATTCCACAAGAACAGCCTTAGCGAAAGGCTTCTTGAAGGGAAAGATGTAACTCTGTGAGATGAATTAATAGAACACAGAGCAGTTTCTCAGAAAGCTTCTTTCCAGTTTTGAACGGAAGATATTTCCTTTTTCACCATAGCCCTCTTCGGGCTTCCAAATATCCCTTTGCGAATTCCACAAGAACAGCCTTAGCGAAAGGCTTCTTGAAGGGAAAGATGTAACTCTGTGAGATGAATTAACAGAACACAGCAGTTTCTCAGAAAGCTTCTTTCCAGTTTTGAACGGAAGATATCTCCTTTTTCACCATAGCCCTCTATGGGCTTCCAAATATCCCTTTGAAAATTCCACAAGAACAGCCTTAGCGAAAGGCTTCTTGAAGGGAAAGATGTAACTCTGTGAGATGAATTAACAGAACACAGAGCAGTTTCTCAGAAAGCTTCTTTCCAGTTTTGAACGGACGATATTTCCTTTTTCACCATAGCCCTCTATGGGCTTCCAAATATCCCTTTGCCAATTCCACAAGAACAGCCTTAGCGAAAGGCTTCTTGAAGGGAAAGATGTAACTCTGTGAGACGAAGTAACAGAACACAGAGCAGTTTCTCAGAAGGCTTCTTTCCAGTTTTGAACGGAAGATATTTCCTTTTTCACCATAGCCCTCTATGGGCTTCCAAATATCCCTTTGCCAATTCCACAAGAACAGCCTTAGCGAAAGGCTTCTTGAAGGGAAAGATGTAACTCTGTGAGATGAATTTACAGAACACAGAGCAGTTTCTCAGAAAGCTTCTTTCCAGTTTTGAACGGAAGATATTTCCTTTTTCACCATAGCCCTCTATGGGCTTCCAAATATCCCTTTGCCAATTCCACAAGAACAGCCTTAGCGAAAGGCTTCTTGAAGGGAAAGATGTACTCTGTTTGATGAATTAATAGAACACAGAGCAGTTTCTCAGAAAGCTTCTTTCCAGTTTTGAACGGAAGATATTTCCTTTTTCACCATAGCCCTCTATGGGCTTCCAAATATCCCTTTTCCAATTCCACAAGAACAGAATTAGCGAAAGGCTTCTTGAAGGGAAAGATGTAACTCTGTGAGATGAATTAACAGAACACAGAGCAGTTTCTCAGAAAGCTTCTTTCCAGTTTTGAACGGAAGATATTTCCTTTTTCACCATAGCCCTCTATGGGCTTCCAAATATCCCTTTGCCAATTCCACAAGAACAGCCTTAGCGAAAGGCTTCTTGAAGGGAAAGATGTAACTCTGTGAGATGAATTAACAGAACACAGAGCAGTTTCTCAGAAAGCTTCTTTCCAGTTTTGAAGGGAAGATATTTCCTTTTTCACCATAGCCCTCTATGGGCTTCCAAATATCCCTTTGCCAATTCCACAAGAACAGCCTTAGCGAAAGGCTTCTTGAAGGGAAAGATGTAACTCTGTGAGATGAATTAACAGAACACAGAGCAGTTTCTCAGAAAGCTTCTTTCCAGTTTTGAACGGAAGATATTTCCTTTTTCACCATAGCCCTCTATGGGCTTCCAAATATCCCTTTGCCAATTCCACATGAACAGCCTTATCGAAAGTCTTCTTGAAGGGAAAGATGTAACTCTGTGAGATGAATTAACAGAACACAGAGCAGTTTCTCAGAAAGCTTCTTTCCAGTTTTGAACGGAAGATATTTCCTTTTTCACCATAGCCCTCTATGGGCTTCCAAATATCCCTTTGCCAATTCCACAAGAACAGCCTTAGCGAAAGGCTTCTTGAAGGAAAAGACGTAACTCTGTGAGATGAATTAACAGAACACAGAGCAGTTTCTCAGAAAGCTTCTTTCCAGTTTTGAACGGAAGATATTTCCTTTTTCACGATAGCCCTCTTCGGGCTTCCAAATATCCCTTTGCGAATTCCACAAGAACAGACTTAGTGAAAGGCTTCTTGAAGGGAAAGATGTAACTCTGAGAGATGAATTAACAGAACACAGAGCAGTTTCTCAGAAAGCTTCTTTCCAGTTTTGAACGGAAGATATCTCCTTTTTCACCATAGCCCTCTATGGGCTTCCAAATATCCCTTTGAAAATTCCACAAGAACAGCCTTAGCGAAAGGCTTCTTGAAGGGAAAGATGTAACTCTGTGAGATGAATTAACAGAACACAGAGCAGTTTCTCAGAAAGCTTCTTTCCAGTTTTGAACGGACGATATTTCCTTTTTCACCATAGCCCTCTATGGGCTTCCAAGTATCCCTTTGCCAATTCCACAAGAACAGCCTTAGCGAAAGGCTTCTTGAAGGGAAAGATGTAACTCTGTGAGACGAAGTAACAGAACACAGAGCAGTTTCTCAGAAAGCTTCTTTCCAGTTTTGAACGGAAGATATTTCCTTTTTCACCATAGCCCTCTATGGGCTTCCAAATATCCCTTTGCCAATTCCACAAGAACAGCCTTAGCGAAAGGCTTCTTGAAGGGAAAGATGTAACTCTGTGAGATGAATTAATAGAACACAGAGCAGTTTCTCAGAAACCTTCTTTCCAGTTTTGAACGGAAGATATTTCCTTTTTCACGATAGCCCTCTATGGGCTTCCAAATATCCCTTTTCCAATTCCACAAGAACAGAATTAGCGAAAGGCTTCTTGAAGGGAAAGATGTAACTCTGTGAGATGAATTAACAGAACACAGAGCAGTTTCTCAGAAAGCTTCTTTCCAGTTTTGAACGGAAGATATTTCCTTTTTCACCATAGCCCTCTATGGGCTTCCAAATATCCCTTTGCCAATTCCACAAGAACAGCCTTAGCGAAAGGCTTCTTGAAGGGAAAGATGTAACTCTGTGAGATGAATTAACAGAACACAGAGCAGTTTCTCAGAAAGCTTCTTTCCAGTTTTGAACGGAAGATATTTCCTTTTTCACCATAGCCCTCTATGGGCTTCCAAATATCCCTTTGCCAATTCCACAAGAACAGCCTTAGCGAAAGGCTTCTTGAAGGGAAAGATGTAACTCTGTGAGATGAATTAACAGAACACAGAGCAGTTTCTCAGAAAGCTTCTTTCCAGTTTTGAACGGAAGATATTTCCTTTTTCACCATAGCCCTCTATGGGCTTCCAAATATCCCTTTGCCAATTCCACATGAACAGCCTTATCGAAAGGCTTCTTGAAGGGAAAGATGTAACTCTGTGAGATGAATTAACAGAACACAGAGCAGTTTCTCAGAAAGCTTCTTTCCAGTTTTGAACGGAAGATATTTCCTTTTTCAGCATAGCCCTCTATGGGCTTCCAAATATCCCTTTGCCAATTCCACAAGAACAGCCTTAGCGAAAGGCTTCTTGAAGGGAAAGATGTAACTCTGTTTGATGAATTAACAGAACACAGAGCAGTTTCTCAGAAAGCTTCTTTCCAGTTTTGAACGGAAGATATTTCCTTTTTCACCATAGCCCTCTATGGGCTTCCAAATATCCCTTTTCCAATTCCACAAGAACAGAATTAGCGAAAGGCTTCTTGAAGGGAAAGATGTAACTCTGTGAGATGAATTAACAGAACACAGAGCAGTTTCTCAGAAAGCTTCTTTCCAGTTTTGAACGGAAGATATTTCCTTTTTCACCATAGCCCTCTATGGGCTTCCAAATATCCCTTTGCCAATTCCACAAGAACAGCCTTAGCGAAAGGCTTCTTGAAGGGAAAGATGTAACTCTGTGAGATGAATTAACAGAACACAGAGCAGTTTCTCAGAAAGCTTCTTTCCAGTTTTGAACGGAAGATATTTCCTTTTTCACCATAGCCCTCTATGGGCTTCCAAATATCCCTTTGCCAATTCCAGAAGAACAGCCTTAGCGAAAGGCTTCTTGAAGGGAAAGATGTAACTCTGTGAGATGAATTAATAGAACACAGAGCAGTTTCTCAGAAAGCTTCTTTCCAGTTTTGAACGGAAGATATTTCCTTTTTCACCATAGCCCTCTAAGGGCTTCCAAATATCCCTTTTCCAATTCCACAAGAACAGAATTAGCGAAAGGCTTCTTGAAGGGAAAGATGTAACTCTGTGAGATGAATTAACAGAACACAGAGCAGTTTCTCAGAAAGCTTCTTTCCAGTTTTGAACGGAAGATATTTCCTTTTTCACCATAGCCCTCTATGGGCTTCCAAATATCCCTTTGCCAATTCCACAAGAACAGCCTTAGCGAAAGGCTTCTTGAAGGGAAAGATGTAACTCTGTGAGATGAATTAACAGAACACAGAGCAGTTTCTCAGAAACCTTCTTTCCAGTTTTGAACGGAAGATATTTCCTTTTTCACCATAGCCCTCTATGGGCTTCCAAATATCCCTTTGCCAATTCCACAAGAACAGCCTTAGCGAAAGGCTTCTTGAAGGGAAAGATGTAACTCTGTTTGATGAATTAACAGAACACAGAGCAGTTTCTCAGAAAGCTTCTTTCCAGTTTTGAACGGAAGATATTTCCTTTTTCACCATAGCCCTCTATGGGCTTCCAAATATCCCTTTTCCAATTCCACAAGAACAGAATTAGCGAAAGGCTTCTTGAAGGGAAAGATGTAACTCTGTGAGATGAATTAACAGAACACAGAGCAGTTTCTCAGAAAGCTTCTTTCCAGTTTTGAACGGAAGATATTTCCTTTTTCACCATAGCCCTCTATGGGCTTCCAAATATCCCTTTGCCAATTCCACAAGAACAGCCTTAGCGAAAGGCTTCTTGAAGGGAAAGATGTAACTCTGTGAGATGAATTAACAGAACACAGAGCAGTTTCTCAGAAAGCTTCTTTCCAGTTTTGAACGGAAGATATTTCCTTTTTCACCATAGCCCTCTATGGGCTTCCAAATATCCCTTTGCCAATTCCAGAAGAACAGCCTTAGCGAAAGGCTTCTTGAAGGGAAAGATGTAACTCTGTGAGATGAATTAATAGAACACAGAGCAGTTTCTCAGAAAGCTTCTTTCCAGTTTTGAACGGAAGATATTTCCTTTTTCACCATAGCCCTCTAAGGGCTTCCAAATATCCCTTTTCCAATTCCACAAGAACAGAATTAGCGAAAGGCTTCTTGAAGGGAAAGATGTAACTCTGTGAGATGAATTAACAGAACACAGAGCAGTTTCTCAGAAAGCTTCTTTCCAGTTTTGAACGGAAGATATTTCCTTTTTCACCATAGCCCTCTATGGGCTTCCAAATATCCCTTTGCCAATTCCACAAGAACAGCCTTAGCGAAAGGCTTCTTGAAGGGAAAGATGTAACTCTGTGAGATGAATTAACAGAACACAGAGCAGTTTCTCAGAAACCTTCTTTCCAGTTTTGAACGGAAGATATTTCCTTTTTCACCATAGCCCTCTATGGGCTTCCAAATATCCCTTTGCCAATTCCACAAGAACAGCCTTAGCGAAAGGCTTCTTGAAGGGAAAGATGTGACTCTGTGAGATGAATTAACAGAACACAGAGCAGTTTCTCAGAAAGCTTCTTTCCAGTTTTGAACGGAAGATATTTCCTTTTTCACCATAGCCCTCTATGGGCTTCCAAATATCCCTTGGCCAATTCCACATGAACAGCCTTATCGAAAGGCTTCTTGAAGGGAAAGATGTAACTCTGTGAGATGAATTAACAGAACACAGAGCAGTTTCTCAGAAAGCTTCTTTCCAGTTTTGAACGGAAGATATTTCCTTTTTCACCATAGCCCTCTATGGGCTTCCAAATATCCCTTTGCCAATTCCACAAGAACAGCCTTAGCGAAAGGCTTCTTGAAGGGAAAGATGTAACTCTGTGAGATGAATTAACAGAACACAGAGCGGTTTCTCAGAAAGCTTCTTTCCAGTTTTGAACGGAAGATATTTCCTTTTTCACCATAGCCCTCTATGGGCTTCCAAATATCCCTTTGCCAATTCCAGAAGAACAGACTTAGCGAAAGGCTTCATGAAGGGAAAGATGTAACTCTGTGAGATGAATTAACAGAACATAGAGCCGTTTCTCAGAAAGCTTCTTTCCAGTTTTGAACGGACGATATTTCCTTTTTCACCATAGCCCTCTATGGGCTTCCAAATATCCCTTTGCCAATTCCACAAGAACAGCCTTAGCGAAAGGCTTCTTGAAGGGAAAGAAGTAACTCTGTGAGATGAATTAACAGAACACAGAGCAGTTTCTCAGAAAGCTTCTTTCCAGTTTTGAACGGAAGATATTTCCTTTTTCACCATAGCCCTCTATGGGCTTCCAAATATCCCTTTGCCAATTCCACAAGAACAGCCTTAGCGAAAGGCTTTTTGAAGGGAAAGATGTAACTCTGTGAGATGAATTAACAGAACACAGAGCAGTTTCTCAGAAAGCTTCTTTCCAGTTTTGAACGGAAGATATATTTGCTTTTTCACCATAGCCCTCTATGGGCTTCCAAATATCCCTTTGCCAATTCCACAAGAACAGCCTTAGCGAAAGGCTTCTTGAAGGGAAAGATGTAACTCTGTGAGGTGAATTAACAGAACACAGAGCAGTTTCTCAGAAAGCTTCTTTCCAGTTTTGAACGGAAGATATTTCCTTTTTCACCATAGCCCTCTATGGGCTTCCAAATATCCCTTTGCCAATTCCACAAGAACAGCCTTAGCAAAAGGCTTCTTGAAGGGAAAGATGTAACTCTGTGAGATGAATTAACAGAACACAGAGCGGTTTCTCAGAAAGCTCCTTTCCAGTTTTGAACGGAAGATATTTCCTTTTTCACCATAGCCCTCTATGGGCTTCCAAATATCCCTTTGCGAATTCCACAAGAACAGCCTTAGCGAAAGGCTTCTTGAAGGGAAAGATGTAACTCTGTGATATGAATTAACAGAACACAGAGCGGTTTCTCAGAAAGTTTCTTTCCAGTTTTGAAGAGAAGATATTTCCTTTTTCACCATAGCCCTCTATGGGCTTCCAAATATCCCTTTGCGAATTCCACAAGAACAGCCTTAGCGAAAGGCTACTTGAAGGGAAAGATGTAACTCTGTGAGATGAATTAACAGAACACAGAGCAGTTTCTCAGAAAGCTTCTTTCCAGTTTTGAACGGAAGATATTTACTTTTTCACCATAGCCCTCTATGGGCTTCCAAATATCCCTTTGCCAATTCCACAAGAACAGCCTTAGCGAAAGGCTTCTTGAAGGGAAAGATGTAACTCTGTGAGATGAATTAACAGAACACAGAGCAGTTTCTCAGAAAGCTTCTTTCCAGTTTTGAACGGACGATATTTCCTTTTTCACCATAGCCCTCTATGGGCTTCCAAATATCCCTTTGCCAATTCCACAAGAACAGCCTTAGCGAAAGGCTTCTTGAAGGGAAAGATGTAACTCTGTTTGATGAATTAATAGAACACAGAGCAGTTTCTCAGAAAGCTTCTTTCCAGTTTTGAACGGAAGATATTTCCTTTTTCACCATAGCCCTCTATGGGCTTCCAAATATCCCTTTTCCAATTCCACAAGAACAGAATTAGCGAAAGGCTTCTTGAAGGGAAAGATGTAACTCTGTGAGATGAATTAACAGAACACAGAGCAGTTTCTCAGAAAGCTTCTTTCCAGTTTTGAACGGAAGATATTTCCTTTTTCACCATAGCCCTCTATGGGCTTCCAAATATCCCTTTGCCAATTCCACAAGAACAGCCTTAGCGAAAGGCTTCTTGAAGGGAAAGATGTAACTCTGTGAGATGAATTAACAGAACACAGAGCAGTTTCTCAGAAAGCTTCTTTCCAGTTTTGAACGGAAGATATTTCCTTTTTCACCATAGCCCTCTATGGGCTTCCAAATATCCCTTTGCCAATTCCAGAAGAACAGCCTTAGCGAAAGGCTTCTTGAAGGGAAAGATGTAACTCTGTGAGATGAATTAATAGAACACAGAGCAGTTTCTCAGAAAGCTTCTTTCCAGTTTTGAACGGAAGATATTTCCTTTTTCACCATAGCCCTCTAAGGGCTTCCAAATATCCCTTTTCCAATTCCACAAGAACAGAATTAGCGAAAGGCTTCTTGAAGGGAAAGATGTAACTCTGTGAGATGAATTAACAGAACACAGAGCAGTTTCTCAGAAAGCTTCTTTCCAGTTTTGAACGGAAGATATTTCCTTTTTCACCATAGCCCTCTATGGGCTTCCAAATATCCCTTTGCCAATTCCACAAGAACAGCCTTAGCGAAAGGCTTCTTGAAGGGAAAGATGTAACTCTGTGAGATGAATTAACAGAACACAGAGCAGTTTCTCAGAAAGCTTCTTTCCAGTTTTGAACGGAAGATATTTCCTTTTTCACCATAGCCCTCTATGGGCTTCCAAATATCCCTTTGCCAATTCCACAAGAACAGCCTTAGCGAAAGGCTTCTTGAAGGGAAAGATGTAACTCTGTGAGATGAATTAACAGAACACAGAGCAGTTTCTCAGAAAGCTTTTTTCCAGTTTTGAACGGAAGATATTTCCTTTTTCACCATAGCCCTCTATGGGCTTCCAAATATCCCTTTGCCAATTCCACAAGAACAGCCTTAGCGAAAGGCTTCTTGAAGGGAAAGATGTAACTCTGTGAGATGAATTAACAGAACACAGAGCGGTTTCTCAGAAAGCTTCTTTCCAGTTTTGAACGGAAGATATTTCCTTTTTCACCATAGCCCTCTATGGGCTTCCAAATATCCCTTTGCCAATTCCAGAAGAACAGACTTAGCGAAAGGCTTCATGAAGGGAAAGATGTAACTCTGTGAGATGAATTAACAGAACATAGAGCCGTTTCTCAGAAAGCTTCTTTCCAATTTTGAACGGACGATATTTCCTTTTTCACCATAGCCCTCTATGGGCTTCCAAATATCCCTTTGCCAATTCCACAAGAACAGCCTTAGCGAAAGGCTTCTTGAAGGGAAAGATGTAACTCTGTGAGATGAATTAACAGAACACAGAGCAGTTTCTCAGAAAGCTTCTTTCCAGTTTTGAACGGAAGATATTTCCTTTTTCACCATAGCCCTCTATGGGCTTCCAAATATCCCTTTGCCAATTCCACAAGAACAGCCTTAGCGAAAGGCTTCTTCAAGGGAAAGATGTAACTCTGTGAGATGAATTAACAGAACACAGAGCGGTTTCTCAGAAAGCTTCTTTCCAGTTTTGAACGGAAGATATTTCCTTTTTCACCATAGCCCTCTATGGGCTTCCAAATATCCCTTTGCCAATTACACAAGAACAGCCTTAGCGAAAGGCTTCTTCAAGGGAAAGATGTAACTCTGTGAGATGAATTAACAGAACACAGAGCGGTTTCTCAGAAAGCTTCTTTCCAGTTTTGAACGGAAGATATTTCCTTTTTCACCATAGCCCTCTATGGGCTTCCAAATATCCCTTTGCCAATTCCACAAGAACAGCCTTAGCAAAAGGCTTCTTGAAGGGAAAGATGTAACTCTGTGAGATGAATTAACAGAACACAGAGCGGTTTCTCAGAAAGCTTCTTTCCAGTTTTGAACGGAAGATATTTCCTTTTTCACCATAGCCCTCTATGGGCTTCCAAATATCCCTTTGCGAATTCCACAAGAACAGCCTTAGCGAAAGGCTTCTTGAAGGGAAAGATGTAACTCTGTGAGATGAATTAACAGAACACAGAGCGGTTTGTCAGAAAGTTTCTTTCCAGTTTTGAAGGGAAGATATTTCCTTTTTCACCATAGCCCTCTATGGGCTTCCAAATATCCCTTTGCGAATTCCACAAGAACAGGCTTAGCGAAAGGCTACTTGAAGGGAAAGATGTAACTCTGTGAGATGAATTAACAGAACACAGAGCAGTTTCTCAGAAAGCTTCTTTCCAGTTTTGAACGGAAGATATTTCCTTTTTCACCATAGCCCTCTATGGGCTTCCAAATATCCCTTTGCCAATTCCACAAGAACAGCCTTAGCGAAAGGCTTCTTGAAGGGAAAGATGTAACTCTGTGAGATGAATTAACAGAACACAGAGCAGTTTCTCAGAAAGCTTCTTTCCAGTTTTGAACGGAAGATATTTCCTTTTTCACCATAGCCCTCTATGGGCTTCCAAATATCCCTTTTCCAATTCCACAAGAACAGAATTAGCGAAAGGCTTCTTGAAGGGAAAGATGTAACTCTGTGAGATGAATTAACAGAACACAGAGCAGTTTCTCAGAAAGCTTCTTTCCAGTTTTGAACGGAAGATATTTCCTTTTTCACCATAGCCCTCTATGGACTTCCAAATATCCCTTTTCCAATTCCACAAGAACAGAATTAGCGAAAGGCTTCTTGAAGGGAAAGATGTAACTCTGTGAGATGAATTAACAGAACACAGAGCAGTTTCTCAGAAAGCTTCTTTCCAGTTTTGAACGGAAGATATTTCCTTTTTCACCATAGCCCTCTATGGGCTTCCAAATATCCCTTTGCCAATTCCACAAGAACAGCCTTAGCGAAAGGCTTCTTGAAGGGAAAGATGTAACTCTGTGAGATGAATTAACAGAACACAGAGCAGTTTCTCAGAAAGCTTCTTTCCAGTTTTGAACGGAAGATATTTCCTTTTTCACCATAGCCCTCTATGGGCTTCCAAATATCCCTTTGCCAATTCCACAAGAACAGTCTTAGCGAAAGGCTTCTTGAAGGGAAAGATGTAACTCTTTGAGATGAATTCACAGAACACAGAGCAGTTTCTCAGAAAGCTTCTTTCCAGTTTTGAACGGAAGATATTTCCTTTTTCACCATAGCCCTCTATGGGCTTCCAAATATCCCTTTGCCAATTCCACAAGAACAGCCTTAGCGAAAGGCTTCTTGAAGGGAAAGATGTAACTCTGTGAGATGAATTAATAGAACACAGAGCAGTTTCTCAGAAAGCTTCTTTCCAGTTTTGAACGGAAGATATTTCCTTTTTCAACATACCCCTCTATGGGCTTCCAAATATCCCTTTTCCAATTCCACAAGAACAGAATTAGCGAAAGGCTTCTTGAAGGGAAAGATGTAACTCTGTGAGATGAATTAACAGAACACAGAGCAGTTTCTCAGAAAGCTTCCTTCCAGTTTTGAACGGAAGAAATTTCCTTTTTCACCATAGCCCACTATGGGCTTCCAAATATCCCTTTGCCAATTCCACAAGAACAGCCTTAGCGAAAGGCTTCTTGAAGGGAAAGATGTAACTCTGTGAGATGAATTAACAGAACACAGAGCAGTTTCTCAGAAAGCTTCTTTCCAGTTTTGAACGGAAGATATTTCCTTTTTCACCATAGCCCTCTATGGGCTTCCAAATATCCCTTTGCCAATTCCACAAGAACAGACTTAGCGAAAGGCTTCTTGAAGGGAAAGATGTAACTCTGTGAGATGAATTAACAGAACACAGAGCAGTTTCTCAGAAAGCTTCTTTCCAGTTTTGAACGGAAGATATTTCCTTTTTCACCATAGCCCTCTATGGGCTTCCAAATATCCCTTTGCCAATTCCACATGAACAGCCTTATCGAAAGGCTTCTTGAAGGGAAAGATGTAACTCTGTGAGATGAATTAACAGAACACAGAGCAGTTTCTCAGAAAGCTTCTTTCCAGTTTTGAACGGAAGATATTTCCTTTTTCACCATAGCCCTCTATGGGCTTCCACATATCCCTTTGCCAATTCCACAAGAACAGCCTTATCGAAAGGCTTCTTGAAGGGAAAGATGTAACTCTGTGAGATGAATTAACAGAACACAGAGCAGTTTCTCAGAAAGCTACTTTCCAGTTTTGAACGGAAGATATTTCCTTTTTCACCATGGCCCTCTTCGGGCTTCCAAATATCCCTTTGCGAATTCCACAAGAACAGCCTTAGCCAAAGGCTTCTTGAAGGGAAAGATGTAACTCTGTGAGATGAATTAACAGAACACAGAGCAGTTTCTCAGAAAGCTTCTTTCCAGTTTTGAACGGAAGATATCTCCTTTTTCACCATAGCCCTCTATGGGCTTCCAAATATCCCTTTGAAAATTCCACAAGAACAGCCTTAGCGAAAGGCTTCTTGAAGGGAAAGATGTAACTCTGTGAGATGAATTAACAGAACACAGAGCAGTTTCTCAGAAAGCTTCTTTCCAGTTTTGAACGGACGATATTTCCTTTTTCACCATAGCCCTCTATGGGCTTCCAAATATCCCTTTGCCAATTCCACAAGAACAGCCTTAGCGAAAGGCTTCTTGAAGGGAAAGATGTAACTCTGTGAGACGAAGTAACAGAAAACAGAGCACTTTCTCAGAAAGCTTCTTTCCAGTTTTGAACGGAAGATATTTCCTTTTTCACCATAGCCCTCTGTGGGCTTCCAAATATCCCTTTGGCAGTTCCACAAGAACAGCCTTAGCGAAAGGCTTCTTGAAGGGAAAGATGTAACTCTGTGAGATGAATTAACAGAACACAGAGCAGTTTCTCAGAAAGTTTCTTTCCAGTTTTGAACGGAAGATATTTCCTTTTTCACCATAGCCCTGTATGGGCTTCAAAATATCCCTTTGCCAATTCCACAAGAACAGCCTTAGCGAAAGGCTACTTGAAGGGAAAGATGTAACTCTGTGAGATGAATTAACAGAACACAGAGCAGTTTCTCAGAAAGCTTCTTTCCAGTTTTGAACGGAAGATATTTCCTTTTTCACCATAGCCCTCTATGGGCTTCCAAATATCCCTTTGCCAATTTCACAAGAACAGCCTTAGCGAAAGGCTTCTTGAAGGGAAAGATGTAACTCTGTGAGATGAATTAACAGAACACAGAGCAGTTTCTCAGACCGCTACTTTCCAGTTTTGAACGGAAGATATTTCCTTTTTCACCATAGCCCTCTATGGGCTTCCAAATATCCCTTTGCCAATTCCACAAGAACAGCCTTAACGAAAGGCTTCTTGAAGGGAAAGATGTAACTCTGTGAGATGAATTAACAGAACACAGAGCAGTTTCTCAGAAAGCTTCTTTCCAGTTTTGAACGGAAGATATTTCCTTTTTCACCATAGCCCTCTATGGGCTTCCAAATATCCCTTTGCCAATTCCACAAGAACAGCCTTAGCGAAAGGCTTCTTCAAGGGAAAGATGTAACTCTGTGAGATGAATTAACAGAACACAGAGCGGTTTCTCAGAAAGCTTCTTTCCAGTTTTGAACGGAAGATATTTCCTTTTTCACCATAGCCCTCTATGTTCTTCCAAATATCCCTTTGCCAATTCCACAAGAACAGCCTTAGCGAAAGGCTTCTTCAAGGGAAAGATGTAACTCTGTGAGATGAATTAACAGAACACAGAGCGGTTTCTCAGAAAGCTTCTTTCCAGTTTTGAACGGAAGATATTTCCTTTTTCACCATAGCCCTCTATGGGCTTCCAAATATCCCTTTTCCAATTCCACAAGAACAGCCTTAGCGAAAGGCTTCTTGAAGGGAAAGATGTAACTCTGTGAGATGAATTAACAGAACCCAGAGCGGTTTCTCAGAAAGCTTCTTTCCAGTTTTGAAGGGAAGATATTTCCTTTTTCACCATAGCCCTCTATGGGCTTCCAAATATCCCTTTGCGAATTCCACAAGAACAGCCTTAGCGAAAGGCTTCTTGAAGGGAAAGATGTAACTCTGTGATATGAATTAACAGAACACAGAGCGGTTTCTCAGAAAGTTTCTTTCCAGTTTTGAAGGGAAGATATTTCCTTTTTCACCATAGCCCTCTATGGGCTTCCAAATATCCCTTTGCGAATTCCACAAGAACAGCCTTAGCGAAAGGCTACTTGAAGGGAAAGATGTAACTCTGTGAGATGAATTAACAGAACACAGAGCAGTTTCTCAGAAAGCTTCTTTCCAGTTTTGAACGGAAGATATTTACTTTTTCACCATAGCCCTCTATGGGCTTCCAAATATCCCTTTGCCAATTCCACAAGAACAGCCTTAGCGAAAGGCTTCTTGAAGGGAAAGATGTAACTCTGTGAGATGAATTAACAGAACACAGAGCAGTTTCAAAGAAAGCTTCTTTCCAGTTTTGAACGGAAGATATTTCCTTTTTCACCATAGCCCTCTATGGGCTTCCAAATATCCCTTTTCCAATTCCACAAGAACAGAATTAGCGAAAGGCTTCTTGAAGGGAAAGATGTAACTCTGTGAGATGAATTAACAGAACACAGAGCAGTTTCTCAGAAAGCTTCTTTCCAGTTTTGAACGGAAGATATTTCCTTTTTCACCATAGCCCTCTATGGGCTTCCAAATATCCCTTTGCCAATTCCACAAGAACAGCCTTAGCGAGAGGCTTCTTGAAGAGAAAGATGTAACTCTGTGACATGAATGAACAGAACACAGAGCAGTTTCTCAGAAAGCTTCTTTCCAGTTTTGAACGGAAGATATTTCCTTTTTCACCATAGCCCTCTATGGGCTTCCAAATATCCCTTTGCCAATTCCACAAGAACAGCCTTAGCGAAAGGCTTCTTGAAGGGAAAGATTTAACTCTGTGAGATGAATTAACAGAACACAGAGCGGTTTCTCAGAAAGCTTCTTTCCAGTTTTGAACGGAAGATATTTCCTTTTTCACCATAGCCCTCTATGGGCTTCCAAATATAACTTTGCGAATTCCACCAGAACAGCCTTAGCGAAAGGCTTCTTGAAGGGAAAGATGTAACTCTGTGATATGAATTAACAGAACACAGAGCGGTTTCTCAGAAAGTTTCTTTCCAGTTTTGAAGGGAAGATATTTCCTTTTTCACCATAGCCCTCCATGGGCTTCCAAATATCCCTTTGTGAATTCCACAAGAACAGCCTTAGCGAAAGGCTACTTGAAGGGAAAGATGTAACTCTGTGAGATGAATTAACAGAACACAGAGCGGTTTCTCAGAAAGCTTCTTTCCAGTTTTGAACGGAAGATATTTCCTTTTTCACCATAGCCCTCTAAGGGCTTGCAAATATCCCTTTTCCAATTCCACAAGAACAGAATTAGCGAAAGGCTTCTTGAAGGGAAAGATGTAACTCTGTGAGATGAATTAACAGAACACAGAGCAGTTTCTCAGAAAGCTTCTTTCCAGTTTTGAACGGAAGAAATTTCCTTTTTCACCATAGCCCTCTATGGGCTTCCAAATATCCCTTTGCCAATTCCACAAGAACAGCCTTAGCGAAAGGCTTCTTGAAGGGAAAGATGTAACTCTGTGAGATGAATTAACAGAACACAGAGCAGTTTCTCAGAAAGCTTCTTTCCAGTTTTGAACGGAAGATATTTCCTTTTTCACCATAGCCCTCTATGGGCTTCCAAATATCCCTTTTCCAATTCCACAAGAACAGAATTAGCGAAAGGCTTCTTGAAGGGAAAGATGTAACTCTGTGAGATGAATTAACAGAACACAGAGCAGTTTCTCAGAAAGCTTCTTTCCAGTTTTGAACGGAAGATATTTCCTTTTTCACCATAGCCCTCTATGGGCTTCCAAATATCCCTTTGCCAATTCCACAAGAACAGCCTTAGCGAAAGGCTTCTTGAAGGGAAACATGTAACTCTGTGAGATGAATTAACAGAACACAGAGCAGTTTCTCAGAAAGCTTCTTTCCAGTTTTGAACGGAAGATATTTCCTTTTTCACCATAGCCCTCTATGGGCTTCCAAATATCCCTTTTCCAATTCCACAAGAACAGAATTAGCGAAAGGCTTCTTGAAGGGAAAGATGTAACTCTTTGAGATGAATTAACAGAACACAGAGCAGTTTCTCAGAAAGCTTCTTTCCAGTTTTGAACGGAAGATATTTCCTTTTTCACCATAGCCCTCTATGGGCTTCCAAATATCCCTTTGCCAATTCCACAAGAACAGCCTTAGCGAAAGGCATCTTGAAGGGAAAGATGTAACTCTGTGAGATGAATTAACAGAACACAGAGCAGTTTCTCAGAAAGCTTCTTTCCAGTTTTGAACGGAAGATATTTCCTTTTTCACCATAGCCCTCTATGGGCTTCCAAATATCCCTTTGCCAATTCCACAAGAACAGCCTTAGCGAAAGGCTTCTTGAAGGGAAAGATGTAACTCTGTGAGATGAATTAACAGAACACAGAGCAGTTTCTCAGAAAGCTTCTTTCCAGTTTTGAACGGAAGATATTTCCTTTTTCATCATTGCCCTCTATGGGCTTCCAAATATCCCTTTGCCAATTCCACAAGAACAGCCTTAGCGAAAGGCTTCTTGAAGGGAAAGATGTAACTCTGTGAGATGAATTAACAGAACACAGAGCAGTTTCTCAGAAAGCTTCTTTCCAGTTTTGAACGGAAGATATTTCCTTTTTCACCATAGCCCTCTATGGGCTTCCAAATATCCCTTTGCCAATTCCACAAGAACAGCCTTAGCGAAAGGCTTCTTGAAGGGAAAGATGTAACTCTGTGAGATGAATTAACAGAACACAGAGCAGTTTCTTAGAAAGCTTCTTTCCAGTTTTGAACGGAAGATATTTCCTTTTTCACCATAGCCCTCTATGGGCTTCCAAATATCCCTTTGCCAATTCCACAAGAACAGCCTTAGCGAAAGGCTTCTTGAAGGAAAGATGTAACTCGGTGAGATGAATTAACAGAACACAGAGCAGTTTCTCAGAAAGCTTCTTTCCAGTTTTGAACAGAAGATATTTCCTTTTTCACCATAGCCCTCTATGGGCTTCCAAATATCCCTTTGCCAATTCCACAAGAACAGCCTTAGCGAAAGGCTTCTTGAAGGGAAAGATGTAACTCTGTGAGATGAATTAACAGAACACAGAGCGGTTTCTCAGAAAGCTTCTTTCCAGTTTTGAACGGAAGATATTTCCTTTTTCACCATAGCCCTCTATGGGCTTCCAAATATCCCTTTGCCAATTACACAAGAACAGCCTTAGCGAAAGGCTTCTTCAAGGGAAAGATGTAACTCTGTGAGATGAATTAACAGAACACAGAGCGGTTTCTCAGAAAGCTTCTTTCCAGTTTTGAACGGAAGATATTTCCTTTTTCACCATAGCCCTCTATGGGCTTCCAAATATCCCTTTGCCAATTCCACAAGAACAGCCTTAGCAAAAGGCTTCTTGAAGGGAAAGATGTAACTCTGTGAGATGAATTAACAGAACACAGAGCGGTTTCTCAGAAAGCTTCTTTCCAGTTTTGAACGGAAGATATTTCCTTTTTCACCATAGCCCTCTATGGGCTTCCAAATATCCCTTTGCCAATTCCACAAGTACAGCCTTAGCGAAAGGCTTCTTGAAGGGAAAGATGTAACTCTGGAATATGAATTAACAGAACACAGAGCGGTTTCTCAGAAAGTTTCTTTCCAGTTTTGAAGGGAAGATATTTCCTTTTTCACCATAGCCCTCTATGGGCTTCCAAATATCCCTTTGTGAATTCCACAAGAACAGCCTTAGCGAAAGGCTACTTGAAGGGAAAGATGTAACTCTGTGAGATGAATTAACAGAACACAGAGCAGTTTCTCAGAAAGCTTCTTTCCAGTTTTGAACGGAAGATATTTACTTTTTCACCATAGCCCTCTATGGGCTTCCAAATATCCCTTTGCCAATTCCACAAGAACAGCCTTAGCGAAAGGCTTCTTGAAGGGAAAGATGTAACTCTGTGAGATGAATTAACAGAACACAGAGCAGTTTCTCAGAAAGCTTCTTTCCAGTTTTGAACGGAAGATATTTCCTTTTTCACCATAGCCCTCTATGGGCTTCCAAATATCCCTTTTCCAATTCCACAAGAACAGAATTAGCGAAAGGCTTCTTGAAGGGAAAGATGTAACTCTGTGAGATGAATTAACAGAACACAGAGCAGTTTCTCAGAAAGCTTCTTTCCAGTTTTGAACGGAAGAAATTTCCTTTTTCACCATAGCCCTCTATGGGCTTCCAAATATCCCTTTGCCAATTCCACAAGAACAGCCTTAGCGAAAGGCTTCTTGAAGGGAAAGATGTAACTCTGTGAGATGAATTAACAGAACACAGAGCAGTTTCTCAGAAAGCTTCTTTCCAGTTTTGAACGGAAGATATTTCCTTTTTCACCATAGCCCTCTATGGGCTTCCAAATATCCCTTTGCCAATTCCACAAGAACAGAATTAGCGAAAGGCTTCTTGAAGGGAAAGATGTAACTCTGTGATATGAATTAACAGAACACAGAGCGGTTTCTCAGAAAGTTTCTTTCCAGTTTTGAAGGGAAGATATTTCCTTTTTCACCATAGCCCTCCATGGGCTTCCAAATATCCCTTTGTGAATTCCACAAGAACAGCCTTAGCGAAAGGCTACTTGAAGGGAAAGATGTAACTCTGTGAGATGAATTAACAGAACACAGAGCGGTTTCTCAGAAAGCTTCTTTCCAGTTTTGAACGGAAGATATTTCCTTTTTCACCATAGCCCTCTAAGGGCTTGCAAATATCCCTTTTCCAATTCCACAAGAACAGAATTAGCGAAAGGCTTCTTGAAGGGAAAGATGTAACTCTGTGAGATGAATTAACAGAACACAGAGCAGTTTCTCAGAAAGCTTCTTTCCAGTTTTGAACGGAAGAAATTTCCTTTTTCACCATAGCCCTCTATGGGCTTCCAAATATCCCTTTGCCAATTCCACAAGAACAGCCTTAGCGAAAGGCTTCTTGAAGGGAAAGATGTAACTCTGTGAGATGAATTAACAGAACACAGAGCAGTTTCTTAGAAAGCTTCTTTCCAGTTTTGAACGGAAGATATTTCCTTTTTCACCATAGCCCTCTATGGGCTTCCAAATATCCCTTTTCCAATTCCACAAGAACAGCCTTAGCGAAAGGCTTCTTGAAGGAAAGATGTAACTCTGTGAGATGAATTAACAGAACACAGAGCAGTTTCTCAGAAAGCTTCTTTCCAGTTTTGAACAGAAGATATTTCCTTTTTCACCATAGCCCTCTATGGGCTTCCAAATATCCCTTTGCCAATTCCACAAGAACAGCCTTAGCGAAAGGCTTCTTGAAGGGAAAGATGTAACTCTGTGAGATGAATTAACAGAACACAGAGCGGTTTCTCAGAAAGCTTCTTTCCAGTTTTGAACGGAAGATATTTCCTTTTTCACCATAGCCCTCTATGGGCTTCCAAATATCCCTTTGCCAATTACACAAGAACAGCCTTAGCGAAAGGCTTCTTCAAGGGAAAGATGTAACTCTGTGAGATGAATTAACAGAACACAGAGCGGTTTCTCAGAAAGCTTCTTTCCAGTTTTGAACGGAAGATATTTCCTTTTTCACCATAGCCCTCTATGGGCTTCCAAATATCCCTTTGCCAATTCCACAAGAACAGCCTTAGCAAAAGGCTTCTTGAAGGGAAAGATGTAACTCTGTGAGATGAATTAACAGAACACAGAGCGGTTTCTCAGAAAGCTTCTTTCCAGTTTTGAACGGAAGATATTTCCTTTTTCACCATAGCCCTCTATGGGCTTCCAAATATCCCTTTGCCAATTCCACAAGTACAGCCTTAGCGAAAGGCTTCTTGAAGGGAAAGATGTAACTCTGGAATATGAATTAACAGAACACAGAGCGGTTTCTCAGAAAGCTTCTTTCCAGTTTTGAACGGAAGATATTTACTTTTTCACCATAGCCCTCTATGGGCTTCCAAATATCCCTTTGCCAATTCCACAAGAACAGCCTTAGCGAAAGGCTTCTTGAAGGGAAAGATGTAACTCTGTGAGATGAATTAACAGAACACAGAGCAGTTTCTCAGAAAGCTTCTTTCCAGTTTTGAACGGAAGATATTTCCTTTTTCACCATAGCCCTCTATGGGCTTCCAAATATCCCTTTTCCAATTCCACAAGAACAGAATTAGCGAAAGGCTTCTTGAAGGGAAAGATGTAACTCTGTGAGATGAATTAACAGAACACAGAGCAGTTTCTCAGAAAGCTTCTTTCCAGTTTTGAACGGAAGAAATTTCCTTTTTCACCATAGCCCTCTATGGGCTTCCAAATATCCCTTTGCCAATTCCACAAGAACAGCCTTAGCGAAAGGCTTCTTGAAGGGAAAGATGTAACTCTGTGAGATGAATTAACAGAACACAGAGCAGTTTCTCAGAAAGCTTCTTTCCAGTTTTGAACGGAAGATATTTCCTTTTTCACCATAGCCCTCTATGGGCTTCCAAATATCCCTTTTCCAATTCCACAAGAACAGAATTAGCGAAAGGCTTCTTGAAGGGAAAGATGTAACTCTGTGATATGAATTAACAGAACACAGAGCGGTTTCTCAGAAAGTTTCTTTCCAGTTTTGAAGGGAAGATATTTCCTTTTTCACCATAGCCCTCCATGGGCTTCCAAATATCCCTTTGTGAATTCCACAAGAACAGCCTTAGCGAAAGGCTACTTGAAGGGAAAGATGTAACTCTGTGAGATGAATTAACAGAACACAGAGCGGTTTCTCAGAAAGCTTCTTTCCAGTTTTGAACGGAAGATATTTCCTTTTTCACCATAGCCCTCTAAGGGCTTGCAAATATCCCTTTTCCAATTCCACAAGAACAGAATTAGCGAAAGGCTTCTTGAAGGGAAAGATGTAACTCTGTGAGATGAATTAACAGAACACAGAGCAGTTTCTCAGAAAGCTTCTTTCCAGTTTTGAACGGAAGAAATTTCCTTTTTCACCATAGCCCTCTATGGGCTTCCAAATATCCCTTTGCCAATTCCACAAGAACAGCCTTAGCGAAAGGCTTCTTGAAGGGAAAGATGTAACTCTGTGAGATGAATTAACAGAACACAGAGCAGTTTCTCAGAAAGCTTCTTTCCAGTTTTGAACGGAAGATATTTCCTTTTTCACCATAGCCCTCTATGGGCTTCCAAATATCCCTTTTCCAATTCCACAAGAACAGAATTAGCGAAAGGCTTCTTGAAGGGAAAGATGTAACTCTGTGAGATGAATTAACAGAACACAGAGCAGTTTCTCAGAAAGCTTCTTTCCAGTTTTGAACGGAAGATATTTCCTTTTTCACCATAGCCCTCTATGGGCTTCCAAATATCCCTTTGCCAATTCCACAAGAACAGCCTTAGCGAAAGGCTTCTTGAAGGGAAACATGTAACTCTGTGAGATGAATTAACAGAACACAGAGCAGTTTCTCAGAAAGCTTCTTTCCAGTTTTGAACGGAAGATATTTCCTTTTTCACCATAGCCCTCTATGGGCTTCCAAATATCCCTTTTCCAATTCCACAAGAACAGAATTAGCGAAAGGCTTCTTGAAGGGAAAGATGTAACTCTTTGAGATGAATTAACAGAACACAGAGCAGTTTCTCAGAAAGCTTCTTTCCAGTTTTGAACGGAAGATATTTCCTTTTTCACCATAGCCCTCTATGGGCTTCCAAATATCCCTTTGCCAATTCCACAAGAACAGCCTTAGCGAAAGGCATCTTGAAGGGAAAGATGTAACTCTGTGAGATGAATTAACAGAACACAGAGCAGTTTCTCAGAAAGCTTCTTTCCAGTTTTGAACGGAAGATATTTCCTTTTTCACCATAGCCCTCTATGGGCTTCCAAATATCCCTTTGCCAATTCCACAAGAACAGCCTTAGCGAAAGGCTTCTTGAAGGGAAAGATGTAACTCTGTGAGATGAATTAACAGAACACAGAGCAGTTTCTCAGAAAGCTTCTTTCCAGTTTTGAACGGAAGATATTTCCTTTTTCATCATTGCCCTCTATGGGCTTCCAAATATCCCTTTGCCAATTCCACAAGAACAGCCTTAGCGAAAGGCTTCTTGAAGGGAAAGATGTAACTCTGTGAGATGAATTAACAGAACACAGAGCAGTTTCTCAGAAAGCTTCTTTCCAGTTTTGAACGGAAGATATTTCCTTTTTCACCATAGCCCTCTATGGGCTTCCAAATATCCCTTTGCCAATTCCACAAGAACAGCCTTAGCGAAAGGCTTCTTGAAGGGAAAGATGTAACTCTGTGAGATGAATTAACAGAACACAGAGCAGTTTCTTAGAAAGCTTCTTTCCAGTTTTGAACGGAAGATATTTCCTTTTTCACCATAGCCCTCTATGGGCTTCCAAATATCCCTTTGCCAATTCCACAAGAACAGCCTTAGCGAAAGGCTTCTTGAAGGAAAGATGTAACTCTGTGAGATGAATTAACAGAACACAGAGCAGTTTCTCAGAAAGCTTCTTTCCAGTTTTGAACAGAAGATATTTCCTTTTTCACCATAGCCCTCTATGGGCTTCCAAATATCCCTTTGCCAATTCCACAAGAACAGCCTTAGCGAAAGGCTTCTTGAAGGGAAAGATGTAACTCTGTGAGATGAATTAACAGAACACAGAGCGGTTTCTCAGAAAGCTTCTTTCCAGTTTTGAACGGAAGATATTTCCTTTTTCACCATAGCCCTCTATGGGCTTCCAAATATCCCTTTGCCAATTACACAAGAACAGCCTTAGCGAAAGGCTTCTTCAAGGGAAAGATGTAACTCTGTGAGATGAATTAACAGAACACAGAGCGGTTTCTCAGAAAGCTTCTTTCCAGTTTTGAACGGAAGATATTTCCTTTTTCACCATAGCCCTCTATGGGCTTCCAAATATCCCTTTGCCAATTCCACAAGAACAGCCTTAGCAAAAGGCTTCTTGAAGGGAAAGATGTAACTCTGTGAGATGAATTAACAGAACACAGAGCGGTTTCTCAGAAAGCTTCTTTCCAGTTTTGAACGGAAGATATTTCCTTTTTCACCATAGCCCTCTATGGGCTTCCAAATATCCCTTTGCCAATTCCACAAGTACAGCCTTAGCGAAAGGCTTCTTGAAGGGAAAGATGTAACTCTGGAATATGAATTAACAGAACACAGAGCGGTTTCTCAGAAAGTTTCTTTCCAGTTTTGAAGGGAAGATATTTCCTTTTTCACCATAGCCCTCTATGGGCTTCCAAATATCCCTTTGTGAATTCCACAAGAACAGCCTTAGCGAAAGGCTACTTGAAGGGAAAGATGTAACTCTGTGAGATGAATTAACAGAACACAGAGCAGTTTCTCAGAAAGCTTCTTTCCAGTTTTGAACGGAAGATATTTACTTTTTCACCATAGCCCTCTATGGGCTTCCAAATATCCCTTTGCCAATTCCACAAGAACAGCCTTAGCGAAAGGCTTCTTGAAGGGAAAGATGTAACTCTGTGAGATGAATTAACAGAACACAGAGCAGTTTCTCAGAAAGCTTCTTTCCAGTTTTGAACGGAAGATATTTCCTTTTTCACCATAGCCCTCTATGGGCTTCCAAATATCCCTTTTCCAATTCCACAAGAACAGAATTAGCGAAAGGCTTCTTGAAGGGAAAGATGTAACTCTGTGAGATGAATTAACAGAACACAGAGCAGTTTCTCAGAAAGCTTCTTTCCAGTTTTGAACGGAAGAAATTTCCTTTTTCACCATAGCCCTCTATGGGCTTCCAAATATCCCTTTGCCAATTCCACAAGAACAGCCTTAGCGAAAGGCTTCTTGAAGGGAAAGATGTAACTCTGTGAGATGAATTAACAGAACACAGAGCAGTTTCTCAGAAAGCTTCTTTCCAGTTTTGAACGGAAGATATTTCCTTTTTCACCATAGCCCTCTATGGGCTTCCAAATATCCCTTTTCCAATTCCACAAGAACAGAATTAGCGAAAGGCTTCTTGAAGGGAAAGATGTAACTCTGTGAGATGAATTAACAGAACACAGAGCAGTTTCTCAGAAAGCTTCTTTCCAGTTTTGAACGGAAGATATTTCCTTTTTCACCATAGCCCTCTATGGGCTTCCAAATATCCCTTTGCCAATTCCACAAGAACAGCCTTAGCGAAAGGCTTCTTGAAGGGAAACATGTAACTCTGTGAGATGAATTAACAGAACACAGAGCAGTTTCTCAGAAAGCTTCTTTCCAGTTTTGAACGGAAGATATTTCCTTTTTCACCATAGCCCTCTATGGGCTTCCAAATATCCCTTTGCCAATTCCACAAGAACAGCCTTAGCGAAAGGCTTCTTGAAGGGAAACATGTAACTCTGTGAGATGAATTAACAGAACACAGAGCAGTTTCTCAGAAAGCTTCTTTCCAGTTTTGAACGGAAGATATTTCCTTTTTCACCATAGCCCTCTATGGGCTTCCAAATATCCCTTTGCCAATTCCACAAGAACAGCCTTAGCGAAAGGCTTCTTGAAGGGAAAGATGTAACTCTGTGAGATGAATTAACAGAACACAGAGCAGTTTCTCAGAAAGCTTCTTTCCAGTTTTGAACGGAAGATATTTCCTTTTTCACCATAGCCCTCTATGGGCATCCAAATATCCCTTTGCCAATTCCACATGAACAGCCTTATCGAAAGGCTTCTTGAAGGGAAAGATGCAACTCTGTGAGATGAATTAACAGAACACAGAGCAGTTTCTCAGAAAGCTTCTTTCCAGTTTTGAACGGAAGATATTTCCTTTTTCACCATTGCCCTCTATGGGCTTCCAAATATCCCTTTGCCAATTCCACAAGAACAGCCTTAGCGAAAGGCTTCTTGAAGGGAAAGATGTAACTCTGTGAGATGAATTAATAGAACACAGAGCGGTTTCTCAGAAAGCTTCTTTCCAGTTTTGAACGGAAGATATTTCCTTTTTCACCATAGCCCTCTATGGGCTTCCAAATATCCCTTTGCCAATTCCAGAAGAACAGACTTAGCGAAAGGCTTCATGAAGGGAAAGATGTAACTCTGTGAGATGAATTAACAGAACATAGAGCCGTTTCTCAGAAAGCTTCTTTCCAGTTTTGAACGGACGATATTTCCTTTTTCACCATAGCCCTCTATGGGCTTCCAAATATCCCTTTGCCAATTCCACAAGAACAGCCTTAGCGAAAGGCTTCTTGAAGGGAAAGATGTAACTCTGTGAGATGAATTAACAGAACACAGAGCAGTTTCTCAGAAAGCTTCTTTCCAGTTTTGAACGGAAGATATTTCCTTTTTCACCATAGCCCTCTATGGGCTTCCAAATATCCCTTTGCCAATTCCACAAGAACAGCCTTAGCGAAAGGCTTCTTGAAGGGAAAGATGTAACTCTGTGAGATGAATTAACAGAACACAGAGCAGTTTCTTAGAAAGCTTCTTTCCAGTTTTGAACGGAAGATATTTCCTTTTTCACCATAGCCCTCTATGGGCTTCCAAATATCCCTTTGCCAATTCCACAAGAACAGCCTTAGCGAAAGGCTTCTTGAAGGGAAAGATGTAACTCTGTGAGATGAATTAACAGAACACAGAGCAGTTTCTCAGAAAGCTTCTTTCCAGTTTTGAACGGAAGATATTTCCTTTTTCACCATAGCCCTCTATGGGCTTCCAAATATCCCTTTGCCAATTACACAAGAACAGCCTTAGCGAAAGGCTTCTTCAAGGGAAAGATGTAACTCTGTGAGATGAATTAACAGAACACAGAGCGGTTTCTCAGAAAGCTTCTTTCCAGTTTTGAACGGAAGATATTTCCTTTTTCACCATAGCCCTCTATGAGCTTCCAAATATCCCTTTGCCAATTCCACAAGAACAGCCTTAGCAAAAGGCTTCTTGAAGGGAAAGATGTAACTCTGTGAGATGAATTAACAGAACACAGAGCGGTTTCTCAGAAAGCTTCTTTCCAGTTTTGAACGGAAGATATTTCCTTTTTCACCATAGCCCTCTATGGGCTTCCAAATATCCCTTTGCCAATTCCACAAGAACAGCCTTAGCGAAAGGCTTCTTGAAGGGAAAGATGTAACTCTGGAATATGAATTAACAGAACACAGAGCGGTTTCTCAGAAAGTTTCTTTCCAGTTTTGAAGGGAAGATATTTCCTTTTTCACCATAGCCCTCTATGGGCTTCCAAATATCCCTTTGTGAATTCCACAAGAACAGCCTTAGCGAAAGGCTACTTGAAGGGAAAGATGTAACTCTGTGAGATGAATTAACAGAACACAGAGCAGTTTCTCAGAAAGCTTCTTTCCAGTTTTGAACGGAAGATATTTACTTTTTCACCATAGCCCTCTATGGGCTTCCAAATATCCCTTTGCCAATTCCACAAGAACAGTCTTAGCGAAAGGCTTCTTGAAGGGAAAGATGTAACTCTGTGAGATGAATTAACAGAACACAGAGCAGTTTCTCAGAAAGCTTCTTTCCAGTTTTGAACGGAAGATATTTCCTTTTTCACCATAGCCCTCTATGGGCTTCCAAATATCCCTTTTCCAATTCCACAAGAACAGAATTAGCGAAAGGCTTCTTGAAGGGAAAGATGTAACTCTGTGAGATGAATTAACAGAACACAGAGCAGTTTCTAAGAAAGCTTCTTTCCAGTTTTGAACGGAAGAAATTTCCTTTTTCACCATAGCCCTCTATGGGCTTCCAAATATCCCTTTGCCAATTCCACAAGAACAGCCTTAGCGAAAGGCTTCTTGAAGGGAAAGATTTAACTCTGTGAGATGAATTAACAGAACACAGAGCGGTTTCTCAGAAAGCTTCTTTCCAGTTTTGAACGGAAGATATTTCCTTTTTCACCATAGCCCTCTATGGGCTTCCAAATATAACTTTGCGAATTCCACCAGAACAGCCTTAGCGAAAGGCTTCTTGAAGGGAAAGATGTAACTCTGTGATATGAATTAACAGAACACAGAGCGGTTTCTCAGAAAGTTTCTTTCCAGTTTTGAAGGGAAGATATTTCCTTTTTCACCATAGCCCTCTATGGGCTTCCAAATATCCCTTTGTGAATTCCTCAAGAACAGCCTTAGCGAAAGGCTACTTGAAGGGAAAGATGTAACTCTGTGAGATGAATTAACAGAACACAGAGCGGTTTCTCAGAAAGCTTCTTTCCAGTTTTGAACGGAAGATATTTCCTTTTTCACCATAGCCCTCTATGGGCTTGCAAATATCCCTTTTCCAATTCCACAAGAACAGAATTAGCGAAAGGCTTCTTGAAGGGAAAGATGTAACTCTGTGAGATGAATTAACAGAACACAGAGCGGTTTCTCAGAAAGCTTCTTTCCAGTTTTGAACGGAAGAAATTTCCTTTTTCACCATAGCCCTCTATGGGCTTCCAAATATCCCTTTGCCAATTCCACAAGAACAGCCTTAGCGAAAGGCTTCTTGAAGGGAAAGATGTAACTCTGTGAGATGAATTAACAGAACACAGAGCAGTTTCTCAGAAAGCTTCTTTCCAGTTTTGAACGGAAGATATTTCCTTTTTCACCATAGCCCTCTATGGGCTTCCAAATATCCCTTTGCCAATTCCACAAGAACAGAATTAGCGAAAGGCTTCTTGAAGGGAAAGATGTAACTCTGTGAGATGAATTAACAGAACACAGAGCAGTTTCTCAGAAAGCTTCTTTCCAGTTTTGAACGGAAGATATTTCCTTTTTCACCATAGCCCTCTATGGGCTTCCAAATATCCCTTTGCCAATTCCACAAGAACAGCCTTAGCGAAAGGCTTCTTGAAGGGAAACATGTAACTCTGTGAGATGAATTAACAGAACACAGAGCAGTTTCTCAGAAAGCTTCTTTCCAGTTTTGAACGGAAGATATTTCCTTTTTCACCATAGCCCTCTATGGGCTTCCAAATATCCCTTTTCCAATTCCACAAGAACAGAATTAGCGAAAGGCTTCTTGAAGGGAAAGATGTAACTCTTTGAGATGAATTAACAGAACACAGAGCAGTTTCTCAGAAAGCTTCTTTCCAGTTTTGAACGGAAGATATTTCCTTTTTCACCATAGACCTCTATGGGCTTCCAAATATCCCTTTGCCAATTCCACAAGAACAGCCTTAGCGAAAGGCATCTTGAAGGGAAAGATGTAACTCTGTGAGATGAATTAACAGAACACAGAGCAGTTTCTCAGAAAGCTTCTTTCCAGTTTTGAACGGAAGATATTTCCTTTTTCACCATAGCCCTCTATGGGCTTCCAAATATCCCTTTGCCAATTCCACAAGAACAGCCTTAGCGAAAGGCATCTTGAAGGGAAAGATGTAACTCTGTGAGATGAATTAACAGAACACAGAGCAGTTTCTCAGAAAGCTTCTTTCCAGTTTTGAACGGAAGATATTTCCTTTTTCACCATTGCCCTCTATGGGCTTCCAAATATCCCTTTGCCAATTCCACAAGAACAGCCTTAGCGAAAGGCTTCTTGAAGGGAAAGATGTAACTCTGTGAGATGAATTAACAGAACACAGAGCAGTTTCTCAGAAAGCTTCTTTCCAGTTTTGAACGGAAGATATTTCCTTTTTCACCATAGCCCTCTATGGGCTTCCAAATATCCCTTTGCCAATTCCACAAGAACAGCCTTAGCGAAAGGCTTGTTGAAGGGAAAGATGTAACTCTGTGAGATGAATTAACAGAACACAGAGCAGTTTCTTAGAAAGCTTCTTTCCAGTTTTGAACGGAAGATATTTCCTTTTTCACCATAGCCCTCTATGGGCTTCCAAATATCCCTTTGCCAATTCCACAAGAACAGCCTTAGCGAAAGGCTTCTTGAAGGGAAAGATGTAACTCTGTGAGATGAATTAACAGAACACAGAGCAGTTTCTCAGAAAGCTTCTTTCCAGTTTTGAACAGAAGATATTTCCTTTTTCACCATAGCCCTCTATGGGCTTCCAAATATCCCTTTGCCAATTCCACAAGAACAGCCTTAGCGAAAGGCTTCTTGAAGGGAAAGATGTAACTCTGTGAGATGAATTAACAGAACACAGAGCGGTTTCTCAGAAAGCTTCTTTCCAGTTTTGAACGGAAGATATTTCCTTTTTCACCATAGCCCTCTATGGGCTTCCAAATATCCCTTTGCCAATTCCACAAGAACAGCCTTAGCAAAAGGCTTCTTGAAGGGAAAGATGTAACTCTGTGAGATGAATTAACAGAACACAGAGCGGTTTCTCAGAAAGCTTCTTTCCAGTTTTGAACGGAAGATATTTCCTTTTTCACCATAGCCCTCTATGGGCTTCCAAATATCCCTTTGCCAATTCCACAAGTACAGCCTTAGCGAAAGGCTTCTTGAAGGGAAAGATGTAACTCTGGAATATGAATTAACAGAACACAGAGCGGTTTCTCAGAAAGTTTCTTTCCAGTTTTGAAGGGAAGATATTTCCTTTTTCACCATAGCCCTCTATGGGCTTCCAAATATCCCTTTGTGAATTCCACAAGAACAGCCTTAGCGAAAGGCTACTTGAAGGGAAAGATGTAACTCTGTGAGATGAATTAACAGAACACAGAGCAGTTTCTCAGAAAGCTTCTTTCCAGTTTTGAACGGAAGATATTTCCTTTTTCACCATAGCCCTCTATGGGCTTCCAAATATCCCTTTGCCAATTCCACAAGAACAGCCTTAGCGAAAGGCTTCTTGAAGGGAAAGATGTAACTCTGTGAGATGAATTAACAGAACACAGAGCAGTTTCTCAGAAAGCTTCTTTCCAGTTTTGAACGGAAGATATTTCCTTTTTCACCATAGCCCTCTATGGGCTTCCAAATATCCCTTTTCCAATTCCACAAGAACAGAATTAGCGAAAGGCTTCTTGAAGGGAAAGATGTAACTCTGTGAGATGAATTAACAGAACACAGAGCAGTTTCTCAGAAAGCTTCTTTCCAGTTTTGAACGGAAGAAATTTCCTTTTTCACCATAGCCCTCTATGGGCTTCCAAATATCCCTTTGCCAATTCCACAAGAACAGCCTTAGCGAAAGGCTTCTTGAAGGGAAAGATGTAACTCTGTGAGATGAATTAACAGAACACAGAGCAGTTTCTCAGAAAGCTTCTTTCCAGTTTTGAACGGAAGATATTTCCTTTTTCACCATAGCCCTCTATGGGCTTCCAAATATCCCTTTTCCAATTCCACAAGAACAGAATTAGCGAAAGGCTTCTTGAAGGGAAAGATGTAACTCTGTGAGATGAATTAACAGAACACAGAGCAGTTTCTCAGAAAGCTTCTTTCCAGTTTTGAACGGAAGATATTTCCTTTTTCACCATAGCCCTCTATGGGCTTCCAAATATCCCTTTGCCAATTCCACAAGAACAGCCTTAGCGAAAGGCTTCTTGAAGGGAAACATGTAACTCTGTGAGATGAATTAACAGAACACAGAGCAGTTTCTCAGAAAGCTTCTTTCCAGTTTTGAACGGAAGATATTTCCTTTTTCACCATAGCCCTCTATGGGCTTCCAAATATCCCTTTGCCAATTCCACAAGAACAGCCTTAGCGAAAGGCTTCTTGAAGGGAAACATGTAACTCTGTGAGATGAATTAACAGAACACAGAGCAGTTTCTCAGAAAGCTTCTTTCCAGTTTTGAACGGAAGATATTTCCTTTTTCACCATAGCCCTCTATGGGCTTCCAAATATCCCTTTTCCAATTCCACAAGAACAGAATTAGCGAAAGGCTTTTTGAAGGGAAAGATGTAACTCTTTGAGATGAATTAACAGAACACAGAGCAGTTTCTCAGAAAGCTTCTTTCCAGTTTTGAACGGAAGATATTTCCTTTTTCACCATAGCCCTCTATGGGCTTCCAAATATCCCTTTGCCAATTCCACAAGAACAGCCTTAGCGAAAGGCTTCTTGAAGGGAAAGATGTAACTCTGTGAGATGAATTAACAGAACACAGAGCAGTTTCTCAGAAAGCTTCTTTCCAGTTTTGAACGGAAGATATTTCCTTTTTCACCATAGCCCTCTATGGGCTTCCAAATATCCCTTTGCCAATTCCACAAGAACAGCCTTAGCGAAAGGCTTCTTGAAGGGAAAGATGTAACTCTGTGAGATGAATTAACAGAACACAGAGCAGTTTCTAAGAAAGCTTCTTTCCAGTTTTGAACGGAAGAAATTTCCTTTTTCACCATAGCCCTCTATGGGCTTCCAAATATCCCTTTGCCAATTCCACAAGAACAGCCTTAGCGAAAGGCTTCTTGAAGGGAAAGATTTAACTCTGTGAGATGAATTAACAGAACACAGAGCGGTTTCTCAGAAAGCTTCTTTCCAGTTTTGAACGGAAGATATTTCCTTTTTCACCATAGCCCTCTATGGGCTTCCAAATATAACTTTGCGAATTCCACCAGAACAGCCTTAGCGAAAGGCTTCTTGAAGGGAAAGATGTAACTCTGTGATATGAATTAACAGAACACAGAGCGGTTTCTCAGAAAGTTTCTTTCCAGTTTTGAAGGGAAGATATTTCCTTTTTCACCATAGCCCTCTATGGGCTTCCAAATATCCCTTTGTGAATTCCACAAGAACAGCCTTAGCGAAAGGCTACTTGAAGGGAAAGATGTAACTCTGTGAGATGAATTAACAGAACACAGAGCGGTTTCTCAGAAAGCTTCTTTCCAGTTTTGAACGGAAGATATTTCCTTTTTCACCATAGCCCTCTAAGGGCTTGCAAATATCCCTTTTCCAATTCCACAAGAACAGAATTAGCGAAAGGCTTCTTGAAGGGAAAGATGTAACTCTGTGAGATGAATTAACAGAACACAGAGCAGTTTCTCAGAAAGCTTCTTTCCAGTTTTGAACGGAAGAAATTTCCTTTTTCACCATAGCCCTCTATGGGCTTCCAAATATCCCTTTGCCAATTCCACAAGAACAGCCTTAGCGAAAGGCTTCTTGAAGGGAAAGATGTAACTCTGTGAGATGAATTAACAGAACACAGAGCAGTTTCTCAGAAAGCTTCTTTCCAGTTTTGAACGGAAGATATTTCCTTTTTCACCATAGCCCTCTATGGGCTTCCAAATATCCCTTTTCCAATTCCACAAGAACAGAATTAGCGAAAGGCTTCTTGAAGGGAAAGATGTAACTCTGTGAGATGAATTAACAGAACACAGAGCAGTTTCTCAGAAAGCTTCTTTCCAGTTTTGAACGGAAGATATTTCCTTTTTCACCATAGCCCTCTATGGGCTTCCAAATATCCCTTTGCCAATTCCACAAGAACAGCCTTAGCGAAAGGCTTCTTGAAGGGAAACATGTAACTCTGTGAGATGAATTAACAGAACACAGAGCAGTTTCTCAGAAAGCTTCTTTCCAGTTTTGAACGGAAGATATTTCCTTTTTCACCATAGCCCTCTATGGGCTTCCAAATATCCCTTTTCCAATTCCACAAGAACAGAATTAGCGAAAGGCTTCTTGAAGGGAAAGATGTAACTCTTTGAGATGAATTAACAGAACACAGAGCAGTTTCTCAGAAAGCTTCTTTCCAGTTTTGAACGGAAGATATTTCCTTTTTCACCATAGACCTCTATGGGCTTCCAAATATCCCTTTGCCAATTCCACAAGAACAGCCTTAGCGAAAGGCATCTTGAAGGGAAAGATGTAACTCTGTGAGATGAATTAACAGAACACAGAGCAGTTTCTCAGAAAGCTTCTTTCCAGTTTTGAACGGAAGATATTTCCTTTTTCACCATAGCCCTCTATGGGCTTCCAAATATCCCTTTGCCAATTCCACAAGAACAGCCTTAGCGAAAGGCATCTTGAAGGGAAAGATGTAACTCTGTGAGATGAATTAACAGAACACAGAGCAGTTTCTCAGAAAGCTTCTTTCCAGTTTTGAACGGAAGATATTTCCTTTTTCACCATTGCCCTCTATGGGCTTCCAAATATCCCTTTGCCAATTCCACAAGAACAGCCTTAGCGAAAGGCTTCTTGAAGGGAAAGATGTAACTCTGTGAGATGAATTAACAGAACACAGAGCAGTTTCTCAGAAAGCTTCTTTCCAGTTTTGAACGGAAGATATTTCCTTTTTCACCATAGCCCTCTATGGGCTTCCAAATATCCCTTTGCCAATTCCACAAGAACAGCCTTAGCGAAAGGCTTCTTGAAGGGAAAGATGTAACTCTGTGAGATGAATTAACAGAACACAGAGCAGTTTCTTAGAAAGCTTCTTTCCAGTTTTGAACGGAAGATATTTCCTTTTTCACCATAGCCCTCTATGGGCTTCCAAATATCCCTTTGCCAATTCCACAAGAACAGCCTTAGCGAAAGGCTTCTTGAAGGGAAAGATGTAACTCTGTGAGATGAATTAACAGAACACAGAGCAGTTTCTCAGAAAGCTTCTTTCCAGTTTTGAACAGAAGATATTTCCTTTTTCACCATAGCCCTCTATGGGCTTCCAAATATCCCTTTGCCAATTCCACAAGAACAGCCTTAGCGAAAGGCTTCTTGAAGGGAAAGATGTAACTCTGTGAGATGAATTAACAGAACACAGAGCGGTTTCTCAGAAAGCTTCTTTCCAGTTTTGAACGGAAGATATTTCCTTTTTCACCATAGCCCTCTATGGGCTTCCAAATATCCCTTTGCCAATTACACAAGAACAGCCTTAGCGAAAGGCTTCTTCAAGGGAAAGATGTAACTCTGTGAGATGAATTAACAGAACACAGAGCGGTTTCTCAGAAAGCTTCTTTCCAGTTTTGAACGGAAGATATTTCCTTTTTCACCATAGCCCTCTATGGGCTTCCAAATATCCCTTTGCCAATTCCACAAGAACAGCCTTAGCAAAAGGCTTCTTGAAGGGAAAGATGTAACTCTGTGAGATGAATTAACAGAACACAGAGCGGTTTCTCAGAAAGCTTCTTTCCAGTTTTGAACGGAAGATATTTCCTTTTTCACCATAGCCCTCTATGGGCTTCCAAATATCCCTTTGCCAATTCCACAAGTACAGCCTTAGCGAAAGGCTTCTTGAAGGGAAAGATGTAACTCTGGAATATGAATTAACAGAACACAGAGCGGTTTCTCAGAAAGTTTCTTTCCAGTTTTGAAGGGAAGATATTTCCTTTTTCACCATAGCCCTCTATGGGCTTCCAAATATCCCTTTGTGAATTCCACAAGAACAGCCTTAGCGAAAGGCTACTTGAAGGGAAAGATGTAACTCTGTGAGATGAATTAACAGAACACAGAGCAGTTTCTCAGAAAGCTTCTTTCCAGTTTTGAACGGAAGATATTTCCTTTTTCACCATAGCCCTCTATGGGCTTCCAAATATCCCTTTGCCAATTCCACAAGAACAGCCTTAGCGAAAGGCTTCTTGAAGGGAAAGATGTAACTCTGTGAGATGAATTAACAGAACACAGAGCAGTTTCTCAGAAAGCTTCTTTCCAGTTTTGAACGGAAGATATTTCCTTTTTCACCATAGCCCTCTATGGGCTTCCAAATATCCCTTTTCCAATTCCACAACAACAGAATTAGCGAAAGGCTTCTTGAAGGGAAAGATGTAACTCTGTGAGATGAATTAACAGAACACAGAGCAGTTTCTCAGAAAGCTTCTTTCCAGTTTTGAACGGAAGAAATTTCCTTTTTCACCATAGCCCTCTATGGGCTTCCAAATATCCCTTTGCCAATTCCACAAGAACAGCCTTAGCGAAAGGCTTCTTGAAGGGAAAGATGTAACTCTGTGAGATGAATTAACAGAACACAGAGCAGTTTCTCAGAAAGCTTCTTTCCAGTTTTGAACGGAAGATATTTCCTTTTTCACCATAGCCCTCTATGGGCTTCCAAATATCCCTTTTCCAATTCCACAAGAACAGAATTAGCGAAAGGCTTCTTGAAGGGAAAGATGTAACTCTGTGAGATGAATTAACAGAACACAGAGCAGTTTCTCAGAAAGCTTCTTTCCAGTTTTGAACGGAAGATATTTCCTTTTTCACCATAGCCCTCTATGGGCTTCCAAATATCCCTTTGCCAATTCCACAAGAACAGCCTTAGCGAAAGGCTTCTTGAAGGGAAACATGTAACTCTGTGAGATGAATTAACAGAACACAGAGCAGTTTCTCAGAAAGCTTCTTTCCAGTTTTGAACGGAAGATATTTCCTTTTTCACCATAGCCCTCTATGGGCTTCCAAATATCCCTTTGCCAATTCCACAAGAACAGCCTTAGCGAAAGGCTTCTTGAAGGGAAACATGTAACTCTGTGAGATGAATTAACAGAACACAGAGCAGTTTCTCAGAAAGCTTCTTTCCAGTTTTGAACGGAAGATATTTCCTTTTTCACCATAGCCCTCTATGGGCTTCCAAATATCCCTTTTCCAATTCCACAAGAACAGAATTAGCGAAAGGCTTTTTGAAGGGAAAGATGTAACTCTTTGAGATGAATTAACAGAACACAGAGCAGTTTCTCAGAAAGCTTCTTTCCAGTTTTGAACGGAAGATATTTCCTTTTTCACCATAGCCCTCTATGGGCTTCCAAATATCCCTTTGCCAATTCCACAAGAACAGCCTTAGCGAAAGGCTTCTTGAAGGGAAAGATGTAACTCTGTGAGATGAATTAACAGAACACAGAGCAGTTTCTCAGAAAGCTTCTTTCCAGTTTTGAACGGAAGATATTTCCTTTTTCACCATAGCCCTCTATGGGCTTCCAAATATCCCTTTGCCAATTCCACAAGAACAGCCTTAGCGAAAGGCTTCTTGAAGGGAAAGATGTAACTCTGTGAGATGAATTAACAGAACAGAGAGCAGTTTCTCAGAAAGCTTCTTTCCAGTTTTGAACGGAAGATATTTCCTTTTTCACCATAGCCCTCTATGGGCATCCAAATATCCCTTTGCCAATTCCACATGAACAGCCTTATCGAAAGGCTTCTTGAAGGGAAAGATGCAACTCTGTGAGATGAATTAACAGAACACAGAGCAGTTTCTCAGAAAGCTTCTTTCCAGTTTTGAACGGAAGATATTTCCTTTTTCACCATTGCCCTCTATGGGCTTCCAAATATCCCTTTGCCAATTCCACAAGAACAGCCTTAGCGAAAGGCTTCTTGAAGGGAAAGATGTAACTCTGTGAGATGAATTAATAGAACACAGAGCGGTTTCTCAGAAAGCTTCTTTCCAGTTTTGAACGGAAGATATTTCCTTTTTCACCATAGCCCTCTATGGGCTTCCAAATATCCCTTTGCCAATTCCAGAAGAACAGACTTAGCGAAAGGCTTCATGAAGGGAAAGATGTAACTCTGTGAGATGAATTAACAGAACATAGAGCCGTTTCTCAGAAAGCTTCTTTCCAGTTTTGAACGGACGATATTTCCTTTTTCACCATAGCCCTCTATGGGCTTCCAAATATCCCTTTGCCAATTCCACAAGAACAGCCTTAGCGAAAGGCTTCTTGAAGGGAAAGATGTAACTCTGTGAGATGAATTAACAGAACACAGAGCAGTTTCTCAGAAAGCTTCTTTCCAGTTTTGAACGGAAGATATTTCCTTTTTCACCATAGCCCTCTATGGGCTTCCAAATATCCCTTTGCCAATTCCACAAGAACAGCCTTAGCGAAAGGCTTCTTGAAGGGAAAGATGTAACTCTGTGAGATGAATTAACAGAACACAGAGCAGTTTCTTAGAAAGCTTCTTTCCAGTTTTGAACGGAAGATATTTCCTTTTTCACCATAGCCCTCTATGGGCTTCCAAATATCCCTTTGCCAATTCCACAAGAACAGCCTTAGCGAAAGGCTTCTTGAAGGGAAAGATGTAACTCTGTGAGATGAATTAACAGAACACAGAGCAGTTTCTCAGAAAGCTTCTTTCCAGTTTTGAACGGAAGATATTTCCTTTTTCACCATAGCCCTCTATGGGCTTCCAAATATCCCTTTGCCAATTCCACAAGAACAGCCTTAGCGAAAGGCTTCTTCAAGGGAAAGATGTAACTCTGTGAGATGAATTAACAGAACACAGAGCGGTTTCTCAGAAAGCTTCTTTCCAGTTTTGAACGGAAGATATTTCCTTTTTCACCATAGCCCTCTATGGGCTTCCAAATATCCCTTTGCCAATTACACAAGAACAGCCTTAGCGAAAGGCTTCTTCAAGGGAAAGATGTAACTCTGTGAGATGAATTAACAGAACACAGAGCGGTTTCTCAGAAAGCTTCTTTCCAGTTTTGAACGGAAGATATTTCCTTTTTCACCATAGCCCTCTATGAGCTTCCAAATATCCCTTTGCCAATTCCACAAGAACAGCCTTAGCAAAAGGCTTCTTGAAGGGAAAGATGTAACTCTGTGAGATGAATTAACAGAACACAGAGCGGTTTCTCAGAAAGCTTCTTTCCAGTTTTGAACGGAAGATATTTCCTTTTTCACCATAGCCCTCTATGGGCTTCCAAATATCCCTTTGCCAATTCCACAAGAACAGCCTTAGCGAAAGGCTTCTTGAAGGGAAAGATGTAACTCTGGAATATGAATTAACAGAACACAGAGCGGTTTCTCAGAAAGTTTCTTTCCAGTTTTGAAGGGAAGATATTTCCTTTTTCACCATAGCCCTCTATGGGCTTCCAAATATCCCTTTGTGAATTCCACAAGAACAGCCTTAGCGAAAGGCTACTTGAAGGGAAAGATGTAACTCTGTGAGATGAATTAACAGAACACAGAGCAGTTTCTCAGAAAGCTTCTTTCCAGTTTTGAACGGAAGATATTTACTTTTTCACCATAGCCCTCTATGGGCTTCCAAATATCCCTTTGCCAATTCCACAAGAACAGCCTTAGCGAAAGGCTTCTTGAAGGGAAAGATGTAACTCTGTGAGATGAATTAACAGAACACAGAGCAGTTTCTCAGAAAGCTTCTTTCCAGTTTTGAACGGAAGATATTTCCTTTTTCACCATAGCCCTCTATGGGCTTCCAAATATCCCTTTTCCAATTCCACAAGAACAGAATTAGCGAAAGGCTTCTTGAAGGGAAAGATGTAACTCTGTGAGATGAATTAACAGAACACAGAGCAGTTTCTAAGAAAGCTTCTTTCCAGTTTTGAACGGAAGAAATTTCCTTTTTCACCATAGCCCTCTATGGGCTTCCAAATATCCCTTTGCCAATTCCACAAGAACAGCCTTAGCGAAAGGCTTCTTGAAGGGAAAGATGTAACTCTGTGAGATGAATTAACAGAACACAGAGCAGTTTGTCAGAAAGCTTCTTTCCAGTTTTGAACGGAAGATATTTCCTTTTTCACCATAGCCCTCTATGGGCTTCCAAATATCCCTTTTCCAATTCCACAAGAACAGAATTAGCGAAAGGCTTCTTGAAGGGAAAGATGTAACTCTGTGAGATGAATTAACAGAACACAGAGCAGTTTCTCAGAAAGCTTCTTTCCAGTTTTGAACGGAAGATATTTCCTTTTTCACCATAGCCCTCTATGGGCTTCCAAATATCCCTTTGCCAATTCCACAAGAACAGCCTTAGCGAAAGGCTTCTTGAAGGGAAACATGTAACTCTGTGAGATGAATTAACAGAACACAGAGCAGTTTCTCAGAAAGCTTCTTTCCAGTTTTGAACGGAAGATATTTCCTTTTTCACCATAGCCCTCTATGGGCTTCCAAATATCCCTTTGCCAATTCCACAAGAACAGTCTTAGCGAAAGGCTTCTTGAAGGGAAGGATGTAACTCTTTGAGATGAATTAACAGAACACAGAGCAGTTTCTCAGAAAGCTTCTTTCCAGTTTTGAACGGAAGATATTTCCTTTTTCACCATAGCCCTCTATGGGCTTCCAAATATCCCTTTGCCAATTCCACAAGAACAGCCTTAGCGAAAGGCTTCTTGAAGGGAAAGATGTAACTCTGTGAGATGAATTAACAGAACACAGAGCAGTTTCTCAGAAAGCTTCTTTCCAGTTTTGAACGGAAGATATTTCCTTTTTCACCATAGCCCTCTATGGGCTTCCAAATATCCCTTTGCCAATTCCACATGAACAGCCTTATCGAAAGGCTTCTTGAAGGGAAAGATGTAACTCTGTGAGATGAATTAACAGAACACAGAGCAGTTCATCAGAAAGCTTCTTTCCAGTTTTGAACGGAAGATATTTCCTTTTTCACCATAGCCCTCTATGGGCTTCCAAATATCCCTTTGCCAATTCCACAAGAACAGCCTTAGCGAAAGGCTTCTTGAAGGGAACGATGTAACTCTGTGAGATGAATTAACAGAACACAGAGCGGTTTCTCAGAAAGCTTCTTTCCAGTTTTAAACGGAAGATATTTCCTTTTTCACCATAGCCCTCTATGGGCTTCCAAATATCCCTTTGCCAATTCCAGAAGAACAGCCTTAGCGAAAGGCTTCATGAAGGGAAAGATGTAACTCTGTGAGATGAATTAACAGAACACAGAGCCGTTTCTCAGAAAGCTTCTTTCCAGTTTTGAACGGAAGATATTTCCTTTTTCACCATAGCCCTCTATGGGCTTCCAAATATCCCTTTGCCAATTCCACAAGAACAGCCTTAGCGAAAGGCTTCTTGAAGGGAAAGATGTAACTCTGTGAGATGAATTAACAGAACACAGAGCAGTTTCTCAGAAAGTTTCTTTCCAGTTTTGAACGGAAGATATTTCCTTTTTCACCATAGCCCTGTATGGGCTTCAAAAAATCCCTTTGCCAATTCCACAAGAACAGCCTTAGCGAAAGGCTACTTGAAGGGAAAGATGTAACTCTGTGAGATGAATTAACAGAACACAGAGCAGTTTCTCAGAAAGCTTCTTTCCAGTTTTGAACGGAAGATATTTCCTTTTTCACCATAGCCCTCTATGGGCTTCCAAATATCCCTTTGCCAATTCCACAAGAACAGCCTTAGCGAAAGGCTTCTTGAAGGGAAAGATGTAACTCTGTGAGATGAATTAACAGAACACAGAGCAGTTTCTCAGAAAGCTTCTTTCCAGTTTTGAACGGAAGATATTTCCTTTTTCACCATAGCCCTCTATGGGCTTCCAAATATCCCTTTGCCAATTCCACAAGAACAGCCTTAGCGAAAGGCTTCTTGAAGGGAAAGATGTAACTCTGTGAGATGAATTAACAGAACACAGAGCAGTTTCTCAGAAAGCTTCTTTCCAGTTTTGAACGGAAGATATTTCCTTTTTCACCATAGCCCTCTATGGGTTTCCAAATATCCCTTTGCCAATTACACAAGAACAGCCTTAGCGAAAGGCTTCTTGAAGGGAAAGATGTAACTCTGTGAGATGAATTAACAGAACACAGAGCAGTTTCTCAGAAAGCTTCTTTCCAGTTTTGAACGGAAGATATTTCCTTTTTCACCATAGCCCTCTATGGGCTTCCAAATATCCCTTTGCCAATTACACAAGAACAGCCTTAGCGAAAGGCTTCTTCAAGGGAAAGATGTAACTCTGTGAGATGAATTAACAGAACACAGAGCGGTTTCTCAGAAAGCTTCTTTCCAGTTTTGAACGGAAGATATTTCCTTTTTCACCATAGCCCTCTATGGGCTTCCAAATATCCCTTTGCCAATTCCACAAGAACAGCCTTAGCAAAAGGCTTCTTGAAGGGAAAGATGTAACTCTGTGAGATGAATTAACAGAACACAGAGCGGTTTCTCAGAAAGCTTCTTTCCAGTTTTGAACGGACGATATTTCCTTTTTCACCATAGCCCTCTATGGGCTTCCAAATATCCCTTTGCGAATTCCACAAGAACAGCCTTAGCGAAAGGCTTCTTGAAGGGAAAGATGTAACTCTGTGATATGAATTAACAGAACACAGAGCGGTTTCTCAGAAAGTTTCTTTCCAGTTTTGAAGGGAAGATATTTCCTTTTTCACCATAGCCCTCTATGGGCTTCCAAATATCCCTTTGCGAATTCCAGAAGAACAGCCTTAGCGAAAGGCTACTTGAGGGGAAAGATGTAACTCTGTGAGATGAATTAACAGAACACAGAGCAGTTTCTCAGAAAGCTTCTTTCCAGTTTTGAACGGAAGATATTTACTTTTTCTCCATAGCCCTCTATGGGCTTCCAAATATCCCTTTGCCAATTCCACAAGAACAGCCTTAGCGAAAGGCTTCTTGAAGGGAAAGATGTAACTCTGTGAGACGAATTAACAGAACACAGAGCAGTTTCTCAGAAAGCTTCTTTCCAGTTTTAAACGGAAGATATTTCCTTTTTCACCATAGCCCTCTATGGGCTTCCAAATATCCCTTTTCCAATTCCACAAGAACAGAATTAGCGAAAGGCTTCTTGAAGGGAAAGATGTAACTCTGTGAGATGAATTAACAGAACACAGAGCAGTTTCTCAGAAAGCTTCTTTCCAGTTTTGAACGGAAGATATTTCCTTTTTCACCATAGCCCTCTATGGGCTTCCAAATATCCCTTTGCCAATTCCACAAGAACAGCCTTAGCGAAAGGCTTCTTGAAGGGAAAGATGTAACTCTGTGAGATGAATTAACAGAACACAGAGCAGTTTCTCAGAAAGCTTCTTTCCAGTTTTGAACGGAAGATATTTCCTTTTTCACCATAGCCCTCTATGGGCTTCCAAATATCCCTTTGCCAATTCCACATGAACAGCCTTATCGAAAGGCTTCTTGAAGGGAAAGATGTAACTCTGTGAGATGAATTAACAGAACACAGAGCAGTTCATCAGAAAGCTTCTTTCCAGTTTTGAACGGAAGATATTTCCTTTTTCACCATAGCCCTCTATGGGCTTCCAAATATCCCTTTGCCAATTCCACAAGAACAGCCTTAGCGAAAGGCTTCTTGAAGGGAAAGATGTAACTCTGTGAGATGAATTAACAGAACACAGAGCGGTTTCTCAGAAAGCTTCTTTCCAGTTTTGAACGGAAGATATTTCCTTTTTCACCATAGCCCTCTATGGGCTTCCAAATATCCCTTTGCCAATTCCAGAAGAACAGCCTTAGCGAAAGGCTTCATGAAGGGAAAGATGTAACTCTGTGAGATGAATTAACAGAACACAGAGCCGTTTCTCAGAAAGCTTCTTTCCAGTTTTGAACGGAAGATATTTCCTTTTTCACCATAGCCCTCTATGGGCTTCCAAATATCCCTTTGCCAATTCCACAAGAACAGCCTTAGCGAAAGGCTTCTTGAAGGGAAAGATGTAACTCTGTGAGATGAATTAACAGAACACAGAGCAGTTTCTCAGAAAGTTTCTTTCCAGTTTTGAACGGAAGATATTTCCTTTTTCACCATAGCCCTGTATGGGCTTCAAAATATCCCTTTGCCAATTCCACAAGAACAGCCTTAGCGAAAGGCTACTTGAAGGGAAAGATGTAACTCTGTGAGATGAATTAACAGAACACAGAGCAGTTTCTCAGAAAGCTTCTTTCCAGTTTTGAACGGAAGATATTTCCTTTTTCAACATAGCCCTCTATGGGCTTCCAAATATCCCTTTGCCAATGCCACAAGAACAGCCTTAGCGAAAGGCTTCTTGAAGGGAAAGATGTAACTCTGTGAGATGAATTAACAGAACACAGAGCAGTTTCTCAGAAAGCTTCTTTCCAGTTTTGAACGGAAGATATTTCCTTTTTCACCATAGCCCTCTATGGGCTTCCAAATATCCCTTTGCCAATTCCACAAGAACAGCCTTAGCGAAAGGCTTCTTGAAGGGAAAGATGTAACTCTGTGAGATGAACTAACAGAACACAGAGCAGATTCTCAGAAAGCTTCTTTCCAGTTTTGAACGGAAGATATTTCCTTTTTCACCATAGCCCTCTATGGGCTTCCAAATATCCCTTTGCCAATTCCACAAGAACAGCCTTAGCGAAAGGCTTCTTGAAGGGAAAGATGTAACTCTGTGAGATGAATTAACAGAACACAGAGCAGTTTCTCAGAAAGCTTCTTTCCAGTTTTGAACGGAAGATATTTCCTTTTTCACCGAAGCCCTCTATGGGCTTCCAAATATCCCTTTTCCAATTCCACAAGAACAGAATTAGCGAAAGGCTTCTTGAAGGGAAAGATGTAACTCTGTGAGATGAATTAACAGAACACAGAGCAGTTTCTCAGAAAGCTTCTTTCCAGTTTTGAACGGAAGATATTTCCTTTTTCACCATAGCCCTCTATGGGCTTCCAAATATCCCTTTGCCAATTCCAGAAGAACAGCCTTAGCGAAAGGCTTCTTGAAGGGAAAGATGTAACTCTGTGAGATGAATTAACAGAACACAGAGCAGTTTCTCAGAAAGCTTCTTTCCAGTTTTGAACGGAAGATATTTCCTTTTTCACCATAGCCCTCTATGGGCTTCCAAATATCCCTTTGCCAATTCCACAAGAACAGAATTAGCGAAAGGCTTCTTGAAGGGAAAGATGTAACTCTGTGAGATGAATTAACAGAACACAGAGCAGTTTCTCAGAAAGCTTCTTTCCAGTTTTGAACGGAAGAAATTTCCTTTTTCACCATAGCCCTCTATGGGCTTCCAAATATCCCTTTGCCAATTCCACAAGAACAGCCTTAGCGAAAGGCTTCTTGAAGGGAAAGATGTAACTCTGTGAGATGAATTAACAGAACACAGAGCAGTTTCTCAGAAAGCTTCTTTCCAGTTTTGAACGGAAGATATTTCCTTTTTCACCATAGCCCTCTATGGGCTTCCAAATATCCCTTTGCCAATTCCACAAGAACAGCCTTAGCGAAAGGCTTCTTGAAGGGAAACATGTAACTCTGTGAGATGAATTAACAGAACACAGAGCAGTTTCTCAGAAAGCTTCTTTCCAGTTTTGAACGGAAGATATTTCCTTTTTCACCATAGCCCTCTATGGGCTTCCAAATATCCCTTTGCCAATTCCACAAGAACAGTCTTAGCGAAAGGCTTCTTGAAGGGAAGGATGTAACTCTTTGAGATGAATTAACAGAACACAGAGCAGTTTCTCAGAAAGCTTCTTTCCAGTTTTGAACGGAAGATATTTCCTTTTTCACCATAGCCCTCTATGGGCTTCCAAATATCCCTTTGCCAATTCCACAAGAACAGCCTTAGCGAAAGGCTTCTTCAAGGGAAAGATGTAACTCTGTGAGATGAATTAACAGAACACAGAGCAGTTTCTCAGAAAGCTTCTTTCCAGTTTTGAACGGAAGATATTTCCTTTTTCAACATAGCCCTCTATGGGCTTCCAAATATCCCTTTGCCAATTCCACATGAACAGCCTTATCGAAAGGCTTCTTGAAGGGAAAGATGTAACTCTGTGAGATGAATTAACAGAACACAGAGCAGTTCATCAGAAAGCTTCTTTCCAGTTTTGAACGGAAGATATTTCCTTTTTCACCATAGCCCTCTATGGGCTTCCAAATATCCCTTTGCCAATTCCACAAGAACAGCCTTAGCGAAAGGCTTCTTGAAGGGAACGATGTAACTCTGTGAGATGAATTAACAGAACACAGAGCGGTTTCTCAGAAAGCTTCTTTCCAGTTTTGAACGGAAGATATTTCCTTTTTCACCATAGCCCTCTATGGGCTTCCAAATATCCCTTTTCCAATTCCACAAGAACAGAATTAGCGAAAGGCTTCTTGAAGGGAAAGATGTAACTCTGTGAGATGAATTAACAGAACACAGAGCAGTTTCTCATAAAGCTTCTTTCCAGTTTTGAACGGAAGATATTTCCTTTTTCACCATAGCCCTCTATGGGCTTCCAAATATCCCTTTGCCAATTCCACAAGAACAGCCTTAGCGAAAGGCTTCTTGAAGGGAAAGATGTAACTCTGTGAGATGAATTAACAGAACACAGAGCAGTTTCTCAGAAAGCTTCTTTCCAGTTTTGAACGGAAGATATTTCCTTTTTCACCATAGCCCTCTATGGGCTTCCAAATATCCCTTTGCCAATTCCACAAGAACAGCCTTAGCGAAAGGCTTCTTGAAGGGAAAGATGTAACTCTGTGAGATGAATTAACAGAACACAGAGCAGTTTCTCAGAAAGCTTCTTTCCAGTTTTGAACGGAAGATATTTCCTTTTTCACCATAGCCCTCTATCGGCTTCCAAATATCCCTTTGCCAATTCCACAAGAACAGCCTTAGCGAAAGGCTTCTTGAAGGGAAAGATGTAACTCTGTGAGATGAATTAACAGAACACAGAGCAGTTTCTCAGAAAGCTTCTTTCCAGTTTTGAACGGAAGATATTTCCTTTTTCACCATAGCCCTCTATGGGCTTCCAAATATCCCTTTGCCAATTACACAAGAACAGCCTTAGCGAAAGGCTTCTTCAAGGGAAAGATGTAACTCTGTGAGATGAATTAACAGAACACAGAGCGGTTTCTCAGAAAGCTTCTTTCCAGTTTTGAACGGAAGATATTTCCTTTTTCACCATAGCCCTCTATGGGCTTCCAAATATCCCTTTGCCAATTCCACAAGAACAGCCTTAGCGAAAGGCTTCTTGAAGGGAAAGATGTAACTCTGTGAGATGAACTAACAGAACACAGAGCAGTTTCTCAGAAAGCTTCTTTCCAGTTTTGAACGGAATATATTTCCTTTTTCACCATAGCCCTCTATGGGCTTCCAAATATCCCTTTGCCAATTCCACAAGAACAGCCTTAGCGAAAGGCTTCTTGAAGGGAAAGATGTAAATCTGTGAGATGAATTAACAGAACACAGAGCAGTTTCTCAGAAAGCTTCTTTCCAGTTTTGAACGGAAGATATTTCCTTTTTCACCGAAGCCCTCTATGGGCTTCCAAATATCCCTTTTCCAATTCCACAAGAACAGAATTAGCGAAAGGCTTCTTGAAGGGAAAGATGTAACTCTGTGAGATGAATTAACAGAACACAGAGCAGTTTCTCAGAAAGCTTCTTTCCAGTTTTGAACGGAAGATATTTCCTTTTTCACCATAGCCCTCTATGGGCTTCCAAATATCCCTTTGCCAATTCCACAAGAACAGCCTTAGCGAAAGGCTTCTTGAAGGGAAAGATGTAACTCTGTGAGATGAATTAACAGAACACAGAGCAGTTTCTCAGAAAGCTTCTTTCCAGTTTTGAACGGAAGATATTTCCTTTTTCACCATAGCCCTCTATGGGCTTCCAAATATCCCTTTGCCAATTCCACAAGAACAGAATTAGCGAAAGGCTTCTTGAAGGGAAAGATGTAACTCTGTGAGATGAATTAACAGAACACAAAGCAGTTTCTCAGAAAGCTTCTTTCCAGTTTTGAACGGAAGAAATTTCCTTTTTCACCATAGCCCTCTATGGGCTTCCAAATATCCCTTTGCCAATTCCACAAGAACAGCCTTAGCGAAAGGCTTCTTGAAGGGAAAGATGTAACTCTGTGAGATGAATTAACAGAACACAGAGCAGTTTCTCAGAAAGCTTCTTTCCAGTTTTGAACGGAAGATATTTCCTTTTTCACCATAGCCCTCTATGGGCTTCCAAATATCCCTTTGCCAATTCCACAAGAACAGCCTTAGCGAAAGGCTTCTTGAAGGGAAAGATGTAACTCTGTGAGATGAATTAACAGAACACAGAGCAGTTTCTCAGAAAGCTTCTTTCCAGTTTTGAACGGAAGATATTTCCTTTTTCACCATAGCCCTCTATGGGCTTCCAAATATCCCTTTGCCAATTCCACAAGAACAGTCTTAGCGAAAGGCTTCTTGAAGGGAAGGATGTAACTCTTTGAGATGAATTAACAGAACACAGAGCAGTTTCTCAGAAAGCTTCTTTCCAGTTTTGAACGGAAGATATTTCCTTTTTCACCATAGCCCTCTATGGGCTTCCAAATATCCCTTTGCCAATTCCACAAGAACAGCCTTAGCGAAAGGCTTCTTCAAGGGAAAGATGTAACTCTGTGAGATGAATTAACAGAACACAGAGCAGTTTCTCAGAAAGCTTCTTTCCAGTTTTGAACGGAAGATATTTCCTTTTTCACCATAGCCCTCTATGGGCTTCCAAATATCCCTTTGCCAATTCCACATGAACAGCCTTATCGAAAGGATTCTTGAAGGGAAAGATGTAACTCTGTGAGATGAATTAACAGAACACAGAGCAGTTCATCAGAAAGCTTCTTTCCAGTTTTGAACGGAAGATATTTCCTTTTTCACCATAGCCCTCTATGGGCTTCCAAATATCCCTTTGCCAATTCCACAAGAACAGCCTTAGCGAAAGGCTTCTTGAAGGGAACGATGTAACTCTGTGAGATGAATTAACAGAACACAGAGCGGTTTCTCAGAAAGCTTCTTTCCAGTTTTGAACGGAAGATATTTCCTTTTTCACCATAGCCCTCTATGGGCTTCCAAATATCCCTTTTCCAATTCCACAAGAACAGAATTAGCGAAAGGCTTCTTGAAGGGAAAGATGTAACTCTGTGAGATGAATTAACAGAACACAGAGCAGTTTCTCAGAAAGCTTCTTTCCAGTTTTGAACGGAAGATATTTCCTTTTTCACCATAGCCCTCTATGGGCTTCCAAATATCCCTTTGCCAATTCCACAAGAACAGCCTTAGCGAAAGGCTTCTTGAAGGGAAAGATGTAACTCTGTGAGATGAATTAACAGAACACAGAGCAGTTTCTCAGAAAGCTTCTTTCCAGTTTTGAACGGAAGATATTTCCTTTTTCACCATAGCCCTCTATGGGCTTCCAAATATCCCTTTGCCAATTCCACAAGAACAGCCTTAGCGAAAGGCTTCTTGAAGGGAAAGATGTAACTCTGTGAGATGAATTAACAGAACACAGAGCAGTTTCTCAGAAAGCTTCTTTCCAGTTTTGAACGGAAGATATTTCCTTTTTCACCATAGCCCTCTATGGGCTTCCAAATATCCCTTTGCCAATTCCACAAGAACAGCCTTAGCGAAAGGCTTCTTGAAGGGAAAGATGTAACTCTGTGAGATGAATTAACAGAACACAGAGCAGTTTCTCAGAAAGCTTCTTTCCAGTTTTGAACGGAAGATATTTCCTTTTTCACCATAGCCCTCTATGGGCTTCCAAATATCCCTTTGCCAATTACACAAGAACAGCCTTAGCGAAAGGCTTCTTCAAGGGAAAGATGTAACTCTGTGAGATGAATTAACAGAACACAGAGCGGTTTCTCAGAAAGCTTCTTTACAGTTTTGAACGGAAGATATTTCCTTTTTCACCATAGCCCTCTATGGGCTTCCAAATATCCCTTTGCCAATTCCACAAGAACAGCCTTAGCAAAAGGCTTCTTGAAGGGAAAGATGTAACTCTGTGAGATGAATTAACAGAACACAGAGCGGTTTCTCAGAAAGCTTCTTTCCAGTTTTGAACGGACGATATTTCCTTTTTCACCATAGCCCTCTATGGGCTTCCAAATATCCCTTTGCGAATTCCACAAGAACAGCCTTAGCGAAAGGCTTCTTGAAGGGAAAGATGTAACTCTGTGATATGAATTAACAGAACACAGAGCGGTTTCTCAGAAAGTTTCTTTCCAGTTTTGAAGGGAAGATATTTCCTTTTTCACCATAGCCCTCTATGGGCTTCCAAATATCCCTTTGCGAATTCCAGAAGAACAGCCTTAGCGAAAGGCTACTTGAAGGGAAAGATGTAACTCTGTGAGATGAATTAACAGAACACAGAGCAGTTTCTCAGAAAGCTTCTTTCCAGTTTTGAACGGAAGATATTTACTTTTTCTCCATAGCCCTCTATGGGCTTCCAAATATCCCTTTGCCAATTCCACAAGAACAGCCTTAGCGAAAGGCTTCTTGAAGGGAAAGATGTAACTCTGTGAGATGAATTAACAGAACACAGAGCAGTTTCTCAGAAAGCTTCTTTCCAGTTATAAACGGAAGATATTTCCTTTTTCACCATAGCCCTCTATGGGCTTCCAAATATCCCTTTTCCAATTCCACAAGAACAGAATTAGCGAAAGGCTTCTTGAAGGGAAAGATGTAACTCTGTGAGATGAATTAACAGAACACAGAGCAGTTTCTCAGAAAGCTTCTTTCCAGTTTTGAACGGAAGATATTTCCTTTTTCACCATAGCCCTCTATGGGCTTCCAAATATCCCTTTGCCAATTCCACAAGAACAGCCTTAGCGAAAGGCTTCTTGAAGGGAAAGATGTAACTCTGTGAGATGAATTAACAGAACACAGAGCAGTTTCTCAGAAAGCTTCTTTCCAGTTTTGAACGGAAGATATTTCCTTTTTCACCATAGCCCTCTATGGGCTTCCAAATATCCCTTTGCCAATTCCACATGAACAGCCTTATCGAAAGGCTTCTTGAAGGGAAAGATGTAACTCTGTGAGATGAATTAACAGAACACAGAGCAGTTCATCAGAAAGCTTCTTTCCAGTTTTGAACGGAAGATATTTCCTTTTTCACCATAGCCCTCTATGGGCTTCCAAATATCCCTTTGCCAATTCCACAAGAACAGCCTTAGCGAAAGGCTTCTTGAAGGGAAAGATGTAACTCTGTGAGATGAATTAACAGAACACAGAGCGGTTTCTCAGAAAGCTTCTTTCCAGTTTTGAACGGAAGATATTTCCTTTTTCACCATAGCCCTCTATGGGCTTCCAAATATCCCTTTGCCAATTCCACAAGAACAGCCTTAGCGAAAGGCTTCATGAAGGGTAAGATGTAACTCTGTGAGATGAATTAACAGAACACAGAGCCGTTTCTCAGAAAGCTTCTTTCCAGTTTTGAACGGAAGATATTTCCTTTTTCACCATAGCCCTCTATGGGCTTCCAAATATCCCTTTGCCAATTCCACAAGAACAGCCTTAGCGAAAGGCTTCTTGAAGGGAAAGATGTAACTCTGTGAGATGAATTAACAGAACACAGAGCAGTTTCTCAGAAAGTTTCTTTCCAGTTTTGAACGGAAGATATTTCCTTTTTCACCATAGCCCTGTATGGACTTCAAAATATCCCTTTGCCAATTCCACAAGAACAGCCTTAGCGAAAGGCTACTTGAAGGGAAAGATGTAACTCTGTGAGATGAATTAACAGAACACAGAGCAGTTTCTCAGAAAGCTTCTTTCCAGTTTTGAACGGAAGATATTTCCTTTTTCACCATAGCCCTCTATGGGCTTCCAAATATCCCTTTCCCAATTCCACAACAACAGCCTTAGCGAAAGGCTTCTTGAAGGGAAAGATGTAACTCTGTGAGATGAATTAACAGAACACAGAGCAGTTTCTCAGAAAGCTTCTTTCCAGTTTTGAACGGAAGATATTTCCTTTTTCACCGAAGCCCTCTATGGGCTTCCAAATATCCCTTTTCCAATTCCACAAGAACAGAATTAGCGAAAGGCTTCTTGAAGGGAAAGATGTAACTCTGTGAGATGAATTAACAGAACACAGAGCAGTTTCTTAGAAAGCTTCTTTCCAGTTTTGAACGGAAGATATTTCCTTTTTCACCATAGCCCTCTATGGGCTTCCAAATATCCCTTTGCCAATTCCACAAGAACAGCCTTAGCGAAAGGCTTCTTGAAGGGAAAGATGTAACTCTGTGAGATGAATTAACAGAACACAGAGCAGTTTCTCAGAAAGCTTCTTTCCAGTTTTGAACGGAAGATATTTCCTTTTTCACCATAGCCCTCTATGGGCTTTCAAATATCCCTTTTCCAATTCCACAAGAACAGAATTAGCGAAAGGCTTCTTGAAGGGAAAGATGTAACTCTGTGAGATGAATTAACAGAACACAGAGCAGTTTCTCAGAAAGCTTCTTTCCAGTTTTGAACGGAAGAAATTTCCTTTTTCACCATAGCCCTCTATGGGCTTCCAAATATCCCTTTGCCAATTCCACAAGAACAGCCTTAGCGAAAGGCTTCTTGAAGGGAAAGATGTAACTCTGTGAGATGAATTAACAGAACACAGAGCAGTTTCTCAGAAAGCTTCTTTCCAGTTTTGAACGGAAGATATTTCCTTTTTCACCATAGCCCTCTATGGGCTTCCAAATATCCCTTTGCCAATTCCACAAGAACAGCCTTAGCGAAAGGCTTCTTGAAGGGAAACATGTAACTCTGTGAGATGAATTAACAGAACACAGAGCAGTTTCTCAGAAAGCTTCTTTCCAGTTTTGAACGGAAGATATTTCCTTTTTCACCATAGCCCTCTATGGGCTTCCAAATATCCCTTTGCCAATTCCACAAGAACAGTCTTAGCGAAAGGCTTCTTGAAGGGAAGGATGTAACTCTTTGAGATGAATTAACAGAACACAGAGCAGTTTCTCAGAAAGCTTCTTTCCAGTTTTGAACGGAAGATATTTCCTTTTTCACCATAGCCCTCTATGGGCTTCCAAATATCCCTTTGCCAATTCCACAAGAACAGCCTTAGCGAAAGGCTTCTTCAAGGGAAAGATGTAACTCTGTGAGATGAATTAACAGAACACAGAGCAGTTTCTCAGAAAGCTTCTTTCCAGTTTTGAACGGAAGATATTTCCTTTTTCACCATAGCCCTCTATGGGCTTCCAAATATCCCTTTGCCAATTCCACATGAACAGCCTTATCGAAAGGCTTCTTCAAGGGAAAGATGTAACTCTGTGAGATGAATTAACAGAACACAGAGCAGTTCATCAGAAAGCTTCTTTCCAGTTTTGAACGGAAGATATTTCCTTTTTCAACATAGCCCTCTATGGGCTTCCAAATATCCCTTTGCCAATTCCACAAGAACAGCCTTAGCGAAAGGCTTCTTGAAGGGAACGATGTAACTCTGTGAGATGAATTAACAGAACACAGAGCGGTTTCTCAGAAAGCTTCTTTCCAGTTTTGAACGGAAGATATTTCCTTTTTCACCATAGCCCTCTATGGGCTTCCAAATATCCCTTTTCCAATTCCACAAGAACAGAATTAGCGAAAGGCTTCTTGAAGGGAAAGATGTAACTCTGTGAGATGAATTAACAGAACACAGAGCAGTTTCTCAGAAAGCTTCTTTCCAGTTTTGAACGGAAGATATTTCCTTTTTCACCATAGCCCTCTATGGGCTTCCAAATATCCCTTTGCCAATTCCACAACAACAGCCTTAGCGAAAGGCTTCTTGAAGGGAAAGATGTAACTCTGTGAGATGAATTAACAGAACACAGAGCAGTTTCTCAGAAAGCTTCTTTCCAGTTTTGAACGGAAGATATTTCCTTTTTCACCATAGCCCTCTATGGGCTTCCAAATATCCCTTTGCCAATTCCACAAGAACAGCCTTAGCGAAAGGCTTCTTGAAGGGAAAGATGTAACTCTGTGAGATGAATTAACAGAACACAGAGCAGTTTCTCAGAAAGCTTCTTTCCAGTTTTGAACGGAAGATATTTCCTTTTTCACCATAGCCCTCTATGGGCTTCCAAATATCCCTTTGCCAATTCCACAAGAACAGCCTTAGCGAAAGGCTTCTTGAAGGGAAAGATGTAACTCTGTGAGATGAATTAACAGAACACAGAGCAGTTTCTCAGAAAGCTTCTTTCCAGTTTTGAACGGAAGATATTTCCTTTTTCACCATAGCCCTCTATGGGCTTCCAAATATCCCTTTGCCAATTCCACAAGAACAGCCTTAGCGAAAGGCTTCTTGAAGGGAAAGATGTAACTCTGTGAGATGAATTAACAGAACACAGAGCGGTTTCTCAGAAAGCTTCTTTCCAGTTTTGAACGGAAGATATTTCCTTTTTCACCATAGCCCTCTATGGGCTTCCAAATATCCCTTTGCCAATTCCACAAGAACAGCCTTAGCAAAAGGCTTCTTGAAGGGAAAGATGTAACTCTGTGAGATGAATTAACAGAACACAGAGCGGTTTCTCAGAAAGCTTCTTTCCAGTTTTGAACGGACGATATTTCCTTTTTCACCATAGCCCTCTATGGGCTTCCAAATATCCCTTTGCGAATTCCACAAGAACAGCCTTAGCGAAAGGCTTCTTGAAGGGAAAGATGTAACTCTGTGATATGAATTAACAGAACACAGAGCGGTTTCTCAGAAAGTTTCTTTCCAGTTTTGAAGGGAAGATATTTCCTTTTTCACCATAGCCCTCTATGGGCTTCCAAATATCCCTTTGCGAATTCCAGAAGAACAGCCTTAGCGAAAGGCTACTTGAAGGGAAAGATGTAACTCTGTGAGATGAATTAACAGAACACAGAGCAGTTTCTCAGAAAGCTTCTTTCCAGTTTTGAACGGAAGATATTTACTTTTTCTCCATAGCCCTCTATGGGCTTCCAAATATCCCTTTGCCAATTCCACAAGAACAGCCTTAGCGAAAGGCTTCTTGAAGGGAAAGATGTAACTCTGTGAGATGAATTAACAGAACACAGAGCAGTTTCTCAGAAAGCTTCTTTCCAGTTTTAAACGGAAGATATTTCCTTTTTCACCATAGCCCTCTATGGGCTTCCAAATATCCCTTTTCCAATTCCACAAGAACAGAATTAGCGAAAGGCTTCTTGAAGGGAAAGATGTAACTCTGTGAGATGAATTAACAGAACACAGAGCAGTTTCTCAGAAAGCTTCTTTCCAGTTTTGAACGGAAGATATTACCTTTTTCACCATAGCCCTCTAGGGGCTTCCAAATATCCCTTTGCCAATTCCACAAGAACAGCCTTAGCGAAAGGCTTCTTGAAGGGAAAGATGTAACTCTGTGAGATGAATTAACAGAACACAGAGCAGTTTCTCAGAAAGCTTCTTTCCAGTTTTGAACGGAAGATATTTCCTTTTTCACCATAGCCCTCTATGGGCTTCCAAATATCCCTTTGCCAATTCCACATGAACAGCCTTATCGAAAGGCTTCTTGAAGGGAAAGATGTAACTCTGTGAGATGAATTAACAGAACACAGAGCAGTTCATCAGAAAGCTTCTTTCCAGTTTTGAACGGAAGATATTTCCTTTTTCACCATAGCCCTCTATGGGCTTCCAAATATCCCTTTGCCAATTCCACAAGAACAGCCTTAGCGAAAGGCTTCTTGAAGGGAAAGATGTAACTCTGTGAGATGAATTAACAGAACACAGAGCGGTTTCTCAGAAAGCTTCTTTCCAGTTTTGAACGGAAGATATTTCCTTTTTCACCATAGCCCTCTATGGGCTTCCAAATATCCCTTTGCCAATTCCACAAGAACAGCCTTAGCGAAAGGCTTCTTGAAGGGAAAGATGTAACTCTGTGAGATGAATTAACAGAACACAGAGCGGTTTCTCAGAAAGCTTCTTTCCAGTTTTGAACGGAAGATATTTCCTTTTTCACCATAGCCCTCTATGGGCTTCCAAATATCCCTTTGCCAATTCCACAAGAACAGCCTTAGCAAAAGGCTTCTTGAAGGGAAAGATGTAACTCTGTGAGATGAATTAACAGAACACAGAGCGGTTTCTCAGAAAGCTTCTTTCCAGTTTTGAACGGACGATATTTCCTTTTTCACCATAGCCCTCTATGGGCTTCCAAATATCCCTTTGCGAATTCCACAAGAACAGCCTTAGCGAAAGGCTTCTTGAAGGGAAAGATGTAACTCTGTGATATGAATTAACAGAACACAGAGCGGTTTCTCAGAAAGTTTCTTTCCAGTTTTGAAGGGAAGATATTTCCTTTTTCACCATAGCCCTCTATGGGCTTCCAAATATCCCTTTGCGAATTCCACAAGAACAGCCTTAGCGAAAGGCTACTTGAAGGGAAAGATGTAACTCTGTGAGATGAATTAACAGAACACAGAGCAGTTTCTCAGAAAGCTTCTTTCCAGTTTTGAACGGAAGATATTTACTTTTTCTCCATAGCCCTCTATGGGCTTCCAAATATCCCTTTGCCAATTCCACAAGAACAGCCTTAGCGAAAGGCTTCTTGAAGGGAAAGATGTAACTCTGTGAGATGAATTAACAGAACACAGAGCAGTTTCTCAGAAAGCTTCTTTCCAGTTTTAAACGGAAGATATTTCCTTTTTCACCATAGCCCTCTATGGGCTTCCAAATATCCCTTTTCCAATTCCACAAGAACAGAATTAGCGAAAGGCTTCTTGAAGGGAAAGATGTAACTCTGTGAGATGAATTAACAGAACACAGAGCAGTTTCTCAGAAAGCTTCTTTCCAGTTTTGAACGGAAGATATTTCCTTTTTCACCATAGCCCTCTATGGGCTTCCAAATATCCCTTTGCCAATTCCACAAGAACAGCCTTAGCGAAAGGCTTCTTGAAGGGAAAGATGTAACTCTGTGAGATGAATTAACAGAACACAGAGCAGTTTCTCATAAAGCTTCTTTCCAGTTTTGAACGGAAGATATTTCCTTTTTCACCATAGCCCTCTATGGGCTTCCAAATATCCCTTTGCCAATTCCACATGAACAGCCTTATCGAAAGGCTTCTTGAAGGGAAAGATGTAACTCTGTGAGATGAATTAACAGAACACAGAGCAGTTCATCAGAAAGCTTCTTTCCAGTTTTGAACGGAAGATATTTCCTTTTTCACCATAGCCCTCTATGGGCTTCCAAATATCCCTTTGCCAATTCCACAAGAACAGCCTTAGCGAAAGGCTTCTTGAAGGGAAAGATGTAACTCTGTGAGATGAATTAACAGAACACAGAGCGGTTTCTCAGAAAGCTTCTTTCCAGTTTTGAACGGAAGATATTTCCTTTTTCACCATAGCCCTCTATGGGCTTCCAAATATCCCTTTGCCAATTCCAGAAGAACAGCCTTAGCGAAAGGCTTCATGAAGGGTAAGATGTAACTCTGTGAGATGAATTAACAGAACACAGAGCCGTTTCTCAGAAAGCTTCTTTCCAGTTTTGAACGGAAGATATTTCCTTTTTCACCATAGCCCTCTATGGGCTTCCAAATATCCCTTTGCCAATTCCACAAGAACAGCCTTAGCGAAAGGCTTCTTGAAGGGAAAGATGTAACTCTGTGAGATGAATTAACAGAACACAGAGCAGTTTCTCAGAAAGTTTCTTTCCAGTTTTGAACGGAAGATATTTCCTTTTTCACCATAGCCCTGTATGGGCTTCAAAATATCCCTTTGCCAATTCCACAAGAACAGCCTTAGCGAAAGGCTACTTGAAGGGAAAGATGTAACTCTGTGAGATGAATTAACAGAACACAGAGCAGTTTCTCAGAAAGCTTCTTTCCAGTTTTGAACGGAAGATATTTCCTTTTTCACCATAGCCCTATATGGGCTTCCAAATATCCCTTTGCCAATTCCACAGGAACAGCCTTAGCGAAAGGCTTCTTGAAGGGAAAGATGTAACTCTGTGAGATGAATTAACAGAACACAGAGCAGTTTCTCAGAAAGCTTCTTTCCAGTTTTGAACGGAAGATATTTCCTTTTTCACCGAAGCCCTCTATGGGCTTCCAAATATCCCTTTTCCAATTCCACAAGAACAGAATTAGCGAAAGGCTTCTTGAAGGGAAAGATGTAACTCTGTGAGATGAATTAACAGAACACAGAGCAGTTTCTCAGAAAGCTTCTTTCCAGTTTTGAACGGAAGATATTTCCTTTTTCACCATAGCCCTCTATGGGCTTCCAAATATCCCTTTGCCAATTCCACAAGAACAGCCTTAGCGAAAGGCTTCTTGAAGGGAAAGATGTAACTCTGTGAGATGAATTAACAGAACACAGAGCAGTTTCTCAGAAAGCTTCTTTCCAGTTTTGAACGGAAGATATTTCCTTTTTCACCATAGCCCTCTATGGGCTTTCAAATATCCCTTTTCCAATTCCACAAGAACAGAATTAGCGAAAGGCTTCTTGAAGGGAAAGATGTAACTCTGTGAGATGAATTAACAGAACACAGAGCAGTTTCTCAGAAAGCGTCTTTCCAGTTTTGAACGGAAGAAATTTCCTTTTTCACCATAGCCCTCTATGGGCTTCCAAATATCCCTTTGCCAATTCCACAAGAACAGCCTTAGCGAAAGGCTTCTTGAAGGGAAAGATGTAACTCTGTGAGATGAATTAACAGAACACAGAGCAGTTTCTCAGAAAGCTTCTTTCCAGTTTTGAACGGAAGATATTTCCTTTTTCACCATAGCCCTCTATGGGCTTCCAAATATCCCTTTGCCAATTCCACAAGAACAGCCTTAGCGAAAGGCTTCTTGAAGGGAAACATGTAACTCTGTGAGATGAATTAACAGAACACAGAGCAGTTTCTCAGAAAGCTTCTTTCCAGTTTTGAACGGAAGATATTTCCTTTTTCACCATAGCCCTCTATGGGCTTCCAAATATCCCTTTGCCAATTCCACAAGAACAGTCTTAGCGAAAGGCTTCTTGAAGGGAAGGATGTAACTCTTTGAGATGAATTAACAGAACACAGAGCAGTTTCTCAGAAAGCTTCTTTCCAGTTTTGAACGGAAGATATTTCCTTTTTCACCATAGCCCTCTATGGGCTTCCAAATATCCCTTTGCCAATTCCACAAGAACAGCCTTAGCGAAAGGCTCCTTCAAGGGAAAGATGTAACTCTGTGAGATGAATTAACAGAACACAGAGCAGTTTCTCAGAAAGCTTCTTTCCAGTTTTGAACGGAAGATATTTCCTTTTTCACCATAGCCCTCTATGGGCTTCCAAATATCCCTTTGCCAATTCCACATGAACAGCCTTATCGAAAGGCTTCTTGAAGGGAAAGATGTAACTCTGTGAGATGAATTAACAGAACACAGAGCAGTTCATCAGAAAGCTTCTTTCCAGTTTTGAACGGAAGATATTTCCTTTTTCACCATAGCCCTCTATGGGCTTCCAAATATCCCTTTGCCAATTCCACAAGAACAGCCTTAGCGAAAGGCTTCTTGAAGGGAACGATGTAACTCTGTGAGATGAATTAACAGAACACAGAGCGGTTTCTCAGAAAGCTTCTTTCCAGTTTTGAACGGAAGATATTTCCTTTTTCACCATAGCCCTCTATGGGCTTCCAAATATCCCTTTTCCAATTCCACAAGAACAGAATTAGCGAAAGGCTTCTTGAAGGGAAAGATGTAACTCTGTGAGATGAATTAACAGAACACAGAGCTGTTTCTCAGAAAGCTTCTTTCCAGTTTTGAACGGAAGATATTTCCTTTTTCACCATAGCCCTCTATGGGCTTCCAAATATCCCTTTGCCAATTCCACAACAACAGCCTTAGCGAAAGGCTTCTTGAAGGGAAAGATGTAACTCTGTGAGATGAATTAACAGAACACAGAGCAGTTTCTCAGAAAGCTTCTTTCCAGTTTTGAACGGAAGATATTTCCTTTTTCACCATAGCCCTCTATGGGCTTCCAAATATCCCTTTGCCAATTCCACAAGAACAGCCTTAGCGAAAGGCTTCTTGAAGGGAAAGATGTAACTCTGTGAGATGAATTAACAGAACACAGAGCAGTTTCTCAGAAAGCTTCTTTCCAGTTTTGAACGGAAGATATTTCCTTTTTCACCATAGCCCTCTATGGGCTTCCAAATATCCCTTTGCCAATTCCACAAGAACAGCCTTAGCGAAAGGCTTCTTGAAGGGAAAGATGTAACTCTGTGAGATGAATTAACAGAACACAGAGCAGTTTCTCAGAAAGCTTCTTTCCAGTTTTGAACGGAAGATATTTCCTTTTTCACCATAGCCCTCTATGGGCTTCCAAATATCCCTTTGCCAATTACACAAGAACAGCCTTAGCGAAAGGCTTCTTCAAGGGAAAGATGTAACTCTGTGAGATGAATTAACAGAACACAGAGCGGTTTCTCAGAAAGCTTCTTTCCAGTTTTGAACGGAAGATATTTCCTTTTTCACCATAGCCCTCTATGGGCTTCCAAATATCCCTTTGCCAATTACACAAGAACAGCCTTAGCGAAAGGCTTCTTGAAGGGAAAGATGTAACTCTGTGATATGAATTAACAGAACACAGAGCGGTTTCTCAGAAAGTTTCTTTCCAGTTTTGAAGGGAAGATATTTCCTTTTTCACCATAGCCCTCTATGGGCTTCCAAATATCCCTTTGCGAATTCCAGAAGAACAGCCTTAGCGAAAGGCTACTTGAAGGGAAAGATGTAACTCTGTGAGATGAATTAACAGAACACAGAGCAGTTTCTCAGAAAGCTTCTTTCCAGTTTTGAACGGAAGATATTTACTTTTTCTCCATAGCCCTCTATGGGCTTCCAAATATCCCTTTGCCAATTCCACAAGAACAGCCTTAGCGAAAGGCTTCTTGAAGGGAAAGATGTAACTCTGTGAGATGAATTAACAGAACACAGAGCAGTTTCTCAGAAAGCTTCTTTCCAGTTTTAAACGGAAGATATTTCCTTTTTCACCATAGCCCTCTATGGGCTTCCAAATATCCCTTTTCCAATTCCACAAGAACAGAATTAGCGAAAGGCTTCTTGAAGGGAAAGATGTAACTCTGTGAGATGAATTAACAGAACACAGAGCAGTTTCTCAGAAAGCTTCTTTCCAGTTTTGAACGGAAGATATTACCTTTTTCACCATAGCCCTCTAGGGGCTTCCAAATATCCCTTTGCCAATTCCACAAGAACAGCCTTAGCGAAAGGCTTCTTGAAGGGAAAGATGTAACTCTGTGAGATGAATTAACAGAACACAGAGCAGTTTCTCAGAAAGCTTCTTTCCAGTTTTGAACGGAAGATATTTCCTTTTTCACCATAGCCCTCTATGGGCTTCCAAATATCCCTTTGCCAATTCCACATGAACAGCCTTATCGAAAGGCTTCTTGAAGGGAAAGATGTAACTCTGTGAGATGAATTAACAGAACACAGAGCAGTTCATCAGAAAGCTTCTTTCCAGTTTTGAACGGAAGATATTTCCTTTTTCACCATAGCCCTCTATGGGCTTCCAAATATCCCTTTGCCAATTCCACAAGAACAGCCTTAGCGAAAGGCTTCTTGAAGGGAAAGATGTAACTCTGTGAGATGAATTAACAGAACACAGAGCGGTTTCTCAGAAAGCTTCTTTCCAGTTTTGAACGGAAGATATTTCCTTTTTCACCATAGCCCTCTATGGGCTTCCAAATATCCCTTTGCCAATTCCAGAAGAACAGCCTTAGCGAAAGGCTTCATGAAGGGAAAGATGTAACTCTGTGAGATGAATTAACAGAACACAGAGCCGTTTCTCAGAAAGCTTCTTTCCAGTTTTGAATGGAAGATATTTCCTTTTTCACCATAGCCCTCTATGGGCTTCCAAATATCCCTTTGCCAATTCCACAAGAACAGCCTTAGCGAAAGGCTTCTTGAAGGGAAAGATGTAACTCTGTGAGATGAATTAACAGAACACAGAGCAGTTTCTCAGAAAGTTTCTTTCCAGTTTTGAACGGAAGATATTTCCTTTTTCACCATAGCCCTGTATGGGCTTCAAAATATCCCTTTGCCAATTCCACAAGAACAGCCTTAGCGAAAGGCTACTTGAAGGGAAAGATGTAACTCTGTGAGATGAATTAACAGAACACAGAGCAGTTTCTCAGAAAGCTTCTTTCCAGTTTTGAACGGACGATATTTCCTTTTTCACCATAGCCCTCTATGGGCTTCCAAATATCCCTTTGCCAATTCCACAAGAACAGCCTTAGCGAAAGGCTTCTTGAAGGGAAAGATGTAACTCTGTGAGATGAATTAACAGAACACAGAGCAGTTTCTCAGAAAGCTTCTTTCCAGTTTTGAACGGAAGATATTTCCTTTTTCACCATAGCCCTCTATGGGCTTCCAAATATCCCTTTGCCAATTCCACAAGAACAGCCTTAGCGAAAGGCTTCTTGAAGGGAAAGATGTAACTCTGTGAGATGAACTAACAGAACACAGAGCAGTTTCTCAGAAAGCTTCTTTCCAGTTTTGAACGGAAGATATTTCCTTTTTCACCATAGCCCTCTATGGGCTTCCAAATATCCCTTTGCCAATTCCACAAGAACAGCCTTAGCGAAAGGCTTCTTGAAGGGAAAGATGTAACTCTGTGAGATGAATTAACAGAACACAGAGCGGTTTCTCAGAAAGCTTCTTTCCAGTTTTGAACGGACGATATTTCCTTTTTCACCATAGCCCTCTATGGGCTTCCAAATATCCCTTTGCGAATTCCACAAGAACAGCCTTAGCGAAAGGCTTCTTGAAGGGAAAGATGTAACTCTGTGATATGAATTAACAGAACACAGAGCGGTTTCTCAGAAAGTTTCTTTCCAGTTTTGAAGGGAAGATATTTCCTTTTTCACCATAGCCCTCTATGGGCTTCCAAATATCCCTTTGCGAATTCCAGAAGAACAGCCTTAGCGAAAGGCTACTTGAAGGGAAAGATGTAACTCTGTGAGATGAATTAACAGAACACAGAGCAGTTTCTCAGAAAGCTTCTTTCCAGTTTTGAACGGAAGATATTTACTTTTTCTCCATAGCCCTCTATGGGCTTTCAAATATCCCTTTGCCAATTCCACAAGAACAGAATTAGCGAAAGGCTTCTTGAAGGGAAAGATGTAACTCTGTGAGATGAATTAACAGAACACAGAGCAGTTTCTCAGAAAGCGTCTTTCCAGTTTTGAACGGAAGAAATTTCCTTTTTCACCATAGCCCTCTATGGGCTTCCAAATATCCCTTTGCCAATTCCACAAGAACAGCCTTAGCGAAAGGCTTCTTGAAGGGAAAGATGTAACTCTGTGAGATGAATTAACAGAACACAGAGCAGTTTCTCAGAAAGCTTCTTTCCAGTTTTGAACGGAAGATATTTCCTTTTTCACCATAGCCCTCTATGGGCTTCCAAATATCCCTTTGCCAATTCCACAAGAACGGCCTTAGCGAAAGGCTTCTTGAAGGGAAACATGTAACTCTGTGAGATGAATTAACAGAACACAGAGCAGTTTCTCAGAAAGCTTCTTTCCAGTTTTGAACGGAAGATATTTCCTTTTTCACCATAGCCCTCTATGGGCTTCCAAATATCCCTTTGCCAATTCCACAAGAACAGTCTTAGCGAAAGGCTTCTTGAAGGGAAGGATGTAACTCTTTGAGATGAATTAACAGAACACAGAGCAGTTTCTCAGAAAGCTTCTTTCCAGTTTTGAACGGAAGATATTTCCTTTTTCACCATAGCCCTCTATGGGCTTCCAAATATCCCTTTGCCAATTCCACAAGAACAGCCTTAGCGAAAGGCTCCTTCAAGGGAAAGATGTAACTCTGTGAGATGAATTAACAGAACACAGAGCAGTTTCTCAGAAAGCTTCTTTCCAGTTTTGAACGGAAGATATTTCCTTTTTCACCATAGCCCTCTCTGGGCTTCCAAATATCCCTTTGCCAATTCCACATGAACAGCCTTATCGAAAGGCTTCTTGAAGGGAAAGATGTAACTCTGTGAGATGAATTAACAGAACACAGAGCAGTTCATCAGAAAGCTTCTTTCCAGTTTTGAACGGAAGATATTTCCTTTTTCACCATAGCCCTCTATGGGCTTCCAAATATCCCTTTGCCAATTCCACAAGAACAGCCTTAGCGAAAGGCTTCTTGAAGGGAACGATGTAACTCTGTGAGATGAATTAACAGAACACAGAGCGGTTTCTCAGAAAGCTTCTTTCCAGTTTTGAACGGAAGATATTTCCTTTTTCACCATAGCCCTCTATGGGCTTCCAAATATCCCTTTTCCAATTCCACAAGAACAGAATTAGCGAAAGGCTTCTTGAAGGGAAAGATGTAACTCTGTGAGATGAATTAACAGAACACAGAGCAGTTTCTTAGAAAGCTTCTTTCCAGTTTTGAACGGAAGATATTTCCTTTTTCACCATAGCCCTCTATGGGCTTCCAAATATCCCTTTGCCAATTCCACAACAACAGCCTTAGCGAAAGGCTTCTTGAAGGGAAAGATGTAACTCTGTGAGATGAATTAACAGAACACAGAGCAGTTTCTCAGAAAGCTTCTTTCCAGTTTTGAACGGAAGATATTTCCTTTTTCACCATAGCCCTCTATGGGCTTCCAAATATCCCTTTGCCAATTCCACAAGAACAGCCTTAGCGAAAGGCTTCTTGAAGGGAAAGATGTAACTCTGTGAGATGAATTAACAGAACACAGAGCAGTTTCTCAGAAAGCTTCTTTCCAGTTTTGAACGGAAGATATTTCCTTTTTCACCATAGCCCTCTATGGGCTTCCAAATATCCCTTTGCCAATTCCACAAGAACAGCCTTAGCGAAAGGCTTCTTGAAGGGAAAGATGTAACTCTGTGAGATGAATTAACAGAACACAGAGCAGTTTCTCAGAAAGCTTCTTTCCAGTTTTGAACGGAAGATATTTCCTTTTTCACCATAGCCCTCTATGGGCTTCCAAATATCCCTTTGCCAATTACACAAGAACAGCCTTAGCGAAAGGCTTCTTCAAGGGAAAGATGTAACTCTGTGAGATGAATTAACAGAACACAGAGCGGTTTCTCAGAAAGCTTCTTTCCAGTTTTGAACGGAAGATATTTCCTTTTTCACCATAGCCCTCTATGGGCTTCCAAATATCCCTTTGCCAATTCCACAAGAACAGCCTTAGCAAAAGGCTTCTTGAAGGGAAAGATGTAACTCTGTGAGATGAATTAACAGAACACAGAGCGGTTTCTCAGAAAGCTTCTTTCCAGTTTTGAACGGACGATATTTCCTTTTTCACCATAGCCCTCTATGGGCTTCCAAATATCCCTTTGCGAATTCCACAAGAACAGCCTTAGCGAAAGGCTTCTTGAAGGGAAAGATGTAACTCTGTGATATGAATTAACAGAACACAGAGCGGTTTCTCAGAAAGTTTCTTTCCAGTTTTGAAGGGAAGATATTTCCTTTTTCACCATAGCCCTCTATGGGCTTCCAAATATCCCTTTGCGAATTCCAGAAGAACAGCCTTAGCGAAAGGCTACTTGAAGGGAAAGATGTAACTCTGTGAGATGAATTAACAGAACACAGAGCAGTTTCTCAGAAAGCATCTTTCCAGTTTTGAACGGAAGATATTTACTTTTTCTCCATAGCCCTCTATGGGCTTCCAAATATCCCTTTGCCAATTCCACAAGAACAGCCTTAGCGAAAGGCTTCTTGAAGGGAAAGATGTAACTCTGTGAGATGAATTAACAGAACACAGAGCAGTTTCTCAGAAAGCTTCTTTCCAGTTTTAAACGGAAGATATTTCCTTTTTCACCATAGCCCTCTATGGGCTTCCAAATATCCCTTTTCCAATTCCACAAGAACAGAATTAGCGAAAGGCTTCTTGAAGGGAAAGATGTAACTCTGTGAGATGAATTAACAGAACACAGAGCAGTTTCTCAGAAAGCTTCTTTCCAGTTTTGAACGGAAGATATTACCTTTTTCACCATAGCCCTCTAGGGGCTTCCAAATATCCCTTTGCCAATTCCACAAGAACAGCCTTAGCGAAAGGCTTCTTGAAGGGAAAGATGTAACTCTGTGAGATGAATTAACAGAACACAGAGCAGTTTCTCAGAAAGCTTCTTTCCAGTTTTGAACGGAAGATATTTCCTTTTTCACCATAGCCCTCTATGGGCTTCCAAATATCCCTTTGCCAATTCCACATGAACAGCCTTATCGAAAGGCTTCTTGAAGGGAAAGATGTAACTCTGTGAGATGAATTAACAGAACACAGAGCAGTTCATCAGAAAGCTTCTTTCCAGTTTTGAACGGAAGATATTTCCTTTTTCACCATAGCCCTCTATGGGCTTCCAAATATCCCTTTGCCAATTCCACAAGAACAGCCTTAGCGAAAGGCTTCTTGAAGGGAAAGATGTAACTCTGTGAGATGAATTAACAGAACACAGAGCGGTTTCTCAGAAAGCTTCTTTCCAGTTTTGAACGGAAGATATTTCCTTTTTCACCATAGCCCTCTATGGGCTTCCAAATATCCCTTTGCCAATTCCAGAAGAACAGCCTTAGCGAAAGGCTTCATGAAGGGAAAGATGTAACTCTGTGAGATGAATTAACAGAACACAGAGCCGTTTCTCAGAAAGCTTCTTTCCAGTTTTGAATGGAAGATATTTCCTTTTTCACCATAGCCCTCTATGGGCTTCCAAATATCCCTTTGCCAATTCCACAAGAACAGCCTTAGCGAAAGGCTTCTTGAAGGGAAAGATGTAACTCTGTGAGATGAATTAACAGAACACAGAGCAGTTTCTCAGAAAGTTTCTTTCCAGTTTTGAACGGAAGATATTTCCTTTTTCACCATAGCCCTGTATGGGCTTCAAAATATCCCTTTGCCAATTCCACAAGAACAGCCTTAGCGAAAGGCTACTTGAAGGGAAAGATGTAACTCTGTGAGATGAATTAACAGAACACAGAGCAGTTTCTCAGAAAGCTTCTTTCCAGTTTTGAACGGACGATATTTCCTTTTTCACCATAGCCCTCTATGGGCTTCCAAATATCCCTTTGCCAATTCCACAAGAACAGCCTTAGCGAAAGGCTTCTTGAAGGGAAAGATGTAACTCTGTGAGATGAATTAACAGAACACAGAGCAGTTTCTCAGAAAGCTTCTTTCCAGTTTTGAACGGAAGATATTTCCTTTTTCACCATAGCCCTCTATGGGCTTCCAAATATCCCTTTGCCAATTCCACAAGAACAGCCTTAGCGAAAGGCTTCTTGAAGGGAAAGATGTAACTCTGTGAGATGAACTAACAGAACACAGAGCAGTTTCTCAGAAAGCTTCTTTCCAGTTTTGAACGGAAGATATTTCCTTTTTCACCATAGCCCTCTATGGGCTTCCAAATATCCCTTTGCCAATTCCACAAGAACAGCCTTAGCGAAAGGCTTCTTGAAGGGAAAGATGTAACTCTGTGAGATGAATTAACAGAACACAGAGCGGTTTCTCAGAAAGCTTCTTTCCAGTTTTGAACGGACGATATTTCCTTTTTCACCATAGCCCTCTATGGGCTTCCAAATATCCCTTTGCGAATTCCACAAGAACAGCCTTAGCGAAAGGCTTCTTGAAGGGAAAGATGTAACTCTGTGATATGAATTAACAGAACACAGAGCGGTTTCTCAGAAAGTTTCTTTCCAGTTTTGAAGGGAAGATATTTCCTTTTTCACCATAGCCCTCTATGGGCTTCCAAATATCCCTTTGCGAATTCCAGAAGAACAGCCTTAGCGAAAGGCTACTTGAAGGGAAAGATGTAACTCTGTGAGATGAATTAACAGAACACAGAGCAGTTTCTCAGAAAGCTTCTTTCCAGTTTTGAACGGAAGATATTTACTTTTTCTCCATAGCCCTCTATGGGCTTTCAAATATCCCTTTGCCAATTCCACAAGAACAGAATTAGCGAAAGGCTTCTTGAAGGGAAAGATGTAACTCTGTGAGATGAATTAACAGAACACAGAGCAGTTTCTCAGAAAGCGTCTTTCCAGTTTTGAACGGAAGAAATTTCCTTTTTCACCATAGCCCTCTATGGGCTTCCAAATATCCCTTTGCCAATTCCACAAGAACAGCCTTAGCGAAAGGCTTCTTGAAGGGAAAGATGTAACTCTGTGAGATGAATTAACAGAACACAGAGCAGTTTCTCAGAAAGCTTCTTTCCAGTTTTGAACGGAAGATATTTCCTTTTTCACCATAGCCCTCTATGGGCTTCCAAATATCCCTTTGCCAATTCCACAAGAACGGCCTTAGCGAAAGGCTTCTTGAAGGGAAACATGTAACTCTGTGAGATGAATTAACAGAACACAGAGCAGTTTCTCAGAAAGCTTCTTTCCAGTTTTGAACGGAAGATATTTCCTTTTTCACCATAGCCCTCTATGGGCTTCCAAATATCCCTTTGTCAATTCCACAAGAACAGTCTTAGCGAAAGGCTTCTTGAAGGGAAGGATGTAACTCTTTGAGATGAATTAACAGAACACAGAGCAGTTTCTCAGAAAGCTTCTTTCCAGTTTTGAACGGAAGATATTTCCTTTTTCACCATAGCCCTCTATGGGCTTCCAAATATCCCTTTGCCAATTCCACAAGAACAGCCTTAGCGAAAGGCTCCTTCAAGGGAAAGATGTAACTCTGTGAGATGAATTAACAGAACACAGAGCAGTTTCTCAGAAAGCTTCTTTCCAGTTTTGAACGGAAGATATTTCCTTTTTCACCATAGCCCTCTCTGGGCTTCCAAATATCCCTTTGCCAATTCCACATGAACAGCCTTATCGAAAGGCTTCTTGAAGGGAAAGATGTAACTCTGTGAGATGAATTAACAGAACACAGAGCAGTTCATCAGAAAGCTTCTTTCCAGTTTTGAACGGAAGATATTTCCTTTTTCACCATAGCCCTCTATGGGCTTCCAAATATCCCTTTGCCAATTCCACAAGAACAGCCTTAGCGAAAGGCTTCTTGAAGGGAACGATGTAACTCTGTGAGATGAATTAACAGAACACAGAGCGGTTTCTCAGAAAGCTTCTTTCCAGTTTTGAACGGAAGATATTTCCTTTTTCACCATAGCCCTCTATGGGCTTCCAAATATCCCTTTTCCAATTCCACAAGAACAGAATTAGCGAAAGGCTTCTTGAAGGGAAAGATGTAACTCTGTGAGATGAATTAACAGAACACAGAGCAGTTTCTTAGAAAGCTTCTTTCCAGTTTTGAACGGAAGATATTTCCTTTTTCACCATAGCCCTCTATGGGCTTCCAAATATCCCTTTGCCAATTCCACAACAACAGCCTTAGCGAAAGGCTTCTTGAAGGGAAAGATGTAACTCTGTGAGATGAATTAACAGAACACAGAGCAGTTTCTCAGAAAGCTTCTTTCCAGTTTTGAACGGAAGATATTTCCTTTTTCACCATAGCCCTCTATGGGCTTCCAAATATCCCTTTGCCAATTCCACAAGAACAGCCTTAGCGAAAGGCTTCTTGAAGGGAAAGATGTAACTCTGTGAGATGAATTAACAGAACACAGAGCAGTTTCTCAGAAAGCTTCTTTCCAGTTTTGAACGGAAGATATTTCCTTTTTCACCATAGCCCTCTATGGGCTTCCAAATATCCCTTTGCCAATTCCACAAGAACAGCCTTAGCGAAAGGCTTCTTGAAGGGAAAGATGTAACTCTGTGAGATGAATTAACAGAACACAGAGCAGTTTCTCAGAAAGCTTCTTTCCAGTTTTGAACGGAAGATATTTCCTTTTTCACCATAGCCCTCTATGGGCTTCCAAATATCCCTTTGCCAATTACACAAGAACAGCCTTAGCGAAAGGCTTCTTCAAGGGAAAGATGTAACTCTGTGAGATGAATTAACAGAACACAGAGCGGTTTCTCAGAAAGCTTCTTTCCAGTTTTGAACGGAAGATATTTCCTTTTTCACCATAGCCCTCTATGGGCTTCCAAATATCCCTTTGCCAATTCCACAAGAACAGCCTTAGCAAAAGGCTTCTTGAAGGGAAAGATGTAACTCTGTGAGATGAATTAACAGAACACAGAGCGGTTTCTCAGAAAGCTTCTTTCCAGTTTTGAACGGACGATATTTCCTTTTTCACCATAGCCCTCTATGGGCTTCCAAATATCCCTTTGCGAATTCCACAAGAACAGCCTTAGCGAAAGGCTTCTTGAAGGGAAAGATGTAACTCTGTGATATGAATTAACAGAACACAGAGCGGTTTCTCAGAAAGTTTCTTTCCAGTTTTGAAGGGAAGATATTTCCTTTTTCACCATAGCCCTCTATGGGCTTCCAAATATCCCTTTGCGAATTCCAGAAGAACAGCCTTAGCGAAAGGCTACTTGAAGGGAAAGATGTAACTCTGTGAGATGAATTAACAGAACACAGAGCAGTTTCTCAGAAAGCTTCTTTCCAGTTTTGAACGGAAGATATTTACTTTTTCTCCATAGCCCTCTATGGGCTTCCAAATATCCCTTTGCCAATTCCACAAGAACAGCCTTAGCGAAAGGCTTCTTGAAGGGAAAGATGTAACTCTGTGAGATGAATTAACAGAACACAGAGCAGTTTCTCAGAAAGCTTCTTTCCAGTTTTAAACGGAAGATATTTCCTTTTTCACCATAGCCCTCTATGGGCTTCCAAATATCCCTTTTCCAATTCCACAAGAACAGAATTAGCGAAAGGCTTCTTGAAGGGAAAGATGTAACTCTGTGAGATGAATTAACAGAACACAGAGCGGTTTCTCAGAAAGCTTCTTTCCAGTTTTGAACGGAAGATATTTCCTTTTTCACCATAGCCCTCTATGGGCTTCCAAATATCCCTTTGCCAATTCCAGAAGAACAGCCTTAGCGAAAGGCTTCATGAAGGGAAAGATGTAACTCTGTGAGATGAATTAACAGAACACAGAGCCGTTTCTCAGAAAGCTTCTTTCCAGTTTTGAATGGAAGATATTTCCTTTTTCACCATAGCCCTCTATGGGCTTCCAAATATCCCTTTGCCAATTCCACAAGAACAGCCTTAGCGAAAGGCTTCTTGAAGGGAAAGATGTAACTCTGTGAGATGAATTAACAGAACACAGAGCAGTTTCTCAGAAAGTTTCTTTCCAGTTTTGAACGGAAGATATTTCCTTTTTCACCATAGCCCTGTATGGGCTTCAAAATATCCCTTTGCCAATTCCACAAGAACAGCCTTAGCGAAAGGCTACTTGAAGGGAAAGATGTAACTCTGTGAGATGAATTAACAGAACACAGAGCAGTTTCTCAGAAAGCTTCTTTCCAGTTTTGAACGGACGATATTTCCTTTTTCACCATAGCCCTCTATGGGCTTCCAAATATCCCTTTGCCAATTCCACAAGAACAGCCTTAGCGAAAGGCTTCTTGAAGGGAAAGATGTAACTCTGTGAGATGAATTAACAGAACACAGAGCAGTTTCTCAGAAAGCTTCTTTCCAGTTTTGAACGGAAGATATTTCCTTTTTCACCATAGCCCTCTATGGGCTTCCAAATATCCCTTTGCCAATTCCACAAGAACAGCCTTAGCGAAAGGCTTCTTGAAGGGAAAGATGTAACTCTGTGAGATGAACTAACAGAACACAGAGCAGTTTCTCAGAAAGCTTCTTTCCAGTTTTGAACGGAAGATATTTCCTTTTTCACCATAGCCCTCTATGGGCTTCCAAATATCCCTTTGCCAATTCCACAAGAACAGCCTTAGCGAAAGGCTTCTTGAAGGGAAAGATGTAACTCTGTGAGATGAATTAACAGAACACAGAGCAGTTTCTCAGAAAGCTTCTTTCCAGTTTTGAACGGAAGATATTTCCTTTTTCACCGAAGCCCTCTATGGGCTTCCAAATATCCCTTTTCCAATTCCACAAGAACAGAATTAGCGAAAGGCTTCTTGAAGGGAAAGATGTAACTCTGTGAGATGAATTAACAGAACACAGAGCAGTTTCTCAGAAAGCTTCTTTCCAGTTTTGAACGGAAGATATTTCCTTTTTCACCATAGCCCTCTATGGGCTTCCAAATATCCCTTTGCCAATTCCACAAGAACAGCCTTAGCGAAAGGCTTCTTGAAGGGAAAGATGTAACTCTGTGAGATGAATTAACAGAACACAGAGCAGTTTCTCAGAAAGCTTCTTTCCAGTTTTGAACGGAAGATATTTCCTTTTTCACCATAGCCCTCTATGGGCTTCCAAATATCCCTTTGCCAATTCCACAAGAACAGCCTTAGCGAAAGGCTTCTTCAAGGGAAAGATGTAACTCTGTGAGATGAATTAACAGAACACAGAGCGGTTTCTCAGAAAGCTTCTTTCCAGTTTTGAACGGAAGATATTTCCTTTTTCACCATAGCCCTCTATGGGCTTCCAAATATCCCTTTGCCAATTACACAAGAACAGCCTTAGCGAAAGGCTTCTTCAAGGGAAAGATGTAACTCTGTGAGATGAATTAACAGAACACAGAGCGGTTTCTCAGAAAGCTTCTTTCCAGTTTTGAACGGAAGATATTTCCTTTTTCACCATAGCCCTCTATGAGCTTCCAAATATCCCTTTGCCAATTCCACAAGAACAGCCTTAGCAAAAGGCTTCTTGAAGGGAAAGATGTAACTCTGTGAGATGAATTAACAGAACACAGAGCGGTTTCTCAGAAAGCTTCTTTCCAGTTTTGAACGGAAGATATTTCCTTTTTCACCATAGCCCTCTATGGGCTTCCAAATATCCCTTTGCCAATTCCACAAGAACAGCCTTAGCGAAAGGCTTCTTGAAGGGAAAGATGTAACTCTGGAATATGAATTAACAGAACACAGAGCGGTTTCTCAGAAAGTTTCTTTCCAGTTTTGAAGGGAAGATATTTCCTTTTTCACCATAGCCCTCTATGGGCTTCCAAATATCCCTTTGTGAATTCCACAAGAACAGCCTTAGCGAAAGGCTACTTGAAGGGAAAGATGTAACTCTGTGAGATGAATTAACAGAACACAGAGCAGTTTCTCAGAAAGCTTCTTTCCAGTTTTGAACGGAAGATATTTACTTTTTCACCATAGCCCTCTATGGGCTTCCAAATATCCCTTTGCCAATTCCACAAGAACAGCCTTAGCGAAAGGCTTCTTGAAGGGAAAGATGTAACTCTGTGAGATGAATTAACAGAACACAGAGCAGTTTCTCAGAAAGCTTCTTTCCAGTTTTGAACGGAAGATATTTCCTTTTTCACCATAGCCCTCTATGGGCTTCCAAATATCCCTTTTCCAATTCCACAAGAACAGAATTAGCGAAAGGCTTCTTGAAGGGAAAGATGTAACTCTGTGAGATGAATTAACAGAACACAGAGCAGTTTCTAAGAAAGCTTCTTTCCAGTTTTGAACGGAAGAAATTTCCTTTTTCACCATAGCCCTCTATGGGCTTCCAAATATCCCTTTGCCAATTCCACAAGAACAGCCTTAGCGAAAGGCTTCTTGAAGGGAAAGATGTAACTCTGTGAGATGAATTAACAGAACACAGAGCAGTTTGTCAGAAAGCTTCTTTCCAGTTTTGAACGGAAGATATTTCCTTTTTCACCATAGCCCTCTATGGGCTTCCAAATATCCCTTTTCCAATTCCACAAGAACAGAATTAGCGAAAGGCTTCTTGAAGGGAAAGATGTAACTCTGTGAGATGAATTAACAGAACACAGAGCAGTTTCTCAGAAAGCTTCTTTCCAGTTTTGAACGGAAGATATTTCCTTTTTCACCATAGCCCTCTATGGGCTTCCAAATATCCCTTTGCCAATTCCACAAGAACAGCCTTAGCGAAAGGCTTCTTGAAGGGAAACATGTAACTCTGTGAGATGAATTAACAGAACACAGAGCAGTTTCTCAGAAAGCTTCTTTCCAGTTTTGAACGGAAGATATTTCCTTTTTCACCATAGCCCTCTATGGGCTTCCAAATATCCCTTTGCCAATTCCACAAGAACAGTCTTAGCGAAAGGCTTCTTGAAGGGAAGGATGTAACTCTTTGAGATGAATTAACAGAACACAGAGCAGTTTCTCAGAAAGCTTCTTTCCAGTTTTGAACGGAAGATATTTCCTTTTTCACCATAGCCCTCTATGGGCTTCCAAATATCCCTTTGCCAATTCCACAAGAACAGCCTTAGCGAAAGGCTTCTTGAAGGGAAAGATGTAACTCTGTGAGATGAATTAACAGAACACAGAGCAGTTTCTCAGAAAGCTTCTTTCCAGTTTTGAACGGAAGATATTTCCTTTTTCACCATAGCCCTCTATGGGCTTCCAAATATCCCTTTGCCAATTCCACATGAACAGCCTTATCGAAAGGCTTCTTGAAGGGAAAGATGTAACTCTGTGAGATGAATTAACAGAACACAGAGCAGTTCATCAGAAAGCTTCTTTCCAGTTTTGAACGGAAGATATTTCCTTTTTCACCATAGCCCTCTATGGGCTTCCAAATATCCCTTTGCCAATTCCACAAGAACAGCCTTAGCGAAAGGCTTCTTGAAGGGAACGATGTAACTCTGTGAGATGAATTAACAGAACACAGAGCGGTTTCTCAGAAAGCTTCTTTCCAGTTTTAAACGGAAGATATTTCCTTTTTCACCATAGCCCTCTATGGGCTTCCAAATATCCCTTTGCCAATTCCAGAAGAACAGCCTTAGCGAAAGGCTTCATGAAGGGAAAGATGTAACTCTGTGAGATGAATTAACAGAACACAGAGCCGTTTCTCAGAAAGCTTCTTTCCAGTTTTGAACGGAAGATATTTCCTTTTTCACCATAGCCCTCTATGGGCTTCCAAATATCCCTTTGCCAATTCCACAAGAACAGCCTTAGCGAAAGGCTTCTTGAAGGGAAAGATGTAACTCTGTGAGATGAATTAACAGAACACAGAGCAGTTTCTCAGAAAGTTTCTTTCCAGTTTTGAACGGAAGATATTTCCTTTTTCACCATAGCCCTGTATGGGCTTCAAAAAATCCCTTTGCCAATTCCACAAGAACAGCCTTAGCGAAAGGCTACTTGAAGGGAAAGATGTAACTCTGTGAGATGAATTAACAGAACACAGAGCAGTTTCTCAGAAAGCTTCTTTCCAGTTTTGAACGGAAGATATTTCCTTTTTCACCATAGCCCTCTATGGGCTTCCAAATATCCCTTTGCCAATTCCACAAGAACAGCCTTAGCGAAAGGCTTCTTGAAGGGAAAGATGTAACTCTGTGAGATGAATTAACAGAACACAGAGCAGTTTCTCAGAAAGCTTCTTTCCAGTTTTGAACGGAAGATATTTCCTTTTTCACCATAGCCCTCTATGGGCTTCCAAATATCCCTTTGCCAATTCCACAAGAACAGCCTTAGCGAAAGGCTTCTTGAAGGGAAAGATGTAACTCTGTGAGATGAATTAACAGAACACAGAGCAGTTTCTCAGAAAGCTTCTTTCCAGTTTTGAACGGAAGATATTTCCTTTTTCACCATAGCCCTCTATGGGTTTCCAAATATCCCTTTGCCAATTACACAAGAACAGCCTTAGCGAAAGGCTTCTTGAAGGGAAAGATGTAACTCTGTGAGATGAATTAACAGAACACAGAGCAGTTTCTCAGAAAGCTTCTTTCCAGTTTTGAACGGAAGATATTTCCTTTTTCACCATAGCCCTCTATGGGCTTCCAAATATCCCTTTGCCAATTACACAAGAACAGCCTTAGCGAAAGGCTTCTTCAAGGGAAAGATGTAACTCTGTGAGATGAATTAACAGAACACAGAGCGGTTTCTCAGAAAGCTTCTTTCCAGTTTTGAACGGAAGATATTTCCTTTTTCACCATAGCCCTCTATGGGCTTCCAAATATCCCTTTGCCAATTCCACAAGAACAGCCTTAGCAAAAGGCTTCTTGAAGGGAAAGATGTAACTCTGTGAGATGAATTAACAGAACACAGAGCGGTTTCTCAGAAAGCTTCTTTCCAGTTTTGAACGGACGATATTTCCTTTTTCACCATAGCCCTCTATGGGCTTCCAAATATCCCTTTGCGAATTCCACAAGAACAGCCTTAGCGAAAGGCTTCTTGAAGGGAAAGATGTAACTCTGTGATATGAATTAACAGAACACAGAGCGGTTTCTCAGAAAGTTTCTTTCCAGTTTTGAAGGGAAGATATTTCCTTTTTCACCATAGCCCTCTATGGGCTTCCAAATATCCCTTTGCGAATTCCAGAAGAACAGCCTTAGCGAAAGGCTACTTGAGGGGAAAGATGTAACTCTGTGAGATGAATTAACAGAACACAGAGCAGTTTCTCAGAAAGCTTCTTTCCAGTTTTGAACGGAAGATATTTACTTTTTCTCCATAGCCCTCTATGGGCTTCCAAATATCCCTTTGCCAATTCCACAAGAACAGCCTTAGCGAAAGGCTTCTTGAAGGGAAAGATGTAACTCTGTGAGACGAATTAACAGAACACAGAGCAGTTTCTCAGAAAGCTTCTTTCCAGTTTTAAACGGAAGATATTTCCTTTTTCACCATAGCCCTCTATGGGCTTCCAAATATCCCTTTTCCAATTCCACAAGAACAGAATTAGCGAAAGGCTTCTTGAAGGGAAAGATGTAACTCTGTGAGATGAATTAACAGAACACAGAGCAGTTTCTCAGAAAGCTTCTTTCCAGTTTTGAACGGAAGATATTTCCTTTTTCACCATAGCCCTCTATGGGCTTCCAAATATCCCTTTGCCAATTCCACAAGAACAGCCTTAGCGAAAGGCTTCTTGAAGGGAAAGATGTAACTCTGTGAGATGAATTAACAGAACACAGAGCAGTTTCTCAGAAAGCTTCTTTCCAGTTTTGAACGGAAGATATTTCCTTTTTCACCATAGCCCTCTATGGGCTTCCAAATATCCCTTTGCCAATTCCACATGAACAGCCTTATCGAAAGGCTTCTTGAAGGGAAAGATGTAACTCTGTGAGATGAATTAACAGAACACAGAGCAGTTCATCAGAAAGCTTCTTTCCAGTTTTGAACGGAAGATATTTCCTTTTTCACCATAGCCCTCTATGGGCTTCCAAATATCCCTTTGCCAATTCCACAAGAACAGCCTTAGCGAAAGGCTTCTTGAAGGGAAAGATGTAACTCTGTGAGATGAATTAACAGAACACAGAGCGGTTTCTCAGAAAGCTTCTTTCCAGTTTTGAACGGAAGATATTTCCTTTTTCACCATAGCCCTCTATGGGCTTCCAAATATCCCTTTGCCAATTCCAGAAGAACAGCCTTAGCGAAAGGCTTCATGAAGGGAAAGATGTAACTCTGTGAGATGAATTAACAGAACACAGAGCCGTTTCTCAGAAAGCTTCTTTCCAGTTTTGAACGGAAGATATTTCCTTTTTCACCATAGCCCTCTATGGGCTTCCAAATATCCCTTTGCCAATTCCACAAGAACAGCCTTAGCGAAAGGCTTCTTGAAGGGAAAGATGTAACTCTGTGAGATGAATTAACAGAACACAGAGCAGTTTCTCAGAAAGTTTCTTTCCAGTTTTGAACGGAAGATATTTCCTTTTTCACCATAGCCCTGTATGGGCTTCAAAATATCCCTTTGCCAATTCCACAAGAACAGCCTTAGCGAAAGGCTACTTGAAGGGAAAGATGTAACTCTGTGAGATGAATTAACAGAACACAGAGCAGTTTCTCAGAAAGCTTCTTTCCAGTTTTGAACGGAAGATATTTCCTTTTTCAACATAGCCCTCTATGGGCTTCCAAATATCCCTTTGCCAATGCCACAAGAACAGCCTTAGCGAAAGGCTTCTTGAAGGGAAAGATGTAACTCTGTGAGATGAATTAACAGAACACAGAGCAGTTTCTCAGAAAGCTTCTTTCCAGTTTTGAACGGAAGATATTTCCTTTTTCACCATAGCCCTCTATGGGCTTCCAAATATCCCTTTGCCAATTCCACAAGAACAGCCTTAGCGAAAGGCTTCTTGAAGGGAAAGATGTAACTCTGTGAGATGAACTAACAGAACACAGAGCAGATTCTCAGAAAGCTTCTTTCCAGTTTTGAACGGAAGATATTTCCTTTTTCACCATAGCCCTCTATGGGCTTCCAAATATCCCTTTGCCAATTCCACAAGAACAGCCTTAGCGAAAGGCTTCTTGAAGGGAAAGATGTAACTCTGTGAGATGAATTAACAGAACACAGAGCAGTTTCTCAGAAAGCTTCTTTCCAGTTTTGAACGGAAGATATTTCCTTTTTCACCGAAGCCCTCTATGGGCTTCCAAATATCCCTTTTCCAATTCCACAAGAACAGAATTAGCGAAAGGCTTCTTGAAGGGAAAGATGTAACTCTGTGAGATGAATTAACAGAACACAGAGCAGTTTCTCAGAAAGCTTCTTTCCAGTTTTGAACGGAAGATATTTCCTTTTTCACCATAGCCCTCTATGGGCTTCCAAATATCCCTTTGCCAATTCCAGAAGAACAGCCTTAGCGAAAGGCTTCTTGAAGGGAAAGATGTAACTCTGTGAGATGAATTAACAGAACACAGAGCAGTTTCTCAGAAAGCTTCTTTCCAGTTTTGAACGGAAGATATTTCCTTTTTCACCATAGCCCTCTATGGGCTTCCAAATATCCCTTTGCCAATTCCACAAGAACAGAATTAGCGAAAGGCTTCTTGAAGGGAAAGATGTAACTCTGTGAGATGAATTAACAGAACACAGAGCAGTTTCTCAGAAAGCTTCTTTCCAGTTTTGAACGGAAGAAATTTCCTTTTTCACCATAGCCCTCTATGGGCTTCCAAATATCCCTTTGCCAATTCCACAAGAACAGCCTTAGCGAAAGGCTTCTTGAAGGGAAAGATGTAACTCTGTGAGATGAATTAACAGAACAGAGAGCAGTTTCTCAGAAAGCTTCTTTCCAGTTTTGAACGGAAGATATTTCCTTTTTCACCATAGCCCTCTATGGGCTTCCAAATATCCCTTTGCCAATTCCACAAGAACAGCCTTAGCGAAAGGCTTCTTGAAGGGAAACATGTAACTCTGTGAGATGAATTAACAGAACACAGAGCAGTTTCTCAGAAAGCTTCTTTCCAGTTTTGAACGGAAGATATTTCCTTTTTCACCATAGCCCTCTATGGGCTTCCAAATATCCCTTTGCCAATTCCACAAGAACAGTCTTAGCGAAAGGCTTCTTGAAGGGAAGGATGTAACTCTTTGAGATGAATTAACAGAACACAGAGCAGTTTCTCAGAAAGCTTCTTTCCAGTTTTGAACGGAAGATATTTCCTTTTTCACCATAGCCCTCTATGGGCTTCCAAATATCCCTTTGCCAATTCCACAAGAACAGCCTTAGCGAAAGGCTTCTTCAAGGGAAAGATGTAACTCTGTGAGATGAATTAACAGAACACAGAGCAGTTTCTCAGAAAGCTTCTTTCCAGTTTTGAACGGAAGATATTTCCTTTTTCAACATAGCCCTCTATGGGCTTCCAAATATCCCTTTGCCAATTCCACATGAACAGCCTTATCGAAAGGCTTCTTGAAGGGAAAGATGTAACTCTGTGAGATGAATTAACAGAACACAGAGCAGTTCATCAGAAAGCTTCTTTCCAGTTTTGAACGGAAGATATTTCCTTTTTCACCATAGCCCTCTATGGGCTTCCAAATATCCCTTTGCCAATTCCACAAGAACAGCCTTAGCGAAAGGCTTCTTGAAGGGAACGATGTAACTCTGTGAGATGAATTAACAGAACACAGAGCGGTTTCTCAGAAAGCTTCTTTCCAGTTTTGAACGGAAGATATTTCCTTTTTCACCATAGCCCTCTATGGGCTTCCAAATATCCCTTTTCCAATTCCACAAGAACAGAATTAGCGAAAGGCTTCTTGAAGGGAAAGATGTAACTCTGTGAGATGAATTAACAGAACACAGAGCAGTTTCTCATAAAGCTTCTTTCCAGTTTTGAACGGAAGATATTTCCTTTTTCACCATAGCCCTCTATGGGCTTCCAAATATCCCTTTGCCAATTCCACAAGAACAGCCTTAGCGAAAGGCTTCTTGAAGGGAAAGATGTAACTCTGTGAGATGAATTAACAGAACACAGAGCAGTTTCTCAGAAAGCTTCTTTCCAGTTTTGAACGGAAGATATTTCCTTTTTCACCATAGCCCTCTATGGGCTTCCAAATATCCCTTTGCCAATTCCACAAGAACAGCCTTAGCGAAAGGCTTCTTGAAGGGAAAGATGTAACTCTGTGAGATGAATTAACAGAACACAGAGCAGTTTCTCAGAAAGCTTCTTTCCAGTTTTGAACGGAAGATATTTCCTTTTTCACCATAGCCCTCTATCGGCTTCCAAATATCCCTTTGCCAATTCCACAAGAACAGCCTTAGCGAAAGGCTTCTTGAAGGGAAAGATGTAACTCTGTGAGATGAATTAACAGAACACAGAGCAGTTTCTCAGAAAGCTTCTTTCCAGTTTTGAACGGAAGATATTTCCTTTTTCACCATAGCCCTCTATGGGCTTCCAAATATCCCTTTGCCAATTACACAAGAACAGCCTTAGCGAAAGGCTTCTTCAAGGGAAAGATGTAACTCTGTGAGATGAATTAACAGAACACAGAGCGGTTTCTCAGAAAGCTTCTTTCCAGTTTTGAACGGAAGATATTTCCTTTTTCACCATAGCCCTCTATGGGCTTCCAAATATCCCTTTGCCAATTCCACAAGAACAGCCTTAGCGAAAGGCTTCTTGAAGGGAAAGATGTAACTCTGTGAGATGAACTAACAGAACACAGAGCAGTTTCTCAGAAAGCTTCTTTCCAGTTTTGAACGGAATATATTTCCTTTTTCACCATAGCCCTCTATGGGCTTCCAAATATCCCTTTGCCAATTCCACAAGAACAGCCTTAGCGAAAGGCTTCTTGAAGGGAAAGATGTAACTCTGTGAGATGAATTAACAGAACACAGAGCAGTTTCTCAGAAAGCTTCTTTCCAGTTTTGAACGGAAGATATTTCCTTTTTCACCGAAGCCCTCTATGGGCTTCCAAATATCCCTTTTCCAATTCCACAAGAACAGAATTAGCGAAAGGCTTCTTGAAGGGAAAGATGTAACTCTGTGAGATGAATTAACAGAACACAGAGCAGTTTCTCAGAAAGCTTCTTTCCAGTTTTGAACGGAAGATATTTCCTTTTTCACCATAGCCCTCTATGGGCTTCCAAATATCCCTTTGCCAATTCCACAAGAACAGCCTTAGCGAAAGGCTTCTTGAAGGGAAAGATGTAACTCTGTGAGATGAATTAACAGAACACAGAGCAGTTTCTCAGAAAGCTTCTTTCCAGTTTTGAACGGAAGATATTTCCTTTTTCACCATAGCCCTCTATGGGCTTCCAAATATCCCTTTGCCAATTCCACAAGAACAGAATTAGCGAAAGGCTTCTTGAAGGGAAAGATGTAACTCTGTGAGATGAATTAACAGAACACAAAGCAGTTTCTCAGAAAGCTTCTTTCCAGTTTTGAACGGAAGAAATTTCCTTTTTCACCATAGCCCTCTATGGGCTTCCAAATATCCCTTTGCCAATTCCACAAGAACAGCCTTAGCGAAAGGCTTCTTGAAGGGAAAGATGTAACTCTGTGAGATGAATTAACAGAACACAGAGCAGTTTCTCAGAAAGCTTCTTTCCAGTTTTGAACGGAAGATATTTCCTTTTTCACCATAGCCCTCTATGGGCTTCCAAATATCCCTTTGCCAATTCCACAAGAACAGCCTTAGCGAAAGGCTTCTTGAAGGGAAAGATGTAACTCTGTGAGATGAATTAACAGAACACAGAGCAGTTTCTCAGAAAGCTTCTTTCCAGTTTTGAACGGAAGATATTTCCTTTTTCACCATAGCCCTCTATGGGCTTCCAAATATCCCTTTGCCAATTCCACAAGAACAGTCTTAGCGAAAGGCTTCTTGAAGGGAAGGATGTAACTCTTTGAGATGAATTAACAGAACACAGAGCAGTTTCTCAGAAAGCTTCTTTCCAGTTTTGAACGGAAGATATTTCCTTTTTCACCATAGCCCTCTATGGGCTTCCAAATATCCCTTTGCCAATTCCACAAGAACAGCCTTAGCGAAAGGCTTCTTCAAGGGAAAGATGTAACTCTGTGAGATGAATTAACAGAACACAGAGCAGTTTCTCAGAAAGCTTCTTTCCAGTTTTGAACGGAAGATATTTCCTTTTTCACCATAGCCCTCTATGGGCTTCCAAATATCCCTTTGCCAATTCCACATGAACAGCCTTATCGAAAGGATTCTTGAAGGGAAAGATGTAACTCTGTGAGATGAATTAACAGAACACAGAGCAGTTCATCAGAAAGCTTCTTTCCAGTTTTGAACGGAAGATATTTCCTTTTTCACCATAGCCCTCTATGGGCTTCCAAATATCCCTTTGCCAATTCCACAAGAACAGCCTTAGCGAAAGGCTTCTTGAAGGGAACGATGTAACTCTGTGAGATGAATTAACAGAACACAGAGCGGTTTCTCAGAAAGCTTCTTTCCAGTTTTGAACGGAAGATATTTCCTTTTTCACCATAGCCCTCTATGGGCTTCCAAATATCCCTTTTCCAATTCCACAAGAACAGAATTAGCGAAAGGCTTCTTGAAGGGAAAGATGTAACTCTGTGAGATGAATTAACAGAACACAGAGCAGTTTCTCAGAAAGCTTCTTTCCAGTTTTGAACGGAAGATATTTCCTTTTTCACCATAGCCCTCTATGGGCTTCCAAATATCCCTTTGCCAATTCCACAAGAACAGCCTTAGCGAAAGGCTTCTTGAAGGGAAAGATGTAACTCTGTGAGATGAATTAACAGAACACAGAGCAGTTTCTCAGAAAGCTTCTTTCCAGTTTTGAACGGAAGATATTTCCTTTTTCACCATAGCCCTCTATGGGCTTCCAAATATCCCTTTGCCAATTCCACAAGAACAGCCTTAGCGAAAGGCTTCTTGAAGGGAAAGATGTAACTCTGTGAGATGAATTAACAGAACACAGAGCAGTTTCTCAGAAAGCTTCTTTCCAGTTTTGAACGGAAGATATTTCCTTTTTCACCATAGCCCTCTATGGGCTTCCAAATATCCCTTTGCCAATTCCACAAGAACAGCCTTAGCGAAAGGCTTCTTGAAGGGAAAGATGTAACTCTGTGAGATGAATTAACAGAACACAGAGCAGTTTCTCAGAAAGCTTCTTTCCAGTTTTGAACGGAAGATATTTCCTTTTTCACCATAGCCCTCTATGGGCTTCCAAATATCCCTTTGCCAATTACACAAGAACAGCCTTAGCGAAAGGCTTCTTCAAGGGAAAGATGTAACTCTGTGAGATGAATTAACAGAACACAGAGCGGTTTCTCAGAAAGCTTCTTTACAGTTTTGAACGGAAGATATTTCCTTTTTCACCATAGCCCTCTATGGGCTTCCAAATATCCCTTTGCCAATTCCACAAGAACAGCCTTAGCAAAAGGCTTCTTGAAGGGAAAGATGTAACTCTGTGAGATGAATTAACAGAACACAGAGCGGTTTCTCAGAAAGCTTCTTTCCAGTTTTGAACGGACGATATTTCCTTTTTCACCATAGCCCTCTATGGGCTTCCAAATATCCCTTTGCGAATTCCACAAGAACAGCCTTAGCGAAAGGCTTCTTGAAGGGAAAGATGTAACTCTGTGATATGAATTAACAGAACACAGAGCGGTTTCTCAGAAAGTTTCTTTCCAGTTTTGAAGGGAAGATATTTCCTTTTTCACCATAGCCCTCTATGGGCTTCCAAATATCCCTTTGCGAATTCCAGAAGAACAGCCTTAGCGAAAGGCTACTTGAAGGGAAAGATGTAACTCTGTGAGATGAATTAACAGAACACAGAGCAGTTTCTCAGAAAGCTTCTTTCCAGTTTTGAACGGAAGATATTTACTTTTTCTCCATAGCCCTCTATGGGCTTCCAAATATCCCTTTGCCAATTCCACAAGAACAGCCTTAGCGAAAGGCTTCTTGAAGGGAAAGATGTAACTCTGTGAGATGAATTAACAGAACACAGAGCAGTTTCTCAGAAAGCTTCTTTCCAGTTATAAACGGAAGATATTTCCTTTTTCACCATAGCCCTCTATGGGCTTCCAAATATCCCTTTTCCAATTCCACAAGAACAGAATTAGCGAAAGGCTTCTTGAAGGGAAAGATGTAACTCTGTGAGATGAATTAACAGAACACAGAGCAGTTTCTCAGAAAGCTTCTTTCCAGTTTTGAACGGAAGATATTTCCTTTTTCACCATAGCCCTCTATGGGCTTCCAAATATCCCTTTGCCAATTCCACAAGAACAGCCTTAGCGAAAGGCTTCTTGAAGGGAAAGATGTAACTCTGTGAGATGAATTAACAGAACACAGAGCAGTTTCTCAGAAAGCTTCTTTCCAGTTTTGAACGGAAGATATTTCCTTTTTCACCATAGCCCTCTATGGGCTTCCAAATATCCCTTTGCCAATTCCACATGAACAGCCTTATCGAAAGGCTTCTTGAAGGGAAAGATGTAACTCTGTGAGATGAATTAACAGAACACAGAGCAGTTCATCAGAAAGCTTCTTTCCAGTTTTGAACGGAAGATATTTCCTTTTTCACCATAGCCCTCTATGGGCTTCCAAATATCCCTTTGCCAATTCCACAAGAACAGCCTTAGCGAAAGGCTTCTTGAAGGGAAAGATGTAACTCTGTGAGATGAATTAACAGAACACAGAGCGGTTTCTCAGAAAGCTTCTTTCCAGTTTTGAACGGAAGATATTTCCTTTTTCACCATAGCCCTCTATGGGCTTCCAAATATCCCTTTGCCAATTCCACAAGAACAGCCTTAGCGAAAGGCTTCATGAAGGGTAAGATGTAACTCTGTGAGATGAATTAACAGAACACAGAGCCGTTTCTCAGAAAGCTTCTTTCCAGTTTTGAACGGAAGATATTTCCTTTTTCACCATAGCCCTCTATGGGCTTCCAAATATCCCTTTGCCAATTCCACAAGAACAGCCTTAGCGAAAGGCTTCTTGAAGGGAAAGATGTAACTCTGTGAGATGAATTAACAGAACACAGAGCAGTTTCTCAGAAAGTTTCTTTCCAGTTTTGAACGGAAGATATTTCCTTTTTCACCATAGCCCTGTATGGACTTCAAAATATCCCTTTGCCAATTCCACAAGAACAGCCTTAGCGAAAGGCTACTTGAAGGGAAAGATGTAACTCTGTGAGATGAATTAACAGAACACAGAGCAGTTTCTCAGAAAGCTTCTTTCCAGTTTTGAACGGAAGATATTTCCTTTTTCACCATAGCCCTCTATGGGCTTCCAAATATCCCTTTCCCAATTCCACAACAACAGCCTTAGCGAAAGGCTTCTTGAAGGGAAAGATGTAACTCTGTGAGATGAATTAACAGAACACAGAGCAGTTTCTCAGAAAGCTTCTTTCCAGTTTTGAACGGAAGATATTTCCTTTTTCACCGAAGCCCTCTATGGGCTTCCAAATATCCCTTTTCCAATTCCACAAGAACAGAATTAGCGAAAGGCTTCTTGAAGGGAAAGATGTAACTCTGTGAGATGAATTAACAGAACACAGAGCAGTTTCTTAGAAAGCTTCTTTCCAGTTTTGAACGGAAGATATTTCCTTTTTCACCATAGCCCTCTATGGGCTTCCAAATATCCCTTTGCCAATTCCACAAGAACAGCCTTAGCGAAAGGCTTCTTGAAGGGAAAGATGTAACTCTGTGAGATGAATTAACAGAACACAGAGCAGTTTCTCAGAAAGCTTCTTTCCAGTTTTGAACGGAAGATATTTCCTTTTTCACCATAGCCCTCTATGGGCTTTCAAATATCCCTTTTCCAATTCCACAAGAACAGAATTAGCGAAAGGCTTCTTGAAGGGAAAGATGTAACTCTGTGAGATGAATTAACAGAACACAGAGCAGTTTCTCAGAAAGCTTCTTTCCAGTTTTGAACGGAAGAAATTTCCTTTTTCACCATAGCCCTCTATGGGCTTCCAAATATCCCTTTGCCAATTCCACAAGAACAGCCTTAGCGAAAGGCTTCTTGAAGGGAAAGATGTAACTCTGTGAGATGAATTAACAGAACACAGAGCAGTTTCTCAGAAAGCTTCTTTCCAGTTTTGAACGGAAGATATTTCCTTTTTCACCATAGCCCTCTATGGGCTTCCAAATATCCCTTTGCCAATTCCACAAGAACAGCCTTAGCGAAAGGCTTCTTGAAGGGAAACATGTAACTCTGTGAGATGAATTAACAGAACACAGAGCAGTTTCTCAGAAAGCTTCTTTCCAGTTTTGAACGGAAGATATTTCCTTTTTCACCATAGCCCTCTATGGGCTTCCAAATATCCCTTTGCCAATTCCACAAGAACAGTCTTAGCGAAAGGCTTCTTGAAGGGAAGGATGTAACTCTTTGAGATGAATTAACAGAACACAGAGCAGTTTCTCAGAAAGCTTCTTTCCAGTTTTGAACGGAAGATATTTCCTTTTTCACCATAGCCCTCTATGGGCTTCCAAATATCCCTTTGCCAATTCCACAAGAACAGCCTTAGCGAAAGGCTTCTTCAAGGGAAAGATGTAACTCTGTGAGATGAATTAACAGAACACAGAGCAGTTTCTCAGAAAGCTTCTTTCCAGTTTTGAACGGAAGATATTTCCTTTTTCACCATAGCCCTCTATGGGCTTCCAAATATCCCTTTGCCAATTCCACATGAACAGCCTTATCGAAAGGCTTCTTCAAGGGAAAGATGTAACTCTGTGAGATGAATTAACAGAACACAGAGCAGTTCATCAGAAAGCTTCTTTCCAGTTTTGAACGGAAGATATTTCCTTTTTCAACATAGCCCTCTATGGGCTTCCAAATATCCCTTTGCCAATTCCACAAGAACAGCCTTAGCGAAAGGCTTCTTGAAGGGAACGATGTAACTCTGTGAGATGAATTAACAGAACACAGAGCGGTTTCTCAGAAAGCTTCTTTCCAGTTTTGAACGGAAGATATTTCCTTTTTCACCATAGCCCTCTATGGGCTTCCAAATATCCCTTTTCCAATTCCACAAGAACAGAATTAGCGAAAGGCTTCTTGAAGGGAAAGATGTAACTCTGTGAGATGAATTAACAGAACACAGAGCAGTTTCTCAGAAAGCTTCTTTCCAGTTTTGAACGGAAGATATTTCCTTTTTCACCATAGCCCTCTATGGGCTTCCAAATATCCCTTTGCCAATTCCACAACAACAGCCTTAGCGAAAGGCTTCTTGAAGGGAAAGATGTAACTCTGTGAGATGAATTAACAGAACACAGAGCAGTTTCTCAGAAAGCTTCTTTCCAGTTTTGAACGGAAGATATTTCCTTTTTCACCATAGCCCTCTATGGGCTTCCAAATATCCCTTTGCCAATTCCACAAGAACAGCCTTAGCGAAAGGCTTCTTGAAGGGAAAGATGTAACTCTGTGAGATGAATTAACAGAACACAGAGCAGTTTCTCAGAAAGCTTCTTTCCAGTTTTGAACGGAAGATATTTCCTTTTTCACCATAGCCCTCTATGGGCTTCCAAATATCCCTTTGCCAATTCCACAAGAACAGCCTTAGCGAAAGGCTTCTTGAAGGGAAAGATGTAACTCTGTGAGATGAATTAACAGAACACAGAGCAGTTTCTCAGAAAGCTTCTTTCCAGTTTTGAACGGAAGATATTTCCTTTTTCACCATAGCCCTCTATGGGCTTCCAAATATCCCTTTGCCAATTCCACAAGAACAGCCTTAGCGAAAGGCTTCTTGAAGGGAAAGATGTAACTCTGTGAGATGAATTAACAGAACACAGAGCGGTTTCTCAGAAAGCTTCTTTCCAGTTTTGAACGGAAGATATTTCCTTTTTCACCATAGCCCTCTATGGGCTTCCAAATATCCCTTTGCCAATTCCACAAGAACAGCCTTAGCAAAAGGCTTCTTGAAGGGAAAGATGTAACTCTGTGAGATGAATTAACAGAACACAGAGCGGTTTCTCAGAAAGCTTCTTTCCAGTTTTGAACGGACGATATTTCCTTTTTCACCATAGCCCTCTATGGGCTTCCAAATATCCCTTTGCGAATTCCACAAGAACAGCCTTAGCGAAAGGCTTCTTGAAGGGAAAGATGTAACTCTGTGATATGAATTAACAGAACACAGAGCGGTTTCTCAGAAAGTTTCTTTCCAGTTTTGAAGGGAAGATATTTCCTTTTTCACCATAGCCCTCTATGGGCTTCCAAATATCCCTTTGCGAATTCCAGAAGAACAGCCTTAGCGAAAGGCTACTTGAAGGGAAAGATGTAACTCTGTGAGATGAATTAACAGAACACAGAGCAGTTTCTCAGAAAGCTTCTTTCCAGTTTTGAACGGAAGATATTTACTTTTTCTCCATAGCCCTCTATGGGCTTCCAAATATCCCTTTGCCAATTCCACAAGAACAGCCTTAGCGAAAGGCTTCTTGAAGGGAAAGATGTAACTCTGTGAGATGAATTAACAGAACACAGAGCAGTTTCTCAGAAAGCTTCTTTCCAGTTTTAAACGGAAGATATTTCCTTTTTCACCATAGCCCTCTATGGGCTTCCAAATATCCCTTTTCCAATTCCACAAGAACAGAATTAGCGAAAGGCTTCTTGAAGGGAAAGATGTAACTCTGTGAGATGAATTAACAGAACACAGAGCAGTTTCTCAGAAAGCTTCTTTCCAGTTTTGAACGGAAGATATTACCTTTTTCACCATAGCCCTCTAGGGGCTTCCAAATATCCCTTTGCCAATTCCACAAGAACAGCCTTAGCGAAAGGCTTCTTGAAGGGAAAGATGTAACTCTGTGAGATGAATTAACAGAACACAGAGCAGTTTCTCAGAAAGCTTCTTTCCAGTTTTGAACGGAAGATATTTCCTTTTTCACCATAGCCCTCTATGGGCTTCCAAATATCCCTTTGCCAATTCCACATGAACAGCCTTATCGAAAGGCTTCTTGAAGGGAAAGATGTAACTCTGTGAGATGAATTAACAGAACACAGAGCAGTTCATCAGAAAGCTTCTTTCCAGTTTTGAACGGAAGATATTTCCTTTTTCACCATAGCCCTCTATGGGCTTCCAAATATCCCTTTGCCAATTCCACAAGAACAGCCTTAGCGAAAGGCTTCTTGAAGGGAAAGATGTAACTCTGTGAGATGAATTAACAGAACACAGAGCGGTTTCTCAGAAAGCTTCTTTCCAGTTTTGAACGGAAGATATTTCCTTTTTCACCATAGCCCTCTATGGGCTTCCAAATATCCCTTTGCCAATTCCACAAGAACAGCCTTAGCGAAAGGCTTCTTGAAGGGAAAGATGTAACTCTGTGAGATGAATTAACAGAACACAGAGCGGTTTCTCAGAAAGCTTCTTTCCAGTTTTGAACGGAAGATATTTCCTTTTTCACCATAGCCCTCTATGGGCTTCCAAATATCCCTTTGCCAATTCCACAAGAACAGCCTTAGCAAAAGGCTTCTTGAAGGGAAAGATGTAACTCTGTGAGATGAATTAACAGAACACAGAGCGGTTTCTCAGAAAGCTTCTTTCCAGTTTTGAACGGACGATATTTCCTTTTTCACCATAGCCCTCTATGGGCTTCCAAATATCCCTTTGCGAATTCCACAAGAACAGCCTTAGCGAAAGGCTTCTTGAAGGGAAAGATGTAACTCTGTGATATGAATTAACAGAACACAGAGCGGTTTCTCAGAAAGTTTCTTTCCAGTTTTGAAGGGAAGATATTTCCTTTTTCACCATAGCCCTCTATGGGCTTCCAAATATCCCTTTGCGAATTCCAGAAGAACAGCCTTAGCGAAAGGCTACTTGAAGGGAAAGATGTAACTCTGTGAGATGAATTAACAGAACACAGAGCAGTTTCTCAGAAAGCTTCTTTCCAGTTTTGAACGGAAGATATTTACTTTTTCTCCATAGCCCTCTATGGGCTTCCAAATATCCCTTTGCCAATTCCACAAGAACAGCCTTAGCGAAAGGCTTCTTGAAGGGAAAGATGTAACTCTGTGAGATGAATTAACAGAACACAGAGCAGTTTCTCAGAAAGCTTCTTTCCAGTTTTAAACGGAAGATATTTCCTTTTTCACCATAGCCCTCTATGGGCTTCCAAATATCCCTTTTCCAATTCCACAAGAACAGAATTAGCGAAAGGCTTCTTGAAGGGAAAGATGTAACTCTGTGAGATGAATTAACAGAACACAGAGCAGTTTCTCAGAAAGCTTCTTTCCAGTTTTGAACGGAAGATATTTCCTTTTTCACCATAGCCCTCTATGGGCTTCCAAATATCCCTTTGCCAATTCCACAAGAACAGCCTTAGCGAAAGGCTTCTTGAAGGGAAAGATGTAACTCTGTGAGATGAATTAACAGAACACAGAGCAGTTTCTCAGAAAGCTTCTTTCCAGTTTTGAACGGAAGATATTTCCTTTTTCACCATAGCCCTCTATGGGCTTCCAAATATCCCTTTGCCAATTCCACATGAACAGCCTTATCGAAAGGCTTCTTGAAGGGAAAGATGTAACTCTGTGAGATGAATTAACAGAACACAGAGCAGTTCATCAGAAAGCTTCTTTCCAGTTTTGAACGGAAGATATTTCCTTTTTCACCATAGCCCTCTATGGGCTTCCAAATATCCCTTTGCCAATTCCACAAGAACAGCCTTAGCGAAAGGCTTCTTGAAGGGAAAGATGTAACTCTGTGAGATGAATTAACAGAACACAGAGCGGTTTCTCAGAAAGCTTCTTTCCAGTTTTGAACGGAAGATATTTCCTTTTTCACCATAGCCCTCTATGGGCTTCCAAATATCCCTTTGCCAATTCCAGAAGAACAGCCTTAGCGAAAGGCTTCATGAAGGGTAAGATGTAACTCTGTGAGATGAATTAACAGAACACAGAGCCGTTTCTCAGAAAGCTTCTTTCCAGTTTTGAACGGAAGATATTTCCTTTTTCACCATAGCCCTCTATGGGCTTCCAAATATCCCTTTGCCAATTCCACAAGAACAGCCTTAGCGAAAGGCTTCTTGAAGGGAAAGATGTAACTCTGTGAGATGAATTAACAGAACACAGAGCAGTTTCTCAGAAAGTTTCTTTCCAGTTTTGAACGGAAGATATTTCCTTTTTCACCATAGCCCTGTATGGGCTTCAAAATATCCCTTTGCCAATTCCACAAGAACAGCCTTAGCGAAAGGCTACTTGAAGGGAAAGATGTAACTCTGTGAGATGAATTAACAGAACACAGAGCAGTTTCTCAGAAAGCTTCTTTCCAGTTTTGAACGGAAGATATTTCCTTTTTCACCATAGCCCTATATGGGCTTCCAAATATCCCTTTGCCAATTCCACAGGAACAGCCTTAGCGAAAGGCTTCTTGAAGGGAAAGATGTAACTCTGTGAGATGAATTAACAGAACACAGAGCAGTTTCTCAGAAAGCTTCTTTCCAGTTTTGAACGGAAGATATTTCCTTTTTCACCGAAGCCCTCTATGGGCTTCCAAATATCCCTTTTCCAATTCCACAAGAACAGAATTAGCGAAAGGCTTCTTGAAGGGAAAGATGTAACTCTGTGAGATGAATTAACAGAACACAGAGCAGTTTCTCAGAAAGCTTCTTTCCAGTTTTGAACGGAAGATATTTCCTTTTTCACCATAGCCCTCTATGGGCTTCCAAATATCCCTTTGCCAATTCCACAAGAACAGCCTTAGCGAAAGGCTTCTTGAAGGGAAAGATGTAACTCTGTGAGATGAATTAACAGAACACAGAGCAGTTTCTCAGAAAGCTTCTTTCCAGTTTTGAACGGAAGATATTTCCTTTTTCACCATAGCCCTCTATGGGCTTTCAAATATCCCTTTTCCAATTCCACAAGAACAGAATTAGCGAAAGGCTTCTTGAAGGGAAAGATGTAACTCTGTGAGATGAATTAACAGAACACAGAGCAGTTTCTCAGAAAGCGTCTTTCCAGTTTTGAACGGAAGAAATTTCCTTTTTCACCATAGCCCTCTATGGGCTTCCAAATATCCCTTTGCCAATTCCACAAGAACAGCCTTAGCGAAAGGCTTCTTGAAGGGAAAGATGTAACTCTGTGAGATGAATTAACAGAACACAGAGCAGTTTCTCAGAAAGCTTCTTTCCAGTTTTGAACGGAAGATATTTCCTTTTTCACCATAGCCCTCTATGGGCTTCCAAATATCCCTTTGCCAATTCCACAAGAACAGCCTTAGCGAAAGGCTTCTTGAAGGGAAACATGTAACTCTGTGAGATGAATTAACAGAACACAGAGCAGTTTCTCAGAAAGCTTCTTTCCAGTTTTGAACGGAAGATATTTCCTTTTTCACCATAGCCCTCTATGGGCTTCCAAATATCCCTTTGCCAATTCCACAAGAACAGTCTTAGCGAAAGGCTTCTTGAAGGGAAGGATGTAACTCTTTGAGATGAATTAACAGAACACAGAGCAGTTTCTCAGAAAGCTTCTTTCCAGTTTTGAACGGAAGATATTTCCTTTTTCACCATAGCCCTCTATGGGCTTCCAAATATCCCTTTGCCAATTCCACAAGAACAGCCTTAGCGAAAGGCTCCTTCAAGGGAAAGATGTAACTCTGTGAGATGAATTAACAGAACACAGAGCAGTTTCTCAGAAAGCTTCTTTCCAGTTTTGAACGGAAGATATTTCCTTTTTCACCATAGCCCTCTATGGGCTTCCAAATATCCCTTTGCCAATTCCACATGAACAGCCTTATCGAAAGGCTTCTTGAAGGGAAAGATGTAACTCTGTGAGATGAATTAACAGAACACAGAGCAGTTCATCAGAAAGCTTCTTTCCAGTTTTGAACGGAAGATATTTCCTTTTTCACCATAGCCCTCTATGGGCTTCCAAATATCCCTTTGCCAATTCCACAAGAACAGCCTTAGCGAAAGGCTTCTTGAAGGGAACGATGTAACTCTGTGAGATGAATTAACAGAACACAGAGCGGTTTCTCAGAAAGCTTCTTTCCAGTTTTGAACGGAAGATATTTCCTTTTTCACCATAGCCCTCTATGGGCTTCCAAATATCCCTTTTCCAATTCCACAAGAACAGAATTAGCGAAAGGCTTCTTGAAGGGAAAGATGTAACTCTGTGAGATGAATTAACAGAACACAGAGCTGTTTCTCAGAAAGCTTCTTTCCAGTTTTGAACGGAAGATATTTCCTTTTTCACCATAGCCCTCTATGGGCTTCCAAATATCCCTTTGCCAATTCCACAACAACAGCCTTAGCGAAAGGCTTCTTGAAGGGAAAGATGTAACTCTGTGAGATGAATTAACAGAACACAGAGCAGTTTCTCAGAAAGCTTCTTTCCAGTTTTGAACGGAAGATATTTCCTTTTTCACCATAGCCCTCTATGGGCTTCCAAATATCCCTTTGCCAATTCCACAAGAACAGCCTTAGCGAAAGGCTTCTTGAAGGGAAAGATGTAACTCTGTGAGATGAATTAACAGAACACAGAGCAGTTTCTCAGAAAGCTTCTTTCCAGTTTTGAACGGAAGATATTTCCTTTTTCACCATAGCCCTCTATGGGCTTCCAAATATCCCTTTGCCAATTCCACAAGAACAGCCTTAGCGAAAGGCTTCTTGAAGGGAAAGATGTAACTCTGTGAGATGAATTAACAGAACACAGAGCAGTTTCTCAGAAAGCTTCTTTCCAGTTTTGAACGGAAGATATTTCCTTTTTCACCATAGCCCTCTATGGGCTTCCAAATATCCCTTTGCCAATTACACAAGAACAGCCTTAGCGAAAGGCTTCTTCAAGGGAAAGATGTAACTCTGTGAGATGAATTAACAGAACACAGAGCGGTTTCTCAGAAAGCTTCTTTCCAGTTTTGAACGGAAGATATTTCCTTTTTCACCATAGCCCTCTATGGGCTTCCAAATATCCCTTTGCCAATTCCACAAGAACAGCCTTAGCAAAAGGCTTCTTGAAGGGAAAGATGTAACTCTGTGAGATGAATTAACAGAACACAGAGCGGTTTCTCAGAAAGCTTCTTTCCAGTTTTGAACGGACGATATTTCCTTTTTCACCATAGCCCTCTATGGGCTTCCAAATATCCCTTTGCGAATTCCACAAGAACAGCCTTAGCGAAAGGCTTCTTGAAGGGAAAGATGTAACTCTGTGATATGAATTAACAGAACACAGAGCGGTTTCTCAGAAAGTTTCTTTCCAGTTTTGAAGGGAAGATATTTCCTTTTTCACCATAGCCCTCTATGGGCTTCCAAATATCCCTTTGCGAATTCCAGAAGAACAGCCTTAGCGAAAGGCTACTTGAAGGGAAAGATGTAACTCTGTGAGATGAATTAACAGAACACAGAGCAGTTTCTCAGAAAGCTTCTTTCCAGTTTTGAACGGAAGATATTTACTTTTTCTCCATAGCCCTCTATGGGCTTCCAAATATCCCTTTGCCAATTCCACAAGAACAGCCTTAGCGAAAGGCTTCTTGAAGGGAAAGATGTAACTCTGTGAGATGAATTAACAGAACACAGAGCAGTTTCTCAGAAAGCTTCTTTCCAGTTTTAAACGGAAGATATTTCCTTTTTCACCATAGCCCTCTATGGGCTTCCAAATATCCCTTTTCCAATTCCACAAGAACAGAATTAGCGAAAGGCTTCTTGAAGGGAAAGATGTAACTCTGTGAGATGAATTAACAGAACACAGAGCAGTTTCTCAGAAAGCTTCTTTCCAGTTTTGAACGGAAGATATTACCTTTTTCACCATAGCCCTCTAGGGGCTTCCAAATATCCCTTTGCCAATTCCACAAGAACAGCCTTAGCGAAAGGCTTCTTGAAGGGAAAGATGTAACTCTGTGAGATGAATTAACAGAACACAGAGCAGTTTCTCAGAAAGCTTCTTTCCAGTTTTGAACGGAAGATATTTCCTTTTTCACCATAGCCCTCTATGGGCTTCCAAATATCCCTTTGCCAATTCCACATGAACAGCCTTATCGAAAGGCTTCTTGAAGGGAAAGATGTAACTCTGTGAGATGAATTAACAGAACACAGAGCAGTTCATCAGAAAGCTTCTTTCCAGTTTTGAACGGAAGATATTTCCTTTTTCACCATAGCCCTCTATGGGCTTCCAAATATCCCTTTGCCAATTCCACAAGAACAGCCTTAGCGAAAGGCTTCTTGAAGGGAAAGATGTAACTCTGTGAGATGAATTAACAGAACACAGAGCGGTTTCTCAGAAAGCTTCTTTCCAGTTTTGAACGGAAGATATTTCCTTTTTCACCATAGCCCTCTATGGGCTTCCAAATATCCCTTTGCCAATTCCAGAAGAACAGCCTTAGCGAAAGGCTTCATGAAGGGAAAGATGTAACTCTGTGAGATGAATTAACAGAACACAGAGCCGTTTCTCAGAAAGCTTCTTTCCAGTTTTGAATGGAAGATATTTCCTTTTTCACCATAGCCCTCTATGGGCTTCCAAATATCCCTTTGCCAATTCCACAAGAACAGCCTTAGCGAAAGGCTTCTTGAAGGGAAAGATGTAACTCTGTGAGATGAATTAACAGAACACAGAGCAGTTTCTCAGAAAGTTTCTTTCCAGTTTTGAACGGAAGATATTTCCTTTTTCACCATAGCCCTGTATGGGCTTCAAAATATCCCTTTGCCAATTCCACAAGAACAGCCTTAGCGAAAGGCTACTTGAAGGGAAAGATGTAACTCTGTGAGATGAATTAACAGAACACAGAGCAGTTTCTCAGAAAGCTTCTTTCCAGTTTTGAACGGACGATATTTCCTTTTTCACCATAGCCCTCTATGGGCTTCCAAATATCCCTTTGCCAATTCCACAAGAACAGCCTTAGCGAAAGGCTTCTTGAAGGGAAAGATGTAACTCTGTGAGATGAATTAACAGAACACAGAGCAGTTTCTCAGAAAGCTTCTTTCCAGTTTTGAACGGAAGATATTTCCTTTTTCACCATAGCCCTCTATGGGCTTCCAAATATCCCTTTGCCAATTCCACAAGAACAGCCTTAGCGAAAGGCTTCTTGAAGGGAAAGATGTAACTCTGTGAGATGAACTAACAGAACACAGAGCAGTTTCTCAGAAAGCTTCTTTCCAGTTTTGAACGGAAGATATTTCCTTTTTCACCATAGCCCTCTATGGGCTTCCAAATATCCCTTTGCCAATTCCACAAGAACAGCCTTAGCGAAAGGCTTCTTGAAGGGAAAGATGTAACTCTGTGAGATGAATTAACAGAACACAGAGCGGTTTCTCAGAAAGCTTCTTTCCAGTTTTGAACGGACGATATTTCCTTTTTCACCATAGCCCTCTATGGGCTTCCAAATATCCCTTTGCGAATTCCACAAGAACAGCCTTAGCGAAAGGCTTCTTGAAGGGAAAGATGTAACTCTGTGATATGAATTAACAGAACACAGAGCGGTTTCTCAGAAAGTTTCTTTCCAGTTTTGAAGGGAAGATATTTCCTTTTTCACCATAGCCCTCTATGGGCTTCCAAATATCCCTTTGCGAATTCCAGAAGAACAGCCTTAGCGAAAGGCTACTTGAAGGGAAAGATGTAACTCTGTGAGATGAATTAACAGAACACAGAGCAGTTTCTCAGAAAGCTTCTTTCCAGTTTTGAACGGAAGATATTTACTTTTTCTCCATAGCCCTCTATGGGCTTTCAAATATCCCTTTGCCAATTCCACAAGAACAGAATTAGCGAAAGGCTTCTTGAAGGGAAAGATGTAACTCTGTGAGATGAATTAACAGAACACAGAGCAGTTTCTCAGAAAGCGTCTTTCCAGTTTTGAACGGAAGAAATTTCCTTTTTCACCATAGCCCTCTATGGGCTTCCAAATATCCCTTTGCCAATTCCACAAGAACAGCCTTAGCGAAAGGCTTCTTGAAGGGAAAGATGTAACTCTGTGAGATGAATTAACAGAACACAGAGCAGTTTCTCAGAAAGCTTCTATCCAGTTTTGAACGGAAGATATTTCCTTTTTCACCATAGCCCTCTATGGGCTTCCAAATATCCCTTTGCCAATTCCACAAGAACGGCCTTAGCGAAAGGCTTCTTGAAGGGAAACATGTAACTCTGTGAGATGAATTAACAGAACACAGAGCAGTTTCTCAGAAAGCTTCTTTCCAGTTTTGAACGGAAGATATTTCCTTTTTCACCATAGCCCTCTATGGGCTTCCAAATATCCCTTTGCCAATTCCACAAGAACAGTCTTAGCGAAAGGCTTCTTGAAGGGAAGGATGTAACTCTTTGAGATGAATTAACAGAACACAGAGCAGTTTCTCAGAAAGCTTCTTTCCAGTTTTGAACGGAAGATATTTCCTTTTTCACCATAGCCCTCTATGGGCTTCCAAATATCCCTTTGCCAATTCCACAAGAACAGCCTTAGCGAAAGGCTCCTTCAAGGGAAAGATGTAACTCTGTGAGATGAATTAACAGAACACAGAGCAGTTTCTCAGAAAGCTTCTTTCCAGTTTTGAACGGAAGATATTTCCTTTTTCACCATAGCCCTCTCTGGGCTTCCAAATATCCCTTTGCCAATTCCACAAGAACAGCCTTAGCGAAAGGCTTCTTGAAGGGAACGATGTAACTCTGTGAGATGAATTAACAGAACACAGAGCGGTTTCTCAGAAAGCTTCTTTCCAGTTTTGAACGGAAGATATTTCCTTTTTCACCATAGCCCTCTATGGGCTTCCAAATATCCCTTTTCCAATTCCACAAGAACAGAATTAGCGAAAGGCTTCTTGAAGGGAAAGATGTAACTCTGTGAGATGAATTAACAGAACACAGAGCAGTTTCTTAGAAAGCTTCTTTCCAGTTTTGAACGGAAGATATTTCCTTTTTCACCATAGCCCTCTATGGGCTTCCAAATATCCCTTTGCCAATTCCACAACAACAGCCTTAGCGAAAGGCTTCTTGAAGGGAAAGATGTAACTCTGTGAGATGAATTAACAGAACACAGAGCAGTTTCTCAGAAAGCTTCTTTCCAGTTTTGAACGGAAGATATTTCCTTTTTCACCATAGCCCTCTATGGGCTTCCAAATATCCCTTTGCCAATTCCACAAGAACAGCCTTAGCGAAAGGCTTCTTGAAGGGAAAGATGTAACTCTGTGAGATGAATTAACAGAACACAGAGCAGTTTCTCAGAAAGCTTCTTTCCAGTTTTGAACGGAAGATATTTCCTTTTTCACCATAGCCCTCTATGGGCTTCCAAATATCCCTTTGCCAATTCCACAAGAACAGCCTTAGCGAAAGGCTTCTTGAAGGGAAAGATGTAACTCTGTGAGATGAATTAACAGAACACAGAGCAGTTTCTCAGAAAGCTTCTTTCCAGTTTTGAACGGAAGATATTTCCTTTTTCACCATAGCCCTCTATGGGCTTCCAAATATCCCTTTGCCAATTACACAAGAACAGCCTTAGCGAAAGGCTTCTTCAAGGGAAAGATGTAACTCTGTGAGATGAATTAACAGAACACAGAGCGGTTTCTCAGAAAGCTTCTTTCCAGTTTTGAACGGAAGATATTTCCTTTTTCACCATAGCCCTCTATGGGCTTCCAAATATCCCTTTGCCAATTCCACAAGAACAGCCTTAGCAAAAGGCTTCTTGAAGGGAAAGATGTAACTCTGTGAGATGAATTAACAGAACACAGAGCGGTTTCTCAGAAAGCTTCTTTCCAGTTTTGAACGGACGATATTTCCTTTTTCACCATAGCCCTCTATGGGCTTCCAAATATCCCTTTGCGAATTCCACAAGAACAGCCTTAGCGAAAGGCTTCTTGAAGGGAAAGATGTAACTCTGTGATATGAATTAACAGAACACAGAGCGGTTTCTCAGAAAGTTTCTTTCCAGTTTTGAAGGGAAGATATTTCCTTTTTCACCATAGCCCTCTATGGGCTTCCAAATATCCCTTTGCGAATTCCAGAAGAACAGCCTTAGCGAAAGGCTACTTGAAGGGAAAGATGTAACTCTGTGAGATGAATTAACAGAACACAGAGCAGTTTCTCAGAAAGCATCTTTCCAGTTTTGAACGGAAGATATTTACTTTTTCTCCATAGCCCTCTATGGGCTTCCAAATATCCCTTTGCCAATTCCACAAGAACAGCCTTAGCGAAAGGCTTCTTGAAGGGAAAGATGTAACTCTGTGAGATGAATTAACAGAACACAGAGCAGTTTCTCAGAAAGCTTCTTTCCAGTTTTAAACGGAAGATATTTCCTTTTTCACCATAGCCCTCTATGGGCTTCCAAATATCCCTTTTCCAATTCCACAAGAACAGAATTAGCGAAAGGCTTCTTGAAGGGAAAGATGTAACTCTGTGAGATGAATTAACAGAACACAGAGCAGTTTCTCAGAAAGCTTCTTTCCAGTTTTGAACGGAAGATATTACCTTTTTCACCATAGCCCTCTAGGGGCTTCCAAATATCCCTTTGCCAATTCCACAAGAACAGCCTTAGCGAAAGGCTTCTTGAAGGGAAAGATGTAACTCTGTGAGATGAATTAACAGAACACAGAGCAGTTTCTCAGAAAGCTTCTTTCCAGTTTTGAACGGAAGATATTTCCTTTTTCACCATAGCCCTCTATGGGCTTCCAAATATCCCTTTGCCAATTCCACATGAACAGCCTTATCGAAAGGCTTCTTGAAGGGAAAGATGTAACTCTGTGAGATGAATTAACAGAACACAGAGCAGTTCATCAGAAAGCTTCTTTCCAGTTTTGAACGGAAGATATTTCCTTTTTCACCATAGCCCTCTATGGGCTTCCAAATATCCCTTTGCCAATTCCACAAGAACAGCCTTAGCGAAAGGCTTCTTGAAGGGAAAGATGTAACTCTGTGAGATGAATTAACAGAACACAGAGCGGTTTCTCAGAAAGCTTCTTTCCAGTTTTGAACGGAAGATATTTCCTTTTTCACCATAGCCCTCTATGGGCTTCCAAATATCCCTTTGCCAATTCCAGAAGAACAGCCTTAGCGAAAGGCTTCATGAAGGGAAAGATGTAACTCTGTGAGATGAATTAACAGAACACAGAGCCGTTTCTCAGAAAGCTTCTTTCCAGTTTTGAATGGAAGATATTTCCTTTTTCACCATAGCCCTCTATGGGCTTCCAAATATCCCTTTGCCAATTCCACAAGAACAGCCTTAGCGAAAGGCTTCTTGAAGGGAAAGATGTAACTCTGTGAGATGAATTAACAGAACACAGAGCAGTTTCTCAGAAAGTTTCTTTCCAGTTTTGAACGGAAGATATTTCCTTTTTCACCATAGCCCTGTATGGGCTTCAAAATATCCCTTTGCCAATTCCACAAGAACAGCCTTAGCGAAAGGCTACTTGAAGGGAAAGATGTAACTCTGTGAGATGAATTAACAGAACACAGAGCAGTTTCTCAGAAAGCTTCTTTCCAGTTTTGAACGGACGATATTTCCTTTTTCACCATAGCCCTCTATGGGCTTCCAAATATCCCTTTGCCAATTCCACAAGAACAGCCTTAGCGAAAGGCTTCTTGAAGGGAAAGATGTAACTCTGTGAGATGAATTAACAGAACACAGAGCAGTTTCTCAGAAAGCTTCTTTCCAGTTTTGAACGGAAGATATTTCCTTTTTCACCATAGCCCTCTATGGGCTTCCAAATATCCCTTTGCCAATTCCACAAGAACAGCCTTAGCGAAAGGCTTCTTGAAGGGAAAGATGTAACTCTGTGAGATGAACTAACAGAACACAGAGCAGTTTCTCAGAAAGCTTCTTTCCAGTTTTGAACGGAAGATATTTCCTTTTTCACCATAGCCCTCTATGGGCTTCCAAATATCCCTTTGCCAATTCCACAAGAACAGCCTTAGCGAAAGGCTTCTTGAAGGGAAAGATGTAACTCTGTGAGATGAATTAACAGAACACAGAGCGGTTTCTCAGAAAGCTTCTTTCCAGTTTTGAACGGACGATATTTCCTTTTTCACCATAGCCCTCTATGGGCTTCCAAATATCCCTTTGCGAATTCCACAAGAACAGCCTTAGCGAAAGGCTTCTTGAAGGGAAAGATGTAACTCTGTGATATGAATTAACAGAACACAGAGCGGTTTCTCAGAAAGTTTCTTTCCAGTTTTGAAGGGAAGATATTTCCTTTTTCACCATAGCCCTCTATGGGCTTCCAAATATCCCTTTGCGAATTCCAGAAGAACAGCCTTAGCGAAAGGCTACTTGAAGGGAAAGATGTAACTCTGTGAGATGAATTAACAGAACACAGAGCAGTTTCTCAGAAAGCTTCTTTCCAGTTTTGAACGGAAGATATTTACTTTTTCTCCATAGCCCTCTATGGGCTTTCAAATATCCCTTTGCCAATTCCACAAGAACAGAATTAGCGAAAGGCTTCTTGAAGGGAAAGATGTAACTCTGTGAGATGAATTAACAGAACACAGAGCAGTTTCTCAGAAAGCGTCTTTCCAGTTTTGAACGGAAGAAATTTCCTTTTTCACCATAGCCCTCTATGGGCTTCCAAATATCCCTTTGCCAATTCCACAAGAACAGCCTTAGCGAAAGGCTTCTTGAAGGGAAAGATGTAACTCTGTGAGATGAATTAACAGAACACAGAGCAGTTTCTCAGAAAGCTTCTTTCCAGTTTTGAACGGAAGATATTTCCTTTTTCACCATAGCCCTCTATGGGCTTCCAAATATCCCTTTGCCAATTCCACAAGAACGGCCTTAGCGAAAGGCTTCTTGAAGGGAAACATGTAACTCTGTGAGATGAATTAACAGAACACAGAGCAGTTTCTCAGAAAGCTTCTTTCCAGTTTTGAACGGAAGATATTTCCTTTTTCACCATAGCCCTCTATGGGCTTCCAAATATCCCTTTGTCAATTCCACAAGAACAGTCTTAGCGAAAGGCTTCTTGAAGGGAAGGATGTAACTCTTTGAGATGAATTAACAGAACACAGAGCAGTTTCTCAGAAAGCTTCTTTCCAGTTTTGAACGGAAGATATTTCCTTTTTCACCATAGCCCTCTATGGGCTTCCAAATATCCCTTTGCCAATTCCACAAGAACAGCCTTAGCGAAAGGCTCCTTCAAGGGAAAGATGTAACTCTGTGAGATGAATTAACAGAACACAGAGCAGTTTCTCAGAAAGCTTCTTTCCAGTTTTGAACGGAAGATATTTCCTTTTTCACCATAGCCCTCTCTGGGCTTCCAAATATCCCTTTGCCAATTCCACATGAACAGCCTTATCGAAAGGCTTCTTGAAGGGAAAGATGTAACTCTGTGAGATGAATTAACAGAACACAGAGCAGTTCATCAGAAAGCTTCTTTCCAGTTTTGAACGGAAGATATTTCCTTTTTCACCATAGCCCTCTATGGGCTTCCAAATATCCCTTTGCCAATTCCACAAGAACAGCCTTAGCGAAAGGCTTCTTGAAGGGAACGATGTAACTCTGTGAGATGAATTAACAGAACACAGAGCGGTTTCTCAGAAAGCTTCTTTCCAGTTTTGAACGGAAGATATTTCCTTTTTCACCATAGCCCTCTATGGGCTTCCAAATATCCCTTTTCCAATTCCACAAGAACAGAATTAGCGAAAGGCTTCTTGAAGGGAAAGATGTAACTCTGTGAGATGAATTAACAGAACACAGAGCAGTTTCTTAGAAAGCTTCTTTCCAGTTTTGAACGGAAGATATTTCCTTTTTCACCATAGCCCTCTATGGGCTTCCAAATATCCCTTTGCCAATTCCACAACAACAGCCTTAGCGAAAGGCTTCTTGAAGGGAAAGATGTAACTCTGTGAGATGAATTAACAGAACACAGAGCAGTTTCTCAGAAAGCTTCTTTCCAGTTTTGAACGGAAGATATTTCCTTTTTCACCATAGCCCTCTATGGGCTTCCAAATATCCCTTTGCCAATTCCACAAGAACAGCCTTAGCGAAAGGCTTCTTGAAGGGAAAGATGTAACTCTGTGAGATGAATTAACAGAACACAGAGCAGTTTCTCAGAAAGCTTCTTTCCAGTTTTGAACGGAAGATATTTCCTTTTTCACCATAGCCCTCTATGGGCTTCCAAATATCCCTTTGCCAATTCCACAAGAACAGCCTTAGCGAAAGGCTTCTTGAAGGGAAAGATGTAACTCTGTGAGATGAATTAACAGAACACAGAGCAGTTTCTCAGAAAGCTTCTTTCCAGTTTTGAACGGAAGATATTTCCTTTTTCACCATAGCCCTCTATGGGCTTCCAAATATCCCTTTGCCAATTACACAAGAACAGCCTTAGCGAAAGGCTTCTTCAAGGGAAAGATGTAACTCTGTGAGATGAATTAACAGAACACAGAGCGGTTTCTCAGAAAGCTTCTTTCCAGTTTTGAACGGAAGATATTTCCTTTTTCACCATAGCCCTCTATGGGCTTCCAAATATCCCTTTGCCAATTCCACAAGAACAGCCTTAGCAAAAGGCTTCTTGAAGGGAAAGATGTAACTCTGTGAGATGAATTAACAGAACACAGAGCGGTTTCTCAGAAAGCTTCTTTCCAGTTTTGAACGGACGATATTTCCTTTTTCACCATAGCCCTCTATGGGCTTCCAAATATCCCTTTGCGAATTCCACAAGAACAGCCTTAGCGAAAGGCTTCTTGAAGGGAAAGATGTAACTCTGTGATATGAATTAACAGAACACAGAGCGGTTTCTCAGAAAGTTTCTTTCCAGTTTTGAAGGGAAGATATTTCCTTTTTCACCATAGCCCTCTATGGGCTTCCAAATATCCCTTTGCGAATTCCAGAAGAACAGCCTTAGCGAAAGGCTACTTGAAGGGAAAGATGTAACTCTGTGAGATGAATTAACAGAACACAGAGCAGTTTCTCAGAAAGCTTCTTTCCAGTTTTGAACGGAAGATATTTACTTTTTCTCCATAGCCCTCTATGGGCTTCCAAATATCCCTTTGCCAATTCCACAAGAACAGCCTTAGCGAAAGGCTTCTTGAAGGGAAAGATGTAACTCTGTGAGATGAATTAACAGAACACAGAGCAGTTTCTCAGAAAGCTTCTTTCCAGTTTTAAACGGAAGATATTTCCTTTTTCACCATAGCCCTCTATGGGCTTCCAAATATCCCTTTTCCAATTCCACAAGAACAGAATTAGCGAAAGGCTTCTTGAAGGGAAAGATGTAACTCTGTGAGATGAATTAACAGAACACAGAGCAGTTTCTCAGAAAGCTTCTTTCCAGTTTTGAACGGAAGATATTACCTTTTTCACCATAGCCCTCTAGGGGCTTCCAAATATCCCTTTGCCAATTCCACAAGAACAGCCTTAGCGAAAGGCTTCTTGAACGGAAAGATGTAACTCTGTGAGATGAATTAACAGAACACAGAGCAGTTTCTCAGAAAGCTTCTTTCCAGTTTTGAACGGAAGATATTTCCTTTTTCACCATAGCCCTCTATGGTCTTCCAAATATCCCTTTGCCAATTCCACATGAACAGCCTTATCGAAAGGCTTCTTGAAGGGAAAGATGTAACTCTGTGAGATGAATTAACAGAACACAGAGCAGTTCATCAGAAAGCTTCTTTCCAGTTTTGAACGGAAGATATTTCCTTTTTCACCATAGCCCTCTATGGGCTTCCAAATATCCCTTTGCCAATTCCACAAGAACAGCCTTAGCGAAAGGCTTCTTGAAGGGAAAGATGTAACTCTGTGAGATGAATTAACAGAACACAGAGCGGTTTCTCAGAAAGCTTCTTTCCAGTTTTGAACGGAAGATATTTCCTTTTTCACCATAGCCCTCTATGGGCTTCCAAATATCCCTTTGCCAATTCCAGAAGAACAGCCTTAGCGAAAGGCTTCATGAAGGGAAAGATGTAACTCTGTGAGATGAATTAACAGAACACAGAGCCGTTTCTCAGAAAGCTTCTTTCCAGTTTTGAATGGAAGATATTTCCTTTTTCACCATAGCCCTCTATGGGCTTCCAAATATCCCTTTGCCAATTCCACAAGAACAGCCTTAGCGAAAGGCTTCTTGAAGGGAAAGATGTAACTCTGTGAGATGAATTAACAGAACACAGAGCAGTTTCTCAGAAAGTTTCTTTCCAGTTTTGAACGGAAGATATTTCCTTTTTCACCATAGCCCTGTATGGGCTTCAAAATATCCCTTTGCCAATTCCACAAGAACAGCCTTAGCGAAAGGCTACTTGAAGGGAAAGATGTAACTCTGTGAGATGAATTAACAGAACACAGAGCAGTTTCTCAGAAAGCTTCTTTCCAGTTTTGAACGGACGATATTTCCTTTTTCACCATAGCCCTCTATGGGCTTCCAAATATCCCTTTGCCAATTCCACAAGAACAGCCTTAGCGAAAGGCTTCTTGAAGGGAAAGATGTAACTCTGTGAGATGAATTAACAGAACACAGAGCAGTTTCTCAGAAAGCTTCTTTCCAGTTTTGAACGGAAGATATTTCCTTTTTCACCATAGCCCTCTATGGGCTTCCAAATATCCCTTTGCCAATTCCACAAGAACAGCCTTAGCGAAAGGCTTCTTGAAGGGAAAGATGTAACTCTGTGAGATGAACTAACAGAACACAGAGCAGTTTCTCAGAAAGCTTCTTTCCAGTTTTGAACGGAAGATATTTCCTTTTTCACCATAGCCCTCTATGGGCTTCCAAATATCCCTTTGCCAATTCCACAAGAACAGCCTTAGCGAAAGGCTTCTTGAAGGGAAAGATGTAACTCTGTGAGATGAATTAACAGAACACAGAGCAGTTTCTCAGAAAGCTTCTTTCCAGTTTTGAACGGAAGATATTTCCTTTTTCACCGAAGCCCTCTATGGGCTTCCAAATATCCCTTTTCCAATTCCACAAGAACAGAATTAGCGAAAGGCTTCTTGAAGGGAAAGATGTAACTCTGTGAGATGAATTAACAGAACACAGAGCAGTTTCTCAGAAAGCTTCTTTCCAGTTTTGAACGGAAGATATTTCCTTTTTCACCATAGCCCTCTATGGGCTTCCAAATATCCCTTTGCCAATTCCACAAGAACAGCCTTAGCGAAAGGCTTCTTGAAGGGAAAGATGTAACTCTGTGAGATGAATTAACAGAACACAGAGCAGTTTCTCAGAAAGCTTCTTTCCAGTTTTGAACGGAAGATATTTCCTTTTTCACCATAGCCCTCTATGGGCTTCCAAATATCCCTTTTCCAATTCCACAAGAACAGAATTAGCGAAAGGCTTCTTGAAGGGAAAGATGTAACTCTGTGAGATGAATTAACAGAACACAGAGCAGTTTCTCAGAAAGCTTCTTTCCAGTTTTGAACGGAAGAAATTTCCTTTTTCACCATAGCCCTCTATGGGCTTCCAAATATCCCTTTGCCAATTCCACAAGAGCAGCCTTAGCGAAAGGCTTCTTGAAGGGAAAGATGTAACTCTGTGAGATGAATTAACAGAACACAGAGCAGTTTCTCAGAAAGCTTCTTTCCAGTTTTGAACGGAAGATATTTCCTTTTTCACCATAGCCCTCTATGGGCTTCCAAATATCCCTTTGCCAATTCCACAAGAACAGCCTTAGCGAAAGGCTTCTTGAAGGGAAACATGTAACTCTGTGAGATGAATTAACAGAACACAGAGCAGTTTCTCAGAAAGCTTCTTTCCAGTTTTGAACGGAAGATATTTCCTTTTTCACCATAGCCCTCTATGGGCTTCCAAATATCCCTTTGCCAATTCCACAAGAACAGTCTTAGCGAAAGGCTTCTTGAAGGGAAGGATGTAACTCTTTGAGATGAATTAACAGAACACAGAGCAGTTTCTCAGAAAGCTTCTTTCCAGTTTTGAACGGAAGATATTTCCTTTTTCACCATAGCCCTCTATGGGCTTCCAAATATCCCTTTGCCAATTCCACAAGAACAGCCTTAGCGAAAGGCTTCTTCAAGGGAAAGATGTAACTCTGTGAGGTGAATTAACAGAACACAGAGCAGTTTCTCAGAAAGCTTCTTTCCAGTTTTGAACGGAAGATATTTCCTTTTTCACCATAGCCCTCTATGGGCTTCCAAATATCCCTTTGCCAATTCCACATGAACAGCCTTATCGAAAGGCTTCTTGAAGGGAAAGATGTAACTCTGTGAGATGAATTAACAGAACACAGAGCAGTTCATCAGAAAGCTTCTTTCCAGTTTTGAACGGAAGATATTTCCTTTTTCACCATAGCCCTCTATGGGCTTCCAAATATCCCTTTGCCAATTCCACAAGAACAGCCTTAGCGAAAGGCTTCTTGAAGGGAACGATGTAACTCTGTGAGATGAATTAACAGAACACAGAGCGGTTTCTCAGAAAGCTTCTTTCCAGTTTTGAACGGAAGATATTTCCTTTTTCACCATAGCCCTCTATGGGCTTCCAAATACCCTTTTCCAATTCCACAAGAACAGAATTAGCGAAAGGCTTCTTGAAGGGAAAGATGTAACTCTGTGAGATGAATTAACAGAACACAGAGCAGTTTCTCAGAAAGCTTCTTTCCAGTTTTGAACGGAAGATATTTCCTTTTTCACCATAGCCCTCTATGGGCTTCCAAATATCCCTTTGCCAATTCCACAAGAACAGCCTTAGCGAAAGGCTTCTTGAAGGGAAAGATGTAACTCTGTGAGATGAATTAACAGAACACAGAGCAGTTTCTCAGAAAGCTTCTTTCCAGTTTTGAACGGAAGATATTTCCTTTTTCACCATAGCCCTCTATGGGCTTCCAAATATCCCTTTGCCAATTCCACAAGAACAGCCTTAGCGAAAGGCTTCTTGAAGGGAAGGATGTAACTCTGTGAGATGAATTAACAGAACACAGAGCAGTTTCTCAGAAAGCTTCTTTCCAGTTTTGAACGGAAGATATTTCCTTTTTCACCATAGCCCTCTAGGGGCTTCCAAATATCCCTTTGCCAATTCCACAAGAACAGCCTTAGCGAAAGGCTTCTTGAAGGGAAAGATGTAACTCTGTGAGATGAATTAACAGAACACAGAGCAGTTTCTCAGAAAGCTTCTTTCCAGTTTTGAACGGAAGATATTTCCTTTTTCACCATAGCCCTCTATGGGCTTCCAAATATCCCTTTGCCAATTCCTCATGAACAGCCTTATCGAAAGGCTTCTTGAAGGGAAAGATGTAACTCTGTGAGATGAATTAACAGAACACAGAGCAGTTCATCAGAAAGCTTCTTTCCAGTTTTGAACGGAAGATATTTCCTTTTTCACCATAGCCCTCTATGGGCTTCCAAATATCCCTTCGCGAATTCCACAAGAACAGCCTTAGCGAAAGGCTTCTTGAAGGGAAAGATGTAACTCTGTGAGATGAATTAACAGAACACAGAGCGGTTTCTCAGAAAGCTTCTTTCCAGTTTTGAACGGAAGATATTTCCTTTTTCACCATAGCCCTCTATGGGCTTCCAAATATCCCTTTGCCAATTCCAGAAGAACAGCCTTAGCGAAAGGCTTCATGAAGGGAAAGATGTAACTCTGTGAGATGAATTAACAGAACACAGAGCCGTTTCTCAGAAAGCTTCTTTCCAGTTTTGAACGGAAGATATTTCCTTTTTCACCATAGCCCTCTATGGGCTTCCAAATATCCCTTTGCCAATTCCACAAGAACAGCCTTAGCGAAAGGCTTCTTGAAGGGAAAGATGTAACTCTGTGAGATGAATTAACAGAACACAGAGCAGTTTCTCAGAAAGTTTCTTTCCAGTTTTGAACGGAAGATATTTCCTTTTTCACCATAGCCCTGTATGGGCTTCAAAATATCCCTTTGCCAATTCCACAAGAACAGCCTTAGCGAAAGGCTACTTGAAGGGAAAGATGTAACTCTGTGAGATGAATTAACAGAACACAGAGCAGTTTCTCAGAAAGCTTCTTTCCAGTTTTGAACGGACGATATTTCCTTTTTCACCATAGCCATCTATGGGCTTCCAAATATCCCTTTGCCAATTCCACAAGAACAGCCTTAGCGAAAGGCTTCTTGAAGGGAAAGATGTAACTCTGTGAGATGAATTAACAGAACACAGAGCAGTTTCTCAGAAAGCTTCTTTCCAGTTTTGAACGGAAGATATTTCCTTTTTCACCATAGCCCTCTATGGGCTTCCAAATATCCCTTTGCCAATTCCACAAGAACAGCCTTAGCGAAAGGCTTCTTGAAGGGAAAGATGTAACTCTGTGAGATGAACTAACAGAACACAGAGCAGTTTCTCAGAAAGCTTCTTTCCAGTTTTGAACGGAAGATATTTCCTTTTTCACCATAGCCCTCTATGGGCTTCCAAATATCCCTTTGCCAATTCCACAAGAACAGCCTTAGCGAAAGGCTTCTTGAAGGGAAAGATGTAACTCTGTGAGATGAATTAACAGAACACAGAGCAGTTTCTCAGAAAGCTTCTTTCCAGTTTTGAACGGAAGATATTTCCTTTTTCACCATAGCCCTCTATGGGCTTCCAAATATCCCTTTGCCAATTCCACAAGAACAGCCTTAGCGAAAGGCTTCTTGAAGGGAAAGATGTTACTCTGTGAGATGTATTAACAGAACACAGAGCAGTTTCTCAGAAAGCTTCTTTCCAGTTTTGAACGGAAGATATTTCCTTTTTCACCATAGCCCTCTATGGGCTTCCAAATATCCCTTTGCCAATTCCACAAGAACAGCCTTAGCGAAAGGCTTCTTGAAGGGAAAGATGTAACTCTGTGAGATGAATTAACAGAACACAGAGCAGTTTCTCAGAAAGCTTCTTTCCAGTTTTGAACGGAAGATATTTCCTTTTTCACCATAGCCCTCTATGGGCTTCCAAATATCCCTTTGCCAATTCCACAAGAACAGCCTTAGCGAAAGGCTTCTTGAAGGGAAAGATGTAACTCTGTGAGATGAATTAACAGAACACAGAGCAGTTTCTCAGAATGCTTCTTTCCAGTTTTGAACGGAAGATATTTCCTTTTTCACCATAGCCCTCTATGGGCTTCCAAATATCCCTTTGCCAATTACACAAGAACAGCCTTAGCGAAAGGCTTCTTCAAGGGAAAGATGTAACTCTGTGAGATGAATTAACAGAACACAGAGCGGTTTCTCAGAAAGCTTCTTTCCAGTTTTGAACGGAAGATATTTCCTTTTTCACCATAGCCCTCTATGGGCTTCCAAATATCCCTTTGCCAATTCCACAAGAACAGCCTTAGCAAAAGGCTTCTTGAAGGGAAAGATGTAACTCTGTGAGATGAATTAACAGAACACAGAGCGGTTTCTCAGAAAGCTTCTTTCCAGTTTTGAACGGACGATATTTCCTTTTTCACCATAGCCCTCTATGGGCTTCCAAATATCCCTTTGCCAATTCCACAAGAACAGCCTTAGCGAAAGGCTTCTTGAAGGGAAAGATGTAACTCTGTGAGATGAATTAACAGAACACAGAGCAGTTTCTCAGAAAGCTTCTTTCCAGTTTTGTACGGAAGATATTTCCTTTTTCACCATAGCCCTCTAAGGGCATCCAAATATCCCTTTGCCAATTCCACATGAACAGCCTTATCGAAAGGCTTCTTGAAGGGAAAGATGTAACTCTGTGAGATGAATTAACAGAACACAGAGCAGTTTCTCAGAAAGCTTCTTTCCAGTTTTGAACGGAAGATATTTCCTTTTTCACCATAGCCCTCTACGGGCTTCCAAATATCCCTTTGCCAATTCCACAAGAACAGCCTTAGCGAAAGGCTTCTTGAAGGGAAAGATGTAACTCTGTGAGATGAATTAATAGAACACAGAGCGGTTTCTCAGAAAGCTTCTTTCCAGTTTTGAACGGAAGATATTTCCTTTTTCACCATAGCCCTCTATGGGCTTCCAAATATCCCTTTGCCAATTCCAGAAGAACAGACTTAGCGAAAGGCTTCATGAAGGGAAAGATGTAACTCTGTGAGATGAATTAACAGAACATAGAGCCGTTTCTCAGAAAGCTTCTTTCCAGTTTTGAACGGACGATATTTCCTTTTTCACCATAGCCCTCTATGGGCTTCCAAATATCCCTTTGCCAATTCCACAAGAACAGCCTTAGCGAAAGGCTTCTTGAAGGGAAAGATGTAACTCTGTGAGATGAATTAACAGAACACAGAGCAGTTTCTCAGAAAGCTTCTTTCCAGTTTTGAACGGAAGATATTTCCTTTTTCACCATAGCCCTCTATGGGCTTCCAAATATCCCTTTGCCAATTCCACAAGAACAGCCTTAGCGAAAGGCTTCTTCAAGGGAAAGATGTAACTCTGTGAGATGAATTAACAGAACACAGAGCAGTTTCTTAGAAAGCTTATTTCCAGTTTTGAACGGAAGATATTTCCTTTTTCACCATAGCCCTCTATGGGCTTCCAAATATCCCTTTGCCAATTCCACAAGAACAGCCTTAGCGAAAGGCTTCTTGAAGGGAAAGATGTCACTCTGTGAGATGAATTAACAGAACACAGAGCAGTTTCTCAGAAAGCTTCTTTCCAGTTTTGAACGGAAGATATTTCCTTTTTCACCATAGCCCTCTATGGGCTTCCAAATATCCCTTTGCCAATTCCACAAGAACAGCCTTAGCGAAAGGCTTCTTCAAGGGAAAGATGTAACTCTGTGAGATGAATTAACAGAACACAGAGCGGTTTCTCAGAAAGCTTCTTTCCAGTTTTGAACGGAAGATATTTCCTTTTTCACCATAGCCCTCTATGGGCTTCCAAATATCCCTTTGCCAATTACACAAGAACAGCCTTAGCGAAAGGCTTCTTCAAGGGAAAGATGTAACTCTGTGAGATGAATTAACAGAACACAGATCGGTTTCTCAGAAAGCTTCTTTCCAGTTTTGAACGGAAGATATTTCCTTTTTCACCATAGCCCTCTATGGGCTTCCAAATATCCCTTTGCCAATTCCACAAGAACAGCCTTAGCAAAAGGCTTCTTGCAGGGAAAGATGTAACTCTGTGAGATGAATTAACAGAACACAGAGCGGTTTCTCAGAAAGCTTCTTTCCAGTTTTGAACGGAAGATATTTCCTTTTTCACCATAGCCCTCTATGGGCTTCCAAATATAACTTTGCGAATTCCACAAGAACAGCCTTAGCGAAAGGCTTCTTGAAGGGAAAGATGTAACTCTCTGATATGAATTAACAGAACATAGAGCGGTTTCTCAGAAAGTTTCTTTCCAGTTTTGAAGGGAAGATATTTCCTTTTTCACCATAGCCCTCTATGGGCTTCCAAATATCCCTTTGTGAATTCCACAAGAACAGCCTTAGCGAAAGGCTACTTGAAGGGAAAGATGTAACTCTGTGAGATGAATTAACAGAACACAGAGCGGTTTCTCAGAAAGCTTCTTTCCAGTTTTGAACGGAAGATATTTCCTTTTTCACCATAGCCCTCTATGGGCTTCCAAATATCCCTTTGCCAATTCCACATGAACAGCCTTATCGAAAGGCTTCTTGAAGGGAAAGATGTAACTCTGTGAGATGAATTAACAGAACACAGAGCAGTTCATCAGAAAGCTTCTTTCCAGTTTTGAACGGAAGATATTTCCTTTTTCACCATAGCCCTCTATGGGCTTCCAAATATCCCTTTGCCAATTCCACAAGAACAGCCTTAGCGAAAGGCTTCTTGAAGGGAAAGATGTAACTCTGTGAGATGAATTAACAGAACACAGAGCGGTTTCTCAGAAAGCTTCTTTCCAGTTTTGAACGGAAGATATTTCCTTTTTCACCATAGCCCTCTATGGGCTTCCAAATATCCCTTTGCCAATTCCAGAAGAACAGCCTTAGCGAAAGGCTTCATGAAGGGAAAGATGTAACTCTGTGAGATGAATTAACAGAACACAGAGCCGTTTCTCAGAAAGCTTCTTTCCAGTTTTGAACGGAAGATATTTCCTTTTTCACCATAGCCCTCTATGGGCTTCCAAATATCCCTTTGCCAATTCCACAAGAACAGCCTTAGCGAAAGGCTTCTTGAAGGGAAAGATGTAACTCTGTGAGATGAATTAACAGAACACAGAGCAGTTTCTCAGAAAGTTTCTTTCCAGTTTTGAACGGAAGATATTTCCTTTTTCACCATAGCCCTGTATGGGCTTCCAAATATCCCTTTGCCAATTCCACAAGAACAGCCTTAGCGAAAGGCTACTTGAAGGGAAAGATGTAACTCTGTGAGATGAATTAACAGAACACAGAGCAGTTTCTCAGAAAGCTTCTTTCCAGTTTTGAACGGACGATATTTCCTTTTTCACCATAGCCCTCTATGGGCTTCCAAATATCCCTTTGCCAATTCCACAAGAACAGCCTTAGCGAAAGGCTTCTTGAAGGGAAAGATGTAACTCTGTGAGATGAATTAACAGAACACAGAGCAGTTTCTCAGAAAGCTTCTTTCCAGTTTTGAACGGAAGATATTTCCTTTTTCACCATAGCCCTCTATGGGCTTCCAAATATCCCTTTGCCAATTCCACAAGAACAGCCTTAGCGAAAGGCTTCTTGAAGGGAAAGATGTAACTCTGTGAGATGAACTAACAGAACACAGAGCAGTTTCTCAGAAAGCTTCTTTCCAGTTTTGAACGGAAGATATTTCCTTTTTCACCATAGCCCTCTATGGGCTTCCAAATATCCCTTTGCCAATTCCACAAGAACAGCCTTAGGGAAAGGCTTCTTGAAGGGAAAGATGTAACTCTGTGAGATGAATTAACAGAACACAGAGCAGTTTCTCAGAAAGCTTCTTTCCAGTTTTGAACGGAAGATATTTCCTTTTTCACCGAAGCCCTCTATGGGCTTCCAAATATCCCTTTTCCAATTCCACAAGAACAGAATTAGCGAAAGGCTTCTTGAAGGGAAAGATGTAACTCTGTGAGATGAATTAACAGAACACAGAGCAGTTTCTCAGAAAGCTTCTTTCCAGTTTTGAACGGAAGATATTTCCTTTTTCACCATAGCCCTCTATGGGCTTCCAAATATCCCTTTGCCAATTCCACAAGAACAGCCTTAGCGAAAGGCTTCTTGAAGGGAAAGATGTAACTCTGTGAGATGAATTAACAGAACACAGAGCAGTTTCTCAGAAAGCTTCTTTCCAGTTTTGAACGGAAGATATTTCCTTTTTCACCATAGCCCTCTATGGGCTTCCAAATATCCCTTTTCCAATTCCACAAGAACAGAATTAGCGAAAGGCTTCTTGAAGGGAAAGATGTAACTCTGTGAGATGAATTAACAGAACACAGAGCAGTTTCTCAGAAAGCTTCTTTCCAGTTTTGAACGGAAGAAATTTCCTTTTTCACCATAGCCCTCTATGGGCTTCCAAATATCCCTTTGCCAATTCCACAAGAACAGCCTTAGCGAAAGGCTTCTTGAAGGGAAAGATGTAACTCTGTGAGATGAATTAACAGAACACAGAGCAGTTTCTCAGAAAGCTTCTTTCCAGTTTTGAACGGAAGATATTTCCTTTTTCACCATAGCCCTCTATGGGCTTCCAAATATCCCTTTGCCAATTCCACAAGAACAGCCTTAGCGAAAGGCTTCTTGAAGGGAAACATGTAACTCTGTGAGATGAATTAACAGAACACAGAGCAGTTTCTCAGAAAGCTTCTTTCCAGTTTTGAACGGAAGATATTTCCTTTTTCACCATAGCCCTCTATGGGCTTCCAAATATCCCTTTGCCAATTCCACAAGAACAGTCTTAGCGAAAGGCTTCTTGAAGGGAAGGATGTAACTCTTTGAGATGAATTAACAGAACACAGAGCAGTTTCTCAGAAAGCTTCTTTCCAGTTTTGAACGGAAGATATTTCCTTTTTCACCATAGCCCTCTAGGGGCTTCCAAATATCCCTTTGCCAATTCCACAAGAACAGCCTTAGCGAAAGGCTTCTTCAAGGGAAAGATGTAACTCTGTGAGATGAATTAACAGAACACAGAGCAGTTTCTCAGAAAGCTTCTTTCCAGTTTTGAACGGAAGATATTTCCTTTTTCACCATAGCCCTCTATGGGCTTCCAAATATCTCTTTGCCAATTCCACATGAACAGCCTTATCGAAAGGCTTCTTGAAGGGAAAGATGTAACTCTGTGAGATGAATTAACAGAACACAGAGCAGTTCATCAGAAAGCTTCTTTCCAGTTTTGAACGGAAGATATTTCCTTTTTCACCATAGCCCTCTATGGGCTTCCAAATATCCCTTTGCCAATTCCACAAGAACAGCCTTAGCGAAAGGCTTCTTGAAGGGAACGATGTAACTCTGTGAGATGAATTAACAGAACACAGAGCGGTTTCTCAGAAAGCTTCTTTCCAGTTTTGAACGGAAGATATTTCCTTTTTCACCATAGCCCTCTATGGGCTTCCAAATATCCCTTTTCCAATTCCACAAGAACAGAATTAGCGAAAGGCTTCTTGAAGGGAAAGATGTAACTCTGTGAGATGAATTAACAGAACACAGAGCAGTTTCTCAGAAAGCTTCTTTCCAGTTTTGAACGGAAGATATTTCCTTTTTCACCATAGCCCTCTATGGGCTTCCAAATATCCCTTTGCCAATTCCACAAGAACAGCCTTAGCGAAAGGCTTCTTGAAGGGAAAGATGTAACTCTGTGAGATGAATTAACAGAACACAGAGCAGTTTCTCAGAAAGCTTCTTTCCAGTTTTGAACGGAAGATATTTCCTTTTTCACCATAGCCCTCTATGGGCTTCCAAATATCCCTTTGCCAATTCCACAAGAACAGCCTTAGCGAAAGGCTTCTTGAAGGGAAAGATGTAACTCTGTGAGATGAATTAACAGAACACAGAGCAGTTTCTCAGAAAGCTTCTTTCCAGTTTTGAACGGAAGATATTTCCTTTTTCACCATAGCCCTCTAGGGGCTTCCAAATATCCCTTTGCCAATTCCACAAGAACAGCCTTAGCGAAAGGCTTCTTGAAGGGAAAGATGTAACTCTGTGAGATGAATTAACAGAACACAGAGCAGTTTCTCAGAAAGCTTCTTTCCAGTTTTGAACGGAAGATATTTCCTTTTTCACCATAGCCCTCTATGGGCTTCCAAATATCCCTTTGCCAATTCCTCATGAACAGCCTTATCGAAAGGCTTCTTGAAGGGAAAGATGTAACTCTGTGAGATGAATTAACAGAACACAGAGCAGTTCATCAGAAAGCTTCTTTCCAGTTTTGAACGGAAGATATTTCCTTTTTCACCATAGCCCTCTATGGGCTTCCAAATATCCCTTTGCGAATTCCACAAGAACAGCCTTAGCGAAAGGCTTCTTGAAGGGAAAGATGTAACTCTGTGAGATGAATTAACAGAACACAGAGCGGTTTCTCAGAAAGCTTCTTTCCAGTTTTGAACGGAAGATATTTCCTTTTTCACCATAGCCCTCTATGGGCTTCCAAATATCCCTTTGCCAATTCCAGAAGAACAGCCTTAGCGAAAGGCTTCATGAAGGGAAAGATGTAACTCTGTGAGATGAATTAACAGAACACAGAGCCGTTTCTCAGAAAGCTTCTTTCCAGTTTTGAACGGAAGATATTTCCTTTTTCACCATAGCCCTCTATGGGCTTCCAAATATCCCTTTGCCAATTCCACAAGAACAGCCTTAGCGAAAGGCTTCTTGAAGGGAAAGATGTAACTCTGTGAGATGAATTAACAGAACACAGAGCAGTTTCTCAGAAAGCTTCTTTCCAGTTTTGAACGGAAGATATTTCCTTTTTCACCATAGCCCTCTATGGGCTTCCAAATATCCCTTTGCCAATTCCACAAGAACAGCCTTAGCGAAAGGCTTCTTGAAGGGAAAGATGTAACTCTGTGAGATGAACTAACAGAACACAGAGCAGTTTCTCAGAAAGCTTCTTTCCAGTTTTGAACGGAAGATATTTCCTTTTTCACCATAGCCCTCTATGGGCTTCCAAATATCCCTTTGCCAATTCCACAAGAACAGCCTTAGCGAAAGGCTTCTTGAAGGGAAAGATGTAACTCTGTGAGATGAATTAACAGAACACAGAGCAGTTTCTCAGAAAGCTTCTTTCCAGTTTTGAACGGAAGATATTTCCTTTTTCACCATAGCCCTCTATGGGCTTCCAAATATCCCTTTGCCAATTCCACAAGAACAGTCTTAGCGAAAGGCTTCTTGAAGGGAAGGATGTAACTCTTTGAGATGAATTAACAGAACACAGAGCAGTTTCTCAGAAAGCTTCTTTCCAGTTTTGAACGGAAGATATTTCCTTTTTCACCATAGCCCTCTATGGGCTTCCAAATATCCCTTTGCCAATTCCACAAGAACAGCCTTAGCGAAAGGCTTCTTCAAGGTAAAGATGTAACTCTGTGAGATGAATTAACAGAACACAGAGCAGTTTCTCAGAAAGCTTCTTTCCAGTTTTGAACGGAAGATATTTCCTTTTTCACCATAGCCCTCTATGGGCTTCCAAATATCCCTTTGCCAATTCCACATGAACAGCCTTATCGAAAGGCTTCTTGAAAGGAAAGATGTAACTCTGTGAGATGAATTAACAGAACACAGAGCAGTTCATCAGAAAGCTTCTTTCCAGTTTTGAACGGAAGATATTTCCTTTTTCACCATAGCCCTCTATGGGCTTCCAAATATCCCTTTGCCAATTCCACAAGAACAGCCTTAGCGAAAGGCTTCTTGAAGGGAACGATGTAACTCTGTGAGATGAATTAACAGAACACAGAGCGGTTTCTCAGAAAGCTTCTTTCCAGTTTTGAGCGGAAGATATTTCCTTTTTCACCATAGCCCTCTATGGGCTTCCAAATATCCCTTTTCCAATTCCACAAGAACAGAATTAGCGAAAGGCTTCTTGAAGGGAAAGATGTAACTCTGTGAGATGAATTAACAGAACACAGAGCAGTTTCTCAGAAAGCTTCTTTCCAGTTTTGAACGGAAGATATTTCCTTTTTCACCATAGCCCTCTATGGGCTTCCAAATATCCCTTTGCCAATTCCACAAGAACAGCCTTAGCGAAAGGCTTCTTGAAGGGAAAGATGTAACTCTGTGAGATGAATTAACAGAACACAGAGCAGTTTCTCAGAAAGCTTCTTTCCAGTTTTGAACGGAAGATATTTCCTTTTTCACCATAGCCCTCTATGGGCTTCCAAATATCCCTTTGCCAATTCCACAAGAACAGCCTTAGCGAAAGGCTTCTTGAAGGGAAAGATGTAACTCTGTGAGATGAATTAACAGAACACAGAGCAGTTTCTCAGAAAGCTTCTTTCCAGTTTTGAACGGAAGATATTTCCTTTTTCACCATAGCCCTCTATGGGCTTCCAAATATCCCTTTGCCAATTCCACAAGAACAGCCTTAGCGAAAGGCTTCTTGAAGGGAAAGATGTAACTCTGTGAGATGAATTAACAGAACACAGAGCAGTTTCTCAGAAAGCTTCTTTCCAGTTTTGAACGGAAGATATTTCCTTTTTCACCGTAGCCCTCTATGGGCTTCCAAATATCTCTTTGCCAATTACACAAGAACAGCCTTAGCGAAAGGCTTCTTCAAGGGAAAGATGTAACTCTGTGAGATGAATTAACAGAACACAGAGCGGTTTCTCAGAAAGCTTCTTTCCAGTTTTGAACGGAAGATATTTCCTTTTTCACCATAGCCCTCTATGGGCTTCCAAATATCCCTTTGCCAATTCCACAAGAACAGCCTTAGCAAAAGGCTTCTTGAAGGGAAAGATGTAACTCTGTGAGATGAATTAACAGAACACAGAGCGGTTTCTCAGAAAGCTTCTTTCCAGTTTTTAACGGACGATATTTCCTTTTTCACCATAGCCCTCTATGGGCTTCCAAATATCCCTTTGCCAATTCCACAAGAACAGCCTTAGCGAAAGGCTTCTTGAAGGGAAAGATGTAACTCTGTGAGATGAATTAACAGAACACAGAGCAGTTTCTCAGAAAGCTTCTTTCCAGTTTTGTACGGAAGATATTTCCTTTTTCACCATAGCCCTCTATGGGCATCCAAATATCCCTTTGCCAATTCCACATGAACAGCCTTATCGAAAGGCTTCTTGAAGGGAAAGATGTAACTCTGTGAGATGAATTAACAGAACACAGAGCAGTTTCTCAGAAAGCTTCTTTCCAGTTTTGAACGGAAGATATTTCCTTTTTCACCATAGCCCTCTATGGGCTTCCAAATATCCCTTTGCCAATTCCACAAGAACAGCCTTAGCGAAAGGCTTCTTGAAGGGAAAGATGTAACTCTGTGAGATGAATTAATAGAACACAGAGCGGTTTCTCAGAAAGCTTCTTTCCAGTTTTGAACGGAAGATATTTCCTTTTTCACCATAGCCCTCTATGGGCTTCCAAATATCCCTTTGCCAATTCCAGAAGAACAGACTTAGCGAAAGGCTTCATGAAGGGAAAGATGTAACTCTGTGAGATGAATTAACAGAACATAGAGCCGTTTCTCAGAAAGCTTCTTTCCAGTTTTGAACGGACGATATTTCCTTTTTCACCATAGCCCTCTATGGGCTTCCAAATATCCCTTTGCCAATTCCACAAGAACAGCCTTAGCGAAAGGCTTCTTGAAGGGAAAGATGTAACTCTGTGAGATGAATTAACAGAACACAGAGCGGTTTGTCAGAAAGCTTCTTTCCAGTTTTGAACGGAAGATATTTCCTTTTTCACCATAGCCCTCTATGGGCTTCCAAATATAACTTTGCGAATTCCACAAGAACAGCCTTAGCGAAAGGCTTCTTGAAGGGAAAGATGTAACTCTGTGATATGAATTAACAGAACACAGAGCGGTTTCTCAGAAAGTTTCTTTCCAGTTTTGAAGGGAAGATATTTCCTTTTTCACCATAGCCCTCTATGGGCTTCCAAATATCCCTTTGTGAATTCCACAAGAACAGCCTTAGCGAAAGGCTACTTGAAGGGAAAGATGTAACTCTGTGAGATGAATTAACAGAACACAGAGCGGTTTCTCAGAAACCTTCTTTCCAGTTTTGAACGGAAGATATTTCCTTTTTCACCATAGCCCTCTAAGGGCTTGCAAATATCCCTTTTCCAATTCCACAAGAACAGAATTAGCGAAAGGCTTCTTGAAGGGAAAGATGTAACTCTGTGAGATGAATTAACAGAACACAGAGCAGTTTCTCAGAAAGCTTCTTTCCAGTTTTGAACGGAAGAAATTTCCTTTTTCACCATAGCCCTCTATGGGCTTCCAAATATCCCTTTGCCAATTCCACAAGAACAGCCTTAGCGAAAGGCTTCTTGAACGGAAAGATGTAACTCTGTGAGATGAATTAACAGAACCCAGAGCAGTTTCTCAGAAAGCTTCTTTCCAGTTTTGAACGGAAGATATTTCCTTTTTCACCATAGCCCTCTATGGGCTTCCAAATATCCCTTTTCCAATTCCACAAGAACAGAATTAGCGAAAGGCTTCTTGAAGGGAAAGATGTAACTCTGTGAGATGAATTAACAGAACACAGAGCAGTTTCTCAGAAAGCTTCTTTCCAGTTTTGAACGGAAGATATTTCCTTTTTCACCATAGCCCTCTAGGGGCTTCCAAATATCCCTTTGCCAATTCCACAAGAACACCCTTAGCGAAAGGCTTCTTGAAGGGAAACATGTAACTCTGTGAGATGAATTAACAGAACACAGAGCAGTTTCTCAGAAAGCTTCTTTCCAGTTTTGAACGGAAGATATTTCCTTTTTCACCATAGCCCTCTATGGGCTTCCAAATATCCCTTTTCCAATTCCACAAGAACAGAATTAGCGAAAGGCTTCTTGAAGGGAAAGATGTAACTCTTTGAGATGAATTAACAGAACACAGAGCAGTTTCTCAGAAAGCTTCTTTCCAGTTTTGAACGGAAGATATTTCCTTTTTCACCATAGCCCTCTATGGGCTTCCAAATATCCCTTTGCCAATTCCACAAGAACAGCCTTAGCGAAAGGCTTCTTGAAGGGAAAGATGTAACTCTGTGAGATGAATTAACAGAACACAGAGCAGTTTCTCAGAAAGCTTCTTTCCAGTTTTGAACGGAAGATATTTCCTTTTTCACCATAGCCCTCTATGGGCTTCCAAATATCCCTTTGCCAATTCCACAAGAACAGCCTTAGCGAAAGGCTTCTTGAAGGGAAAGATGTAACTCTGTGAGATGAATTAACAGAACACAGAGCAGTTTCTCAGAAAGCTTCTTTCCAGTTTTGAACGGAAGATATTTCCTTTTTCACCATAGCCCTCTATGGGCATCCAAATATCCCTTTGCCAATTCCACATGAACAGCCTTATCGAAAGGCTTCTTGAAGGGAAAGATGCAACTCTGTGAGATGAATTAACAGAACACAGAGCAGTTTCTCAGAAAGCTTCTTTCCAGTTTTGAACGGAAGATATTTCCTTTTTCACCATTGCCCTCTATTGGCTTCCAAATATCCCTTTGCCAATTCCACAAGAACAGCCTTAGCGAAAGGCTTCTTGAAGGGAAAGATGTAACTCTGTGAGATGAATTAATAGAACACAGAGCGGTTTCTCAGAAAGCTTCTTTCCAGTTTTGAACGGAAGATATTTCCTTTTTCACCATAGCCCTCTATGGGCTTCCAAATATCCCTTTGCCAATTCCACATGAACAGCCTTAGCGAAAGGCTTCTTCAAGGGAAAGATGTAACTCTGTGAGATGAATTAACAGAACACAGAGCAATTCGTCAGAAAGCTTCTTTCCAGTTTTGAACGGAAGATATTTCCTTTTTCACCATAGCCCTCTATGGGCTTCCAAATATCCCTTTGCCAATTCCACAAGAACAGCCTTAGCGAAAGGCTTCTTGAAGGGAACGATGTAACTCTGTGAGATGAATTAACAGAACACAGAGCGGTTTCTCAGAAAGCTTCTTTCCAGTTTTGAACGGAAGATATTTCCTTTTTCACCATAGCCCTCTATGGGCTTCCAAATATCCCTTTTCCAATTCCACAAGAACAGAATTAGCGAAAGGCTTCTTGAAGGGAAAGATGTAACTCTGTGAGATGAATTAACAGAACACAGAGCAGTTTCTCAGAAAGCTTCTTTCCAGTTTTGAACGGAAGATATTTCCTTTTTCACCATAGCCCTCTATGGGCTTCCAAATATCCCTTTGCCAATTCCACAAGAACAGCCTTAGCGAAAGGCTTCTTGAAGGGAAAGATGTAACTCTGTGAGATGAATTAACAGAACACAGAGCAGTTTCTCAGAAAGCTTCTTTCCAGTTTTGAACGGAAGATATTTCCTTTTTCACCATAGCCCTCTATGGGCTTCCAAATATCCCTTTGCCAATTCCACAAGAACAGCCTTAGCGAAAGGCTTCTTGAAGGGAATGATGTAACTCTGTGAGATGAATTAACAGAACACAGAGCAGTTTCTCAGAAAGCTTCTTTCCAGTTTTGAACGGAAGATATTTCCTTTTTCACCATAGCCCTCTATGGGCTTCCAAATATCCCTTTGCCAATTCCACAAGAACAGCCTTAGCGAAAGGCTTCTTGAAGGGAAAGATGTAACTCTGTGAGATGAATTAACAGAACACAGAGCAGTTTCTCAGAAAGCTTCTTTCCAGTTTTGAACGGAAGATATTTCCTTTTTCACCATAGCCCTCTATGGGCTTCCAAATATCCCTTTGCCAATTACACAAGAACAGCCTTAGCGAAAGGCTTCTTCAAGGGAAAGATGTAACTCTGTGAGATGAATTAACAGAACACAGAGCGGTTTCTCAGAAAGCTTCTTTCCAGTTTTGAACGGAAGATATTTCCTTTTTCACCATAGCCCTCTATGGGCTTCCAAATATCCCTTTGCCAATTCCACAAGAACAGCCTTAGCAAAAGGCTTCTTGAAGGGAAAGATGTAACTCTGTGAGATGAATTAACAGAACACAGAGCGGTTTCTCAGAACGCTTCTTTCCAGTTTTGAACGGACGATATTTCCTTTTTCACCATAGCCCTCTATGGGCTTCCAAATATCCCTTTGCCAATTCCACAAGAACAGCCTTAGCGAAAGGCTTCTTGAAGGGAAAGAGGTAACTCTGTGAGATGAATTAACAGAACACAGAGCAGTTTCTCAGAAAGCTTCTTTCCAGTTTTGTACGGAAGATATTTCCTTTTTCACCATAGCCCTCTATGGGCATCCAAATATCCCTTTGCCAATTCCACATGAACAGCCTTATCGAAAGGCTTCTTGAAGGGAAAGATGTAACTCTGTGAGATGAATTAACAGAACACAGAGCAGTTTCTCAGAAAGCTTCTTTCCAGTTTTGAACGGAAGATATTTCCTTTTTCACCATAGCCCTCTATGGGCTTCCATATATCCCTTTGCCAATTCCACAAGAACAGCCTTAGCGAAAGGCTTCTTGAAGGGAAAGATGTAACTCTGTGAGATGAATTAATAGAACACAGAGCGGTTTCTCAGAAAGCTTCTTTCCAGTTTTGAACGGAAGATATTTCCTTTTTCACCATAGCCCTCTATGGGCTTCCAAATATCCCTTTGCCAATTCCAGAAGAACAGACTTAGCGAAAGGCTTCATGAAGGGAAAGATGTAACTCTGTGAGATGAATTAACTGAACATAGAGCCGTTTCTCAGAAAGCTTCTTTCCAGTTTTGAACGGACGATATTTCCTTTTTCACCATAGCCCTCTATGGGCTTCCAAATATCCCTTTGCCAATTCCACAAGAACAGCCTTAGCGAAAGGCTTCTTGAAGGGAAAGATGTAACTCTGTGAGATGAATTAACAGAACACAGAGCAGTTTCTCAGAAAGCTTCTTTCCAGTTTTGAACGGAAGATATTTCCTTTTTCACCATAGCCCTCTAAGGGCTTGCAAATATCCCTTTTCCAATTCCACAAGAACAGAATTAGCGAAAGGCTTCTTGAAGGGAAAGATGTAACTCTGTGAGATGAATTAATAGAACACAGAGCAGTTTCTCAGAAAGCTTCTTTCCAGTTTTGAACGGAAGAAATTTCCTTTTTCACCATAGCCCTCTATGGGCTTCCAAATATCCCTTTGCCAATTCCACAAGAACAGCCTTAGCGAAAGGCTTCTTGAAGGGAAAGATGTAACTCTGTGAGATGAATTAACAGAACCCAGAGCAGTTTCTCAGAAAGCTTCTTTCCAGTTTTGAACGGATGATATTTCCTTTTTCACCATAGCCCTCTATGGGCTTCCAAATATCCCTTTTCCAATTCCACAAGAACAGAATTAGCGAAAGGCTTCTTGAAGGGAAAGATGTAACTCTGTGAGATGAATTAACAGAACACAGAGCAGTTTCTCAGAAAGCTTCTTTCCAGTTTTGAACGGAAGATATTTCCTTTTTCACCATAGCCCTCTATGGGCTTCCAAATATCCCTTTGCCAATTCCACAAGAACAGCCTTAGCGAAAGGCTTCTTGAAGGGAAACATGTAACTCTGTGAGATGAATTAACAGAACACAGAGCCGTTTCTCAGAAAGCTTCTTTCCAGTTTTGAACGGAAGATATTTCCTTTTTCACCATAGCCCTCTATGGGCTTCCAAATATCCCTTTTCCAATTCCACAAGAACAGAATTAGCGAAAGGCTTCTTGAAGGGAAAGATGTAACTCTTTGAGATGAATTAACAGAACACAGAGCAGTTTCTCAGAAAGCTTCTTTCCAGTTTTGAACGGAAGATATTTCCTTTTTCACCATAGCCCTCTATGGGCTTCCAAATATCCCTTTGCCAATTCCACAAGAACAGCCTTAGCGAAAGGCTTCTTGAAGGGAAAGATGTAACTCTGTGAGATGAATTAACAGAACACAGAGCAGTTTCTCAGAAAGCTTCTTTCCAGTTTTGAACGGAAGATATTTCCTTTTTCACCATAGCCCTCTTTGGGCTTCCAAATATCCCTTTGCCAATTCCACAAGAACAGCCTTAGCGAAAGGCTTCTTGAAGGGAAAGATGTAACTCTGTGAGATGAATTAACAGAACACAGAGCAGTTTCTCAGAAAGCTTCTTTCCAGTTTTGAACGGAAGATATTTCCTTTTTCACCATAGCCCTCTATGGGCATCCAAATATCCCTTTGCCAATTCCACATGAACAGCCTTATCGAAAGGCTTCTTGAAGGGAAAGATGCAACTCTGTGAGATGAATTAACAGAACACAGAGCAGTTTCTCAGAAAGCTTCTTTCCAATTTTGAACGGAAGATATTTCCTTTTTCACCATTGCCCTCTATGGGCTTCCAAATATCCCTTTGCCAATTCCACAAGAACAGCCTTAGCGAAAGGCTTCTTGAAGGGAAAGATGTAACTCTGTGAGATGAATTAATAGAACACAGAGCGGTTTCTCAGAAAGCTTCTTTCCAGTTTTGAACGGAAGATATTTCCTTTTTCACCATAGCCCTCTATGGGCTTCCAAATATCCCTTTGCCAATTCCAGAAGAACAGACTTAGCGAAAGGCGTCATGAAGGGAAAGATGTAACTCTGTGAGATGAATTAACAGAACATAGAGCCGTTTCTCAGAAAGCTTCTTTCCAGTTTTGAACTGACGATATTTCCTTTTTCACCATAGCCCTCTATGGGCTTCCAAATATCCCTTTGCCAATTCCACAAGAACAGCCTTAGCGAAAGGCTTCTTGAAGGGAAAGATGTAACTCTGTGAGATGAATTAACAGAACACAGAGCAGTTTCTCAGAAAGCTTCTTTCCAGTTTTGAACGGAAGATATTTCCTTTTTCACCATAGCCCTCTATGGGCTTCCAAATATCCCTTTGCCAATTCCACAAGAACAGCCTTAGCGAAAGGCTTCTTGAAGGGAAAGATGTAACTCTGTGAGATGTATTAACAGAACACAGAGCAGTTTCTTAGAAAGCTTCTTTCCAGTTTTGAACGGAAGATATTTCCTTTTTCACCATAGCCCTCTATGGGCTTCCAAATATCCCTTTGCCAATTCCACAAGAACAGCCTTAGCGAAAGGCTTCTTGAAGGGAAAGATGTAACTCTGTGAGATGAATTAACAGAACACAGAGCAGTTTCTCAGAAAGCTTCTTTCCAGTTTTGAACGGAAGATATTTCCTTTTTCACCATAGCCCTCTATGGGCTTCCAAATATCCCTTTGCCAATTCCACAAGAACAGCCTTAGCGAAAGGCTTCTTCAAGGGAAAGATGTAACTCTGTGAGATGAATTAACAGAACACAGAGCGGTTTCTCAGAAAGCTTCTTTCCAGTTTTGAACGGAAGATATTTCCTTTTTCACCATAGCCCTCTATGGGCTTCCAAATATCCCTTTGCCAATTCCACAAGAACAGCCTTAGCGAAAGGCTTCTTCAAGGGAAAGATGTAACTCTGTGAGATGAATTAACAGAACACAGAGCGGTTTCTCAGAAAGCTTCTTTCCAGTTTTGAACGGAAGATATTTCCTTTTTCACCATAGCCCTCTATGGGCTTCCAAATATCCCTTTGCCAATTCCACAAGAACAGCCTTAGCAAAAGGCTTCTTGAAGGGAAAGATGTAACTCTGTGAGATGAATTAACAGAACACAGAGCAGTTTCTCAGAAAGCTTCTTTCCAGTTTTGAACGGAAGATATTTCCTTTTTCACCATAGCCCTCTATGGGCTTCCAAATATCCCTTTGCCAATTCCACAAGAACAGCCTTAGCGAAAGGCTTCTTGAAGGGAAAGATGTAACTCTGGAATATGAATTAACAGAACACAGAGCGGTTTCTCAGAAAGTTTCTTTCCAGTTTTGAAGGGAAGATATTTCCTTTTTCACCATAGCCCTCTATGGGCTTCCAAATATCCCTTTGTGAATTCCACAAGAACAGCCTTAGCGAAAGGCTACTTGAAGGGAAAGATGTAACTCTGTGAGATGAATTAACAGAACACAGAGCAGTTTCTCAGAAAGCTTCTTTCCAGTTTTGAACGGAAGATATTTACTTTTTCACCATAGCCCTCTATGGGCTTCCAAATATCCCTTTGCCAATTCCACAAGAACAGCCTTAGCGAAAGGCTTCTTGAAGGGAAAGATGTAACTCTGTGAGATGAATTAACAGAACACAGAGCAGTTTCTCAGAAAGCTTCTTTCCAGTTTTGAACGGAAGATATTTCCTTTTTCACCATAGCCCTCTATGGGCTTCCAAATATCCCTTTTCCAATTCCACAAGAACAGAATTAGCGAAAGGCTTCTTGAAGGGAAAGATGTAACTCTGTGAGATGAATTAACAGAACACAGAGCAGTTTCTCAGAAAGCTTCTTTCCAGTTTTGAACGGAAGATATTTCCTTTTTCACCATAGCCCTCTATGGGCTTCCAAATATCCCTTTGCCAATTCCACAAGAACAGCCTTAGCGAAAGGCTTCTTGAAGGGAAACATGTAACTCTGTGAGATGAATTAACAGAACACAGAGCAGTTTCTCAGAAAGCTTCTTTCCAGTTTTGAACGGAAGATATTTCCTTTTTCACCATAGCCCTCTATGGGCTTCCAAATATCCCTTTGCCAATTCCACAAGAACAGTCTTAGCGAAAGGCTTCTTGAAGGGAAGGATGTAACTCTTTGAGATGAATTAACAGAACACAGAGCAGTTTCTCAGAAAGCTTCTTTCAAGTTTTGAACGGAAGAAATTTCCTTTTTCACCATAGCCCTCTATGGGCTTCCAAATATCCCTTTGCCAATTCCACAAGAACAGCCTTAGCGAAAGGCTTCTTGAAGGGAAAGATGTAACTCTGTGAGATGAATTAACAGAACACAGAGCAGTTTCTCAGAAAGCTTCTTTCCAGTTTTGAACGGAAGATATTTCCTTTTTCACCATAGCCCTCTATGGGCTTCCAAATATCCCTTTGCCAATTCCACAAGAACAGCCTTAGCGAAAGGCTTCTTGAAGGGAAAGATGTAACTCTGTGAGATGAATTAACAGAACACAGAGCAGTTTCTCAGAAAGCTTCTTTCCAGTTTTGAACGGAAGATATTTCCTTTTTCACCATAGCCCTCTATGGGCTTCCAAATATCCCTTTGCCAATTCCACATGAACAGCCTTATCGAAAGGCTTCTTGAAGGGAAAGATGTAACTCTGTGAGATGAATTAACAGAACACAGAGCAGTTCATCAGAAAGCTTCTTTCCAGTTTTGAACGGAAGATATTTCCTTTTTCACCATAGCCCTCTATGGGCTTCCAAATATCCCTTTGCCAATTCCACAAGAACAGCCTTAGCGAAAGGCTTCTTGAAGGGAACGATGTAACTCTGTGAGATGAATTAACAGAACACAGAGCGGTTTCTCAGAAAGCTTCTTTCCAGTTTTGAACGGAAGATATTTCCTTTTTCACCATAGCCCTCTATGGGCTTCCAAATATCCCTTTGCCAATTCCAGAAGAACAGCCTTAGCGAAAGGCTTCATGAAGGGAAAGATGTAACTCTGTGAGATGAATTAACAGAACACAGAGCCGTTTCTCAGAAAGCTTCTTTCCAGTTTTGAACGGAAGATATTTCCTTTTTCACCATAGCCCTCTATGGGCTTCCAAATATCCCTTTGCCAATTCCACAAGAACAGCCTTAGCGAAAGGCTTCTTGAAGGGAAAGATGTAACTCTGTGAGATGAATTAACAGAACACAGAGCAGTTTCTCAGAAAGTTTCTTTCCAGTTTTGAACGGAAGATATTTCCTTTTTCACCATAGCCCTCTATGGGCTTCCAAATATCCCTTTGCCAATTCCACAAGAACAGCCTTAGCGAAAGGCTTCTTGAAGGGAAAGATGTAACTCTGTGAGATGAATTAACAGAACACAGAGCAGTTTCTCAGAAAGCTTCTTTCCAGTTTTGAACGGAAGATATTTCCTTTTTCACCATAGCCCTCTATGGGCTTCCAAATATCCCTTTGCCAATTCCACAAGAACAGCCTTAGCGAAAGGCTTCTTGAAGGGAAAGATGTAACTCTGTGAGATGAATTAACAGAACACAGAGCAGTTTCTCAGAAAGCTTCTTTCCAGTTTTGAACGGAAGATATTTCCTTTTTCACCATAGCCCTCTATGGGCTTCCAAATATCCCTTTGCCAATTCCACAAGAACAGCCTTAGCGAAAGGCTTCTTGAAGGGAAAGATGCAACTCTGTGAGATGAATTAACAGAACACAGAGCAGTTTCTCAGAAAGCTTCTTTCCAGTTTTGAACGGAAGATATTTCCTTTTTCACCATAGCCCTCTATGGGCTTCCAAATATCCCTTTGCCAATTCCACAAGAACAGCCTTAGCGAAAGGCTTCTTCAAGGGAAAGATGTAACTCTGTGAGATGAATTAACAGAACACAGAGCGGTTTCTCAGAAAGCTTCTTTCCAGTTTTGAACGGAAGATATTTCCTTTTTCACCATAGCCCTCTATGGGCTTCCAAATATCCCTTTGCCAATTCCACAAGAACAGCCTTAGCAAAAGGCTTCTTCAAGGGAAAGATGTAACTCTGTGAGATGAATTAACAGAACACAGAGCAGTTTCTCAGAAAGCTTCTTTCCAGTTTTGAACGGAAGATATTTCCTTTTTCACCATAGCCCTCTATGGGCTTCCAAATATCCCTTTGCCAATTCCACAAGAACAGCCTTAGCGAAAGGCTTCTTGAAGGGAAAGATGTAACTCTGGAATATGAATTAACAGAACACAGAGCGGTTTCTCAGAAAGTTTCTTTCCAGTTTTGAAGGGAAGATATTTCCTTTTTCACCATAGCCCTCTATGGGCTTCCAAATATCCCTTTGTGAATTCCACAAGAACAGCCTTAGCGAAAGGCTACTTGAAGGGAAAGATGTAACTCTGTGAGATGAATTAACAGAACACAGAGCAGTTTCTCAGAAAGCTTCTTTCCAGTTTTGAACGGAAGATATTTCCTTTTTCACCATAGCCCTCTATGGGCTTCCAAATATCCCTTTGCCAATTCCACAAGAACAGCCTTAGCAAAAGGCTTCTTGAAGGGAAAGATGTAACTCTGTGAGATGAATTAACAGAACACAGAGCAGTTTCTCAGAAAGCTTCTTTCCAGTTTTGAACGGAAGATATTTCCTTTTTCACCATAGCCCTCTATGGGCTTCCAAATATCCCTTTGCCAATTCCACAAGAACAGCCTTAGCGAAAGGCTTCTTGAAGGGAAAGATGTAACTCTGGAATATGAATTAACAGAACACAGAGCGGTTTCTCAGAAAGTTTCTTTCCAGTTTTGAAGGGAAGATATTTCCTTTTTCACCATAGCCCTCTATGGGCTTCCAAATATCCCTTTGTGAATTCCACAAGAACAGCCTTAGCGAAAGGCTACTTGAAGGGAAAGATGTAACTCTGTGAGATGAATTAACAGAACACAGAGCAGTTTCTCAGAAAGCTTCTTTCCAGTTTTGAACGGAAGAAATTTCCTTTTTCACCATAGCCCTCTATGGGCTTCCAAATATCCCTTTGCCAATTCCACAAGAACAGCCTTAGCGAAAGGCTTCTTGAAGGGAAAGATGTAACTCTGTGAGATGAATTAACAGAACACAGAGCAGTTTCTCAGAAAGCTTCTTTCCAGTTTTGAACGGAAGATATTTCCTTTTTCACCATAGCCCTCTATGGGCTTCCAAATATCCCTTTTCCAATTCCACAAGAACAGAATTAGCGAAAGGCTTCTTGAAGGGAAAGATGTAACTCTGTGAGATGAATTAACAGAACACAGAGCAATTTCTCAGAAAGCTTCTTTCCAGTTTTGAACGGAAGATATTTCCTTTTTCACCATAGCCCTCTATGGTCTTCCAAATATCCCTTTGCCAATTCCACAAGAACAGCCTTAGCGAAAGGCTTCTTGAAGGGAAACATGTAACTCTGTGAGATGAATTAACAGAACACAGAGCAGTTTCTCAGAAAGCTTCTTTCCAGTTTTGAACGGAAGATATTTCCTTTTTCACCATAGCCCTCTATGGGCTTCCAAATATCCCTTTGCCAATTCCACAAGAACAGTCTTAGCGAAAGGCTTCTTGAAGGGAAGGATGTAACTCTTTGAGATGAATTAACAGAACACAGAGCAGTTTCTCAGAAAGCTTCTTTCCAGTTTTGAACGGAAGATATTTCCTTTTTCACCATAGCCCTCTATGGGCTTCCAAATATCCCTTTGCCAATTCCACAAGAACAGCCTTAGCGAAAGGCTTCTTGAAGGGAAAGATGTAACTCTGTGAGATGAATTAACAGAACACAGAGCAGTTTCTCAGAAAGCTTCTTTCCAGTTTTGAACGGAAGATATTTCCTTTTTCACCATAGCCCTCTATGGGCTTCCAAATATCCCTTTGCCAATTCCACATGAACAGCCTTATCGAAAGGCTTCTTGAAGGGAAAGATGTAACTCTGTGAGATGAATTAACAGAACACAGAGCAGTTCATCAGAAAGCTTCTTTCCAGTTTTGAACGGAAGATATTTCCTTTTTCACCATAGCCCTCTATGGGCTTCCAAATATCCCTTTGCCAATTCCACAAGAACAGCCTTAGCGAAAGGCTTCTTGAAGGGAACGATGTAACTCTGTGAGATGAATTAACAGAACACAGAGCGGTTTCTCAGAAAGCTTCTTTCCAGTTTTGAACGGAAGATATTTCCTTTTTCACCATAGCCCTCTATGGGCTTCCAAATATCCCTTTGCCAATTCCAGAAGAACAGCCTTAGCGAAAGGCTTCATGAAGGGAAAGATGTAACTCTGTGAGATGAATTAACAGAACACAGAGCCGTTTCTCAGAAAGCTTCTTTCCAGTTTTGAACGGAAGATATTTCCTTTTTCACCATAGCCCTCTATGGGCTTCCAAATATCCCTTTGCCAATTCCACAAGAACAGCCTTAGCGAAAGGCTTCTTGAAGGGAAAGATGTAACTCTGTGAGATGAATTAACAGAACACAGAGCAGTTTCTCAGAAAGTTTCTTTCCAGTTTTGAACGGAAGATATTTCCTTTTTCACCATAGCCCTCTATGGGCTTCCAAATATCCCTTTGCCAATTCCACAAGAACAGCCTTAGCGAAAGGCTTCTTGAAGGGAAAGATGTAACTCTGTGAGATGAATTAACAGAACACAGAGCAGTTTCTCAGAAAGCTTCTTTCCAGTTTTGAACGGAAGATATTTCCTTTTTCACCATAGCCCTCTATGGGCTTCCAAATATCCCTTTGCCAATTCCACAAGAACAGCCTTAGCGAAAGGCTTCTTGAAGGGAAAGATGTAACTCTGTGAGATGAATTAACAGAACACAGAGCAGTTTCTCAGAAAGCTTCTTTCCAGTTTTGAACGGAAGATATTTCCTTTTTCACCATAGCCCTCTATGGGCTTCCAAATATCCCTTTGCCAATTCCACAAGAACAGCCTTAGCGAAAGGCTTCTTGAAGGGAAAGATGCAACTCTGTGAGATGAATTAACAGAACACAGAGCAGTTTCTCAGAAAGCTTCTTTCCAGTTTTGAACGGAAGATATTTCCTTTTTCACCATAGCCCTCTATGGGCTTCCAAATATCCCTTTGCCAATTCCACAAGAACAGCCTTAGCGAAAGGCTTCTTCAAGGGAAAGATGTAACTCTGTGAGATGAATTAACAGAACACAGAGCGGTTTCTCAGAAAGCTTCTTTCCAGTTTTGAACGGAAGATATTTCCTTTTTCACCATAGCCCTCTATGGGCTTCCAAATATCCCTTTGCCAATTCCACAAGAACAGCCTTAGCAAAAGGCTTCTTGAAGGGAAAGATGTAACTCTGTGAGATGAATTAACAGAACACAGAGCAGTTTCTCAGAAAGCTTCTTTCCAGTTTTGAACGGAAGATATTTCCTTTTTCACCATAGCCCTCTATGGGCTTCCAAATATCCCTTTGCCAATTCCACAAGAACAGCCTTAGCGAAAGGCTTCTTGAAGGGAAAGATGTAACTCTGGAATATGAATTAACAGAACACAGAGCGGTTTCTCAGAAAGTTTCTTTCCAGTTTTGAAGGGAAGATATTTCCTTTTTCACCATAGCCCTCTATGGGCTTCCAAATATCCCTTTGTGAATTCCACAAGAACAGCCTTAGCGAAAGGCTACTTGAAGGGAAAGATGTAACTCTGTGAGATGAATTAACAGAACACAGAGCAGTTTCTCAGAAAGCTTCTTTCCAGTTTTGAACGGAAGATATTTCCTTTTTCACCATAGCCCTCTATGGGCTTCCAAATATCCCTTTGCCAATTCCACAAGAACAGCCTTAGCAAAAGGCTTCTTGAAGGGAAAGATGTAACTCTGTGAGATGAATTAACAGAACACAGAGCAGTTTCTCAGAAAGCTTCTTTCCAGTTTTGAACGGAAGATATTTCCTTTTTCACCATAGCCCTCTATGGGCTTCCAAATATCCCTTTGCCAATTCCACAAGAACAGCCTTAGCGAAAGGCTTCTTGAAGGGAAAGATGTAACTCTGGAATATGAATTAACAGAACACAGAGCGGTTTCTCAGAAAGTTTCTTTCCAGTTTTGAAGGGAAGATATTTCCTTTTTCACCATAGCCCTCTATGGGCTTCCAAATATCCCTTTGTGAATTCCACAAGAACAGCCTTAGCGAAAGGCTACTTGAAGGGAAAGATGTAACTCTGTGAGATGAATTAACAGAACACAGAGCAGTTTCTCAGAAAGCTTCTTTCCAGTTTTGAACGGAAGAAATTTCCTTTTTCACCATAGCCCTCTATGGGCTTCCAAATATCCCTTTGCCAATTCCACAAGAACAGCCTTAGCGAAAGGCTTCTTGAAGGGAAAGATGTAACTCTGTGAGATGAATTAACAGAACACAGAGCAGTTTCTCAGAAAGCTTCTTTCCAGTTTTGAACGGAAGATATTTCCTTTTTCACCATAGCCCTCTATGGGCTTCCAAATATCCCTTTTCCAATTCCACAAGAACAGAATTAGCGAAAGGCTTCTTGAAGGGAAAGATGTAACTCTGTGAGATGAATTAACAGAACACAGAGCAATTTCTCAGAAAGCTTCTTTCCAGTTTTGAACGGAAGATATTTCCTTTTTCACCATAGCCCTCTATGGGCTTCCAAATATCCCTTTGCCAATTCCACAAGAACAGCCTTAGCGAAAGGCTTCTTGAAGGGAAACATGTAACTCTGTGAGATGAATTAACAGAACACAGAGCAGTTTCTCAGAAAGCTTCTTTCCAGTTTTGAACGGAAGATATTTCCTTTTTCACCATAGCCCTCTATGGGCTTCCAAATATCCCTTTGCCAATTCCACAAGAACAGTCTTAGCGAAAGGCTTCTTGAAGGGAAGGATGTAACTCTTTGAGATGAATTAACAGAACACAGAGCAGTTTCTCAGAAAGCTTCTTTCCAGTTTTGAACGGAAGATATTTCCTTTTTCACCATAGCCCTCTATGGGCTTCCAAATATCCCTTTGCCAATTCCACAAGAACAGCCTTAGCGAAAGGCTTCTTGAAGGGAAAGATGTAACTCTGTGAGATGAATTAACAGAACACAGAGCAGTTTCTCAGAAAGCTTCTTTCCAGTTTTGAACGGAAGATATTTCCTTTTTCACCATAGCCCTCTATGGGCTTCCAAATATCCCTTTGCCAATTCCACATGAACAGCCTTATCGAAAGGCTTCTTGAAGGGAAAGATGTAACTCTGTGAGATGAATTAACAGAACACAGAGCAGTTCATCAGAAAGCTTCTTTCCAGTTTTGAACGGAAGATATTTCCTTTTTCACCATAGCCCTCTATGGGCTTCCAAATATCCCTTTGCCAATTCCACAAGAACAGCCTTAGCGAAAGGCTTCTTGAAGGGAACGATGTAACTCTGTGAGATGAATTAACAGAACACAGAGCGGTTTCTCAGAAAGCTTCTTTCCAGTTTTGAACGGAAGATATTTCCTTTTTCACCATAGCCCTCTATGGGCTTCCAAATATCCCTTTGCCAATTCCAGAAGAACAGCCTTAGCGAAAGGCTTCATGAAGGGAAAGATGTAACTCTGTGAGATGAATTAACAGAACACAGAGCCGTTTCTCAGAAAGCTTCTTTCCAGTTTTGAACGGAAGATATTTCCTTTTTCACCATAGCCCTCTATGGGCTTCCAAATATCCCTTTGCCAATTCCACAAGAACAGCCTTAGCGAAAGGCTTCTTGAAGGGAAAGATGTAACTCTGTGAGATGAATTAACAGAACACAGAGTAGTTTCTCAGAAAGTTTCTTTCCAGTTTTGAACGGAAGATATTTCCTTTTTCACCATAGCCCTCTATGGGCTTCCAAATATCCCTTTGCCAATTCCACAAGAACAGCCTTAGCGAAAGGCTTCTTGAAGGGAAAGATGTAACTCTGTGAGATGAATTAACAGAACACAGAGCAGTTTCTCAGAAAGCTTCTTTCCAGTTTTGAACGGAAGATATTTCCTTTTTCACCATAGCCCTCTATGGGCTTCCAAATATCCCTTTGCCAATTCCACAAGAACAGCCTTAGCGAAAGGCTTCTTGAAGGGAAAGATGTAACTCTGTGAGATGAATTAACAGAACACAGAGCAGTTTCTCAGAAAGCTTCTTTCCAGTTTTGAACGGAAGATATTTCCTTTTTCACCATAGCCCTCTATGGGCTTCCAAATATCCCTTTGCCAATTCCACAAGAACAGCCTTAGCGAAAGGCTTCTTGAAGGGAAAGATGCAACTCTGTGAGATGAATTAATAGAACACAGAGCGGTTTCTCAGAAAGCTTCTTTCCAGTTTTGAACGGAAGATATTTCCTTTTTCACCATAGCCCTCTATGGGCTTCCAAATATCCCTTTGCCAATTCCAGAAGAACAGACTTAGCGAAAGGCTTCATGAAGGGAAAGATGTAACTCTGTGAGATGAATTAACAGAACATAGAGCCGTTTCTCAGAAAGCTTCTTTCCAGTTTTGAACGGACGATATTTCCTTTTTCACCATAGCCCTCTATGGGCTTCCAAATATCCCTTTGCCAATTCCACAAGAACAGCCTTAGCGAAAGGCTTCTTGAAGGGAAAGATGTAACTCTGTGAGATGAATTAACAGAACACAGAGCAGTTTCTCAGAAAGCTTCTTTCCAGTTTTGAACGGAAGATATTTCCTTTTTCACCATAGCCCTCTATGGGCTTCCAAATATCCCTTTGCCAATTCCACGAGAACAGCCTTAGCGAAAGGCTTCTTGAAGGGAAAGATGTAACTCTGTGAGATGAATTAACAGAACACAGAGCAGTTTCTTAGAAAGCTTCTTTCCAGTTTTGAACGGAAGATATTTCCTTTTTCACCATAGCCCTCTATGGGCTTCCAAATATCCATTTGCAAATTCCACAAGAACAGCCTTAGCGAAAGGCTTCTTGAAGGATAAGATGTAACTCTGTGAGATGAATTAACAGAACACAGAGCAGTTTCTCAGAAAGCTTCTTTCCAGTTTTGAACGGAAGATATTTCCTTTTTCACCATAGCCCTCTATGGGCTTCCAAATATCCCTTTGCCAATTCCACAAGAACAGCCTTAGCGAAAGGCTTCTTCAAGGGAAAGATGTAACTCTGTGAGATGAATTAACAGAACACAGAGCGGTTTCTCAGAAAGCTTCTTTCCAGTTTTGAACGGAAGATATTTCCTTTTTCACCATAGCCCTCTATGGGCTTCCAAATATCCCTTTGCCAATTCCAGAAGAACAGCCTTAGCGAAAGGCTTCTTCAAGGGAAAGATGTAACTCTGTGAGATGAATTAACAGAACACAGAGCGGTTTCTCAGAAAGCTTCTTTCCAGTTTTGAACGGAAGATATTTCCTTTTTCACCATAGCCCTCTATGGGCTTCCAAATATCCCTTTGCCAATTCCACAAGAACAGCCTTAGTAAAAGGCTTCTTGAAGGGAAAGATGTAACTCTGTGAGATGAATTAACAGAACACAGAGCGGTTTCTCAGAAAGCTTCTTTCCAGTTTTGAACGGAAGATATTTCCTTTTTCACCATAGCCCTCTATGGGCTTCCAAATATCCCTTTGCCAATTCCACAAGAACAGCCTTAGCGAAAGGCTTCTTGAAGGGAAAGATGTAACTCTGGAATATGAATTAACAGAACACAGAGCGGTTTCTCAGAAAGTTTCTTTCCAGTTTTGAAGGGAAGATATTTCCTTTTTCACCATAGCCCTCTATGGGCTTCCAAATATCCCTTTGTGAATTCCACAAGAACAGCCTTAGCGAAAGGCTACTTGAAGGGAAAGATGTAACTCTGTGAGATGAATTAACAGAACACAGAGCAGTTTCTCAGAAAGCTTCTTTCCAGTTTTGAACGGAAGATATTTCCTTTTTCACCATAGCCCTCTATGGGCTTCCAAATATCCCTTTGCCAATTCCACAAGAACAGCCTTAGCGAAAGGCTTCTTGAAGGGAAAGATGTAACTCTGTGAGATGAATTAACAGAACACAGAGCAGTTTCTCAGAAAGCTTCTTTCCAGTTTTGAACGGAAGATATTTCCTTTTTCACCATAGCCCTCTATGGGCTTCCAAATATCCCTTTTCCAATTCCACAAGAACAGAATTAGCGAAAGGCTTCTTGAAGGGAAAGATGTAACTCTGTGAGATGAATTAACAGAACACAGAGCAGTTTCTCAGAAAGCTTCTTTCCAGTTTTGAACGGAAGAAATTTCCTTTTTCACCATAGCCCTCTATGGGCTTCCAAATATCCCTTTGCCAATTCCACAAGAACAGCCTTAGCGAAAGGCTTCTTGAAGGGAAAGATGTAACTCTGTGAGATGAATTAACAGAACACAGAGCAGTTTCTCAGAAAGCTTCTTTCCAGTTTTGAACGGAAGATATTTCCTTTTTCACCATAGCCCTCTATGGGCTTCCAAATATCCCTTTTCCAATTCCACAAGAACAGAATTAGCGAAAGGCTTCTTGAAGGGAAAGATGTAACTCTGTGAGATGAATTAACAGAACACAGAGCAGTTTCTCAGAAAGCTTCTTTCCAGTTTTGAACGGAAGACATTTCCTTTTTCACCATAGCCCTCTATGGGCTTCCAAATATCCCTTTGCCAATTCCACAAGAACAGCCTTAGCGAAAGGCTTCTTGAAGGGAAACATGTAACTCTGTGAGATGAATTAACAGAACACAGAGCAGTTTCTCAGAAAGCTTCTTTCCTGTTTTGAACGGAAGATATTTCCTTTTTCACCATAGCCCTCTATGGGCTTCCAAATATCCCTTTGCCAATTCCACAAGAACAGTCTTAGCGAAAGGCTTCTTGAAGGGAAGGATGTAACCCTTTGAGATGAATTAACAGAACACAGAGCAGTTTCTCAGAAAGCTTCTTTCCAGTTTTGAACGGAAGATATTTCCTTTTTCACCATAGCCCTCTATGGGCTTCCAAATATCCCTTTGCCAATTCCACAAGAACAGCCTTAGCAAAAGGCTTCTTGAAGGGAAAGATGTAACTCTGTGAGATGAATTAACAGAACACAGAGCAGTTTCTCAGAAAGATTCTTTCCAGTTTTGAACGGAAGATATTTCCTTTTTCACCATAGCCCTCTATGGGCTTCCAAATATCCCTTTGCCAATTACACAAGAACAGCCTTAGCGAAAGGCTTCTTCAAGGGAAAGATGTAACTCTGTGAGATGAATTAACAGAACACAGAGCGGTTTCTCAGAAAGCTTCTTTCCAGTTTTGAACGGAAGATATTTCCTTTTTCACCATAGCCCTCTATGGGCTTCCAAATATCCCTTTGCCAATTCCACAAGAACAGCCTTAGCAAAAGGCTTCTTGAAGGGAAAGATGTAACTCTGTGAGATGAATTAACAGAACACAGAGCGGTTCCTCAGAAAGCTTCTTTCCAGTTTTGAACGGACGATATTTAATTTTTCACCATAGCCCTCTATGGGCTTCCAAATATCCCTTTGCCAATTCCACAAGAACAGCCTTAGCGAAAGGCTTCTTGAAGGGAAACATGTAACTCTGTGAGATGAATTAACAGAACACAGAGCAGTTTCTCATAAAGCTTCTTTCCAGTTTTGAACGGAAGATATTTCCTTTTTCACCATAGCCCTCTATGGGCTTCCAAATATCCCTTTTCCAATTCCACAAGAACAGAATTAGCGAAAGGCTTCTTGAAGGGAAAGATGTAACTCTTTGAGATGAATTAACAGAACACAGAGCAGTTTCTCAGAAAGCTTCTTTCCAGTTTTGAACGGAAGATATTTCCTTTTTCACCATAGCCCTCTATGGGCTTCCAAATATCCCTTTGCCAATTCCACAAGAACAGCCTTAGCGAAAGGCTTCTTGAAGGGAAAGATGTAACTCTGTGAGATGAATTAACAGAACACAGAGCAGTTTCTCAGAAAGCTTCTTTCCAGTTTTGAACGGAAGATATTTCCTTTTTCACCATAGCCCTCTATGGGCTTCCAAATATCCCTTTGCCAATTCCACAAGAACAGCCTTAGCGAAAGGCTTCTTGAAGGGAAAGATGTAACTCTGTGAGATGAATTAACAGAACACAGAGCAGTTTCTCAGAAAGCTTCTTTCCAGTTTTGAACGGAAGATATTTCCTTTTTCACCATAGCCCTCTATGGGCATCCAAATATCCCTTTGCCAATTCCACATGAACAGCCTTATCGAAAGGCTTCTTGAAGGGAAAGATGCAACTCTGTGAGATGAATTAACAGAACACAGAGCAGTTTCTCAGAAAGCTTCTTTCCAGTTTTGAACGGAAGATATTTCCTTTTTCACCATTGCCTCTATGGGCTTCCAAATATCCCTTTGCCAATTCCACAAGAACAGCCTTAGCGAAAGGCTTCTTGAAGGGAAAGATGCAACTCTGTGAGATGAATTAATAGAACACAGAGCGGTTTCTCAGAAAGCTTCTTTCCAGTTTTGAACGGAAGATATTTCCTTTTTCACCATAGCCCTCTATGGGCTTCCAAATATCCCTTTGCCAATTCCAGAAGAACAGACTTAGCGAAAGGCTTCATGAAGGGAAAGATGTAACTCTGTGAGATGAATTAACAGAACATAGAGCCGTTTCTCAGAAAGCTTCTTTCCAGTTTTGAACGGACGATATTTCCTTTTTCACCATAGCCCTCTATGGGCTTCCAAATATCCCTTTGCCAATTCCACAAGAACAGCCTTAGCGAAAGGCTTCTTGAAGGGAAAGATGTAACTCTGTGAGATGAATTAACAGAACACAGAGCAGTTTCTCAGAAAGCTTCTTTCCAGTTTTGAACGGAAGATATTTCCTTTTTCACCATAGCCCTCTATGGGCTTCCAAATATCCCTTTGCCAATTCCACAAGAACAGCCTTAGCGAAAGGCTTCTTGAAGGGAAAGATGTAACTCTGTGAGATGAATTAACAGAACACAGAGCAGTTTCTCAGAAAGCTTCTTTCCAGTTTTGAACGGAAGATATTTCCTTTTTCACCATAGCCCTCTATGGGCTTCCAAATATCCCTTTGCCAATTCCACAAGAACAGTCTTAGCGAAAGGCTTCTTGAAGGAAAGGATGTAACTCTTTGAGATGAATTAACAGAACACAGAGCAGTTTCTCAGAAAGCTTCTTTCCAGTTTTGAACGGAAGATATTTCCTTTTTCACCATAGCCCTCTATGGGCTTCCAAATATCCCTTTGCCAATTACACAAGAACAGCCTTAGCGAAAGGCTTCTTGAAGGGAAAGATGTAACTCTGTGAGATGAATTAACAGAACACAGAGCAGTTTCTCAGAAAGCTTCTTTCCAGTTTTGAACGGAAGATATTTCCTTTTTCACCATAGCCCTCTATGGGCTTCCAAATATCCCTTTGCCAATTCCACATGAACAGCCTTATCAAAAGGCTTCTTGAAGGGAAAGATGTAACTCTGTGAGATGAATTAACAGAACACAGAGCAGTTCATCAGAAAGCTTCTTTCCAGTTTTGAACGGAAGATATTTCCTTATTCACCATAGCCCTCTATGGGCTTCCAAATATCCCTTTGCCAATTCCACAAGAACAGCCTTAGCGAAAGGCTTCTTGAAGGGAATGATGTAACTCTGTGAGATGAATTAACAGAACACAGAGCGGTTTCTCAGAAAGCTTCTTTCCAGTTTTGAACGGAAGATATTTCCTTTTTCACCATAGCCCTCTATGGGCTTCCAAATATCCCTTTGCCAATTCCAGAAGAACAGCCTTAGCGAAAGGCTTCATGAAGGGAAAGATGTAACTCTGTGAGATGAATTAACAGAACACAGAGCCGTTTCTCAGAAAGCTTCTTTCCAGTTTTGAACGGAAGATATTTCCTTTTTCACCATAGCCCTCTATGGGCTTCCAAATATCCCTTTGCCAATTCCACAAGAACAGCCTTAGCGAAAGGCTTCTTGAAGGGAAAGATGTAACTCTGTGAGATGAATTAACAGAACACAGAGCAGTTTCTCAGAAAGTTTCTTTCCAGTTTTGAACGGAAGATATTTCTTTTTTCACCATAGCCCTCTATGGGCTTCCAAATATCCCTTTGCCAATTCCACAAGAACAGCCTTAGCAAAAGGCTTCTTCAAGGGAAAGATGTAACTCTGTGAGATGAATTAACAGAACACAGAGCAGTTTCTCAGAAAGCTTCTTTCCAGTTTTGAACGGAAGATATTTCCTTTTTCACCATAGCCCTCTATGGGCTTCCAAATATCCCTTTGCCAATTCCACAAGAACAGCCTTAGCGAAAGGCTTCTTGAAGGGAAAGATGTAACTCTGGAATATGAATTAACAGAACACAGAGCGGTTTCTCAGAAAGTTTCTTTCCAGTTTTGAAGGGAAGATATTTCCTTTTTCACCATAGCCCTCTATGGGCTTCCAAATATCCCTTTGTGAATTCCACAAGAACAGCCTTAGCGAAAGGCTACTTGAAGGGAAAGATGTAACTCTGTGAGATGAATTAACAGAACACAGAGCAGTTTCTCAGAAAGCTTCTTTCCAGTTTTGAACGGAAGATATTTCCTTTTTCACCATAGCCCTCTATGGGCTTCCAAATATCCCTTTGCCAATTCCACAAGAACAGCCTTAGCAAAAGGCTTCTTGAAGGGAAAGATGTAACTCTGTGAGATGAATTAACAGAACACAGAGCAGTTTCTCAGAAAGCTTCTTTCCAGTTTTGAACGGAAGATATTTCCTTTTTCACCATAGCCCTCTATGGGCTTCCAAATATCCCTTTGCCAATTCCACAAGAACAGCCTTAGCGAAAGGCTTCTTGAAGGGAAAGATGTAACTCTGGAATATGAATTAACAGAACACAGAGCGGTTTCTCAGAAAGTTTCTTTCCAGTTTTGAAGGGAAGATATTTCCTTTTTCACCATAGCCCTCTATGGGCTTCCAAATATCCCTTTGTGAATTCCACAAGAACAGCCTTAGCGAAAGGCTACTTGAAGGGAAAGATGTAACTCTGTGAGATGAATTAACAGAACACAGAGCAGTTTCTCAGAAAGCTTCTTTCCAGTTTTGAACGGAAGAAATTTCCTTTTTCACCATAGCCCTCTATGGGCTTCCAAATATCCCTTTGCCAATTCCACAAGAACAGCCTTAGCGAAAGGCTTCTTGAAGGGAAAGATGTAACTCTGTGAGATGAATTAACAGAACACAGAGCAGTTTCTCAGAAAGCTTCTTTCCAGTTTTGAACGGAAGATATTTCCTTTTTCACCATAGCCCTCTATGGGCTTCCAAATATCCCTTTTCCAATTCCACAAGAACAGAATTAGCGAAAGGCTTCTTGAAGGGAAAGATGTAACTCTGTGAGATGAATTAACAGAACACAGAGCAATTTCTCAGAAAGCTTCTTTCCAGTTTTGAACGGAAGATATTTCCTTTTTCACCATAGCCCTCTATGGGCTTCCAAATATCCCTTTGCCAATTCCACAAGAACAGCCTTAGCGAAAGGCTTCTTGAAGGGAAACATGTAACTCTGTGAGATGAATTAACAGAACACAGAGCAGTTTCTCAGAAAGCTTCTTTCCAGTTTTGAACGGAAGATATTTCCTTTTTCACCATAGCCCTCTATGGGCTTCCAAATATCCCTTTGCCAATTCCACAAGAACAGTCTTAGCGAAAGGCTTCTTGAAGGGAAGGATGTAACTCTTTGAGATGAATTAACAGAACACAGAGCAGTTTCTCAGAAAGCTTCTTTCCAGTTTTGAACGGAAGATATTTCCTTTTTCACCATAGCCCTCTATGGGCTTCCAAATATCCCTTTGCCAATTCCACAAGAACAGCCTTAGCGAAAGGCTTCTTGAAGGGAAAGATGTAACTCTGTGAGATGAATTAACAGAACACAGAGCAGTTTCTCAGAAAGCTTCTTTCCAGTTTTGAACGGAAGATATTTCCTTTTTCACCATAGCCCTCTATGGGCTTCCAAATATCCCTTTGCCAATTCCACATGAACAGCCTTATCGAAAGGCTTCTTGAAGGGAAAGATGTAACTCTGTGAGATGAATTAACAGAACACAGAGCAGTTCATCAGAAAGCTTCTTTCCAGTTTTGAACGGAAGATATTTCCTTTTTCACCATAGCCCTCTATGGGCTTCCAAATATCCCTTTGCCAATTCCACAAGAACAGCCTTAGCGAAAGGCTTCTTGAAGGGAACGATGTAACTCTGTGAGATGAATTAACAGAACACAGAGCGGTTTCTCAGAAAGCTTCTTTCCAGTTTTGAACGGAAGATATTTCCTTTTTCACCATAGCCCTCTATGGGCTTCCAAATATCCCTTTGCCAATTCCAGAAGAACAGCCTTAGCGAAAGGCTTCATGAAGGGAAAGATGTAACTCTGTGAGATGAATTAACAGAACACAGAGCCGTTTCTCAGAAAGCTTCTTTCCAGTTTTGAACGGAAGATATTTCCTTTTTCACCATAGCCCTCTATGGGCTTCCAAATATCCCTTTGCCAATTCCACAAGAACAGCCTTAGCGAAAGGCTTCTTGAAGGGAAAGATGTAACTCTGTGAGATGAATTAACAGAACACAGAGCAGTTTCTCAGAAAGTTTCTTTCCAGTTTTGAACGGAAGATATTTCCTTTTTCACCATAGCCCTCTATGGGCTTCCAAATATCCCTTTGCCAATTCCACAAGAACAGCCTTAGCGAAAGGCTTCTTGAAGGGAAAGATGTAACTCTGTGAGATGAATTAACAGAACACAGAGCAGTTTCTCAGAAAGCTTCTTTCCAGTTTTGAACGGAAGATATTTCCTTTTTCACCATAGCCCTCTATGGGCTTCCAAATATCCCTTTGCCAATTCCACAAGAACAGCCTTAGCGAAAGGCTTCTTGAAGGGAAAGATGTAACTCTGTGAGATGAATTAACAGAACACAGAGCAGTTTCTCAGAAAGCTTCTTTCCAGTTTTGAACGGAAGATATTTCCTTTTTCACCATAGCCCTCTATGGGCTTCCAAATATCCCTTTGCCAATTCCACAAGAACAGCCTTAGCGAAAGGCTTCTTGAAGGGAAAGATGCAACTCTGTGAGATGAATTAACAGAACACAGAGCAGTTTCTCAGAAAGCTTCTTTCCAGTTTTGAACGGAAGATATTTCCTTTTTCACCATAGCCCTCTATGGGCTTCCAAATATCCCTTTGCCAATTCCACAAGAACAGCCTTAGCGAAAGGCTTCTTCAAGGGAAAGATGTAACTCTGTGAGATGAATTAACAGAACACAGAGCGGTTTCTCAGAAAGCTTCTTTCCAGTTTTGAACGGAAGATATTTCCTTTTTCACCATAGCCCTCTATGGGCTTCCAAATATCCCTTTGCCAATTCCACAAGAACAGCCTTAGCAAAAGGCTTCTTGAAGGGAAAGATGTAACTCTGTGAGATGAATTAACAGAACACAGAGCAGTTTCTCAGAAAGCTTCTTTCCAGTTTTGAACGGAAGATATTTCCTTTTTCACCATAGCCCTCTATGGGCTTCCAAATATCCCTTTGCCAATTCCACAAGAACAGCCTTAGCGAAAGGCTTCTTGAAGGGAAAGATGTAACTCTGGAATATGAATTAACAGAACACAGAGCGGTTTCTCAGAAAGTTTCTTTCCAGTTTTGAAGGGAAGATATTTCCTTTTTCACCATAGCCCTCTATGGGCTTCCAAATATCCCTTTGTGAATTCCACAAGAACAGCCTTAGCGAAAGGCTACTTGAAGGGAAAGATGTAACTCTGTGAGATGAATTAACAGAACACAGAGCAGTTTCTCAGAAAGCTTCTTTCCAGTTTTGAACGGAAGATATTTCCTTTTTCACCATAGCCCTCTATGGGCTTCCAAATATCCCTTTGCCAATTCCACAAGAACAGCCTTAGCAAAAGGCTTCTTGAAGGGAAAGATGTAACTCTGTGAGATGAATTAACAGAACACAGAGCAGTTTCTCAGAAAGCTTCTTTCCAGTTTTGAACGGAAGATATTTCCTTTTTCACCATAGCCCTCTATGGGCTTCCAAATATCCCTTTGCCAATTCCACAAGAACAGCCTTAGCGAAAGGCTTCTTGAAGGGAAAGATGTAACTCTGGAATATGAATTAACAGAACACAGAGCGGTTTCTCAGAAAGTTTCTTTCCAGTTTTGAAGGGAAGATATTTCCTTTTTCACCATAGCCCTCTATGGGCTTCCAAATATCCCTTTGTGAATTCCACAAGAACAGCCTTAGCGAAAGGCTACTTGAAGGGAAAGATGTAACTCTGTGAGATGAATTAACAGAACACAGAGCAGTTTCTCAGAAAGCTTCTTTCCAGTTTTGAACGGAAGAAATTTCCTTTTTCACCATAGCCCTCTATGGGCTTCCAAATATCCCTTTGCCAATTCCACAAGAACAGCCTTAGCGAAAGGCTTCTTGAAGGGAAAGATGTAACTCTGTGAGATGAATTAACAGAACACAGAGCAGTTTCTCAGAAAGCTTCTTTCCAGTTTTGAACGGAAGATATTTCCTTTTTCACCATAGCCCTCTATGGGCTTCCAAATATCCCTTTTCCAATTCCACAAGAACAGAATTAGCGAAAGGCTTCTTGAAGGGAAAGATGTAACTCTGTGAGATGAATTAACAGAACACAGAGCAATTTCTCAGAAAGCTTCTTTCCAGTTTTGAACGGAAGATATTTCCTTTTTCACCATAGCCCTCTATGGGCTTCCAAATATCCCTTTGCCAATTCCACAAGAACAGCCTTAGCGAAAGGCTTCTTGAAGGGAAACATGTAACTCTGTGAGATGAATTAACAGAACACAGAGCAGTTTCTCAGAAAGCTTCTTTCCAGTTTTGAACGGAAGATATTTCCTTTTTCACCATAGCCCTCTATGGGCTTCCAAATATCCCTTTGCCAATTCCACAAGAACAGTCTTAGCGAAAGGCTTCTTGAAGGGAAGGATGTAACTCTTTGAGATGAATTAACAGAACACAGAGCAGTTTCTCAGAAAGCTTCTTTCCAGTTTTGAACGGAAGATATTTCCTTTTTCACCATAGCCCTCTATGGGCTTCCAAATATCCCTTTGCCAATTCCACAAGAACAGCCTTAGCGAAAGGCTTCTTGAAGGGAAAGATGTAACTCTGTGAGATGAATTAACAGAACACAGAGCAGTTTCTCAGAAAGCTTCTTTCCAGTTTTGAACGGAAGATATTTCCTTTTTCACCATAGCCCTCTATGGGCTTCCAAATATCCCTTTGCCAATTCCACATGAACAGCCTTATCGAAAGGCTTCTTGAAGGGAAAGATGTAACTCTGTGAGATGAATTAACAGAACACAGAGCAGTTCATCAGAAAGCTTCTTTCCAGTTTTGAACGGAAGATATTTCCTTTTTCACCATAGCCCTCTATGGGCTTCCAAATATCCCTTTGCCAATTCCACAAGAACAGCCTTAGCGAAAGGCTTCTTGAAGGGAACGATGTAACTCTGTGAGATGAATTAACAGAACACAGAGCGGTTTCTCAGAAAGCTTCTTTCCAGTTTTGAACGGAAGATATTTCCTTTTTCACCATAGCCCTCTATGGGCTTCCAAATATCCCTTTGCCAATTCCAGAAGAACAGCCTTAGCGAAAGGCTTCATGAAGGGAAAGATGTAACTCTGTGAGATGAATTAACAGAACACAGAGCCGTTTCTCAGAAAGCTTCTTTCCAGTTTTGAACGGAAGATATTTCCTTTTTCACCATAGCCCTCTATGGGCTTCCAAATATCCCTTTGCCAATTCCACAAGAACAGCCTTAGCGAAAGGCTTCTTGAAGGGAAAGATGTAACTCTGTGAGATGAATTAACAGAACACAGAGTAGTTTCTCAGAAAGTTTCTTTCCAGTTTTGAACGGAAGATATTTCCTTTTTCACCATAGCCCTCTATGGGCTTCCAAATATCCCTTTGCCAATTCCACAAGAACAGCCTTAGCGAAAGGCTTCTTGAAGGGAAAGATGTAACTCTGTGAGATGAATTAACAGAACACAGAGCAGTTTCTCAGAAAGCTTCTTTCCAGTTTTGAACGGAAGATATTTCCTTTTTCACCATAGCCCTCTATGGGCTTCCAAATATCCCTTTGCCAATTCCACAAGAACAGCCTTAGCGAAAGGCTTCTTGAAGGGAAAGATGTAACTCTGTGAGATGAATTAACAGAACACAGAGCAGTTTCTCAGAAAGCTTCTTTCCAGTTTTGAACGGAAGATATTTCCTTTTTCACCATAGCCCTCTATGGGCTTCCAAATATCCCTTTGCCAATTCCACAAGAACAGCCTTAGCGAAAGGCTTCTTGAAGGGAAAGATGCAACTCTGTGAGATGAATTAATAGAACACAGAGCGGTTTCTCAGAAAGCTTCTTTCCAGTTTTGAACGGAAGATATTTCCTTTTTCACCATAGCCCTCTATGGGCTTCCAAATATCCCTTTGCCAATTCCAGAAGAACAGACTTAGCGAAAGGCTTCATGAAGGGAAAGATGTAACTCTGTGAGATGAATTAACAGAACATAGAGCCGTTTCTCAGAAAGCTTCTTTCCAGTTTTGAACGGACGATATTTCCTTTTTCACCATAGCCCTCTATGGGCTTCCAAATATCCCTTTGCCAATTCCACAAGAACAGCCTTAGCGAAAGGCTTCTTGAAGGGAAAGATGTAACTCTGTGAGATGAATTAACAGAACACAGAGCAGTTTCTCAGAAAGCTTCTTTCCAGTTTTGAACGGAAGATATTTCCTTTTTCACCATAGCCCTCTATGGGCTTCCAAATATCCCTTTGCCAATTCCACGAGAACAGCCTTAGCGAAAGGCTTCTTGAAGGGAAAGATGTAACTCTGTGAGATGAATTAACAGAACACAGAGCAGTTTCTTAGAAAGCTTCTTTCCAGTTTTGAACGGAAGATATTTCCTTTTTCACCATAGCCCTCTATGGGCTTCCAAATATCCCTTTGCAAATTCCACAAGAACAGCCTTAGCGAAAGGCTTCTTGAAGGATAAGATGTAACTCTGTGAGATGAATTAACAGAACACAGAGCAGTTTCTCAGAAAGCTTCTTTCCAGTTTTGAACGGAAGATATTTCCTTTTTCACCATAGCCCTCTATGGGCTTCCAAATATCCCTTTGCCAATTCCACAAGAACAGCCTTAGCGAAAGGCTTCTTCAAGGGAAAGATGTAACTCTGTGAGATGAATTAACAGAACACAGAGCGGTTTCTCAGAAAGCTTCTTTCCAGTTTTGAACGGAAGATATTTCCTTTTTCACCATAGCCCTCTATGGGCTTCCAAATATCCCTTTGCCAATTCCAGAAGAACAGCCTTAGCGAAAGGCTTCTTCAAGGGAAAGATGTAACTCTGTGAGATGAATTAACAGAACACAGAGCGGTTTCTCAGAAAGCTTCTTTCCAGTTTTGAACGGAAGATATTTCCTTTTTCACCATAGCCCTCTATGGGCTTCCAAATATCCCTTTGCCAATTCCACAAGAACAGCCTTAGTAAAAGGCTTCTTGAAGGGAAAGATGTAACTCTGTGAGATGAATTAACAGAACACAGAGCGGTTTCTCAGAAAGCTTCTTTCCAGTTTTGAACGGAAGATATTTCCTTTTTCACCATAGCCCTCTATGGGCTTCCAAATATCCCTTTGCCAATTCCACAAGAACAGCCTTAGCGAAAGGCTTCTTGAAGGGAAAGATGTAACTCTGAAATATGAATTAACAGAACACAGAGCGGTTTCTCAGAAAGTTTCTTTCCAGTTTTGAAGGGAAGATATTTCCTTTTTCACCATAGCCCTCTATGGGCTTCCAAATATCCCTTTGTGAATTCCACAAGAACAGCCTTAGCGAAAGGCTACTTGAAGGGAAAGATGTAACTCTGTGAGATGAATTAACAGAACACAGAGCAGTTTCTCAGAAAGCTTCTTTCCAGTTTTGAACGGAAGATATTTCCTTTTTCACCATAGCCCTCTATGGGCTTCCAAATATCCCTTTGCCAATTCCACAAGAACAGCCTTAGCGAAAGGTTTCTTGAAGGGAAAGATGTAACTCTGTGAGATGAATTAACAGAACACAGAGCAGTTTCTCAGAAAGCTTCTTTCCAGTTTTGAACGGAAGATATTTCCTTTTTCACCATAGCCCTCTATGGGCTTCCAAATATCCCTTTTCCAATTCCACAAGAACAGAATTAGCGAAAGGCTTCTTGAAGGGAAAGATGTAACTCTGTGAGATGAATTAACAGAACACAGAGCAGTTTCTCAGAAAGCTTCTTTCCAGTTTTGAACGGAAGAAATTTCCTTTTTCACCATAGCCCTCTATGGGCTTCCAAATATCCCTTTGCCAATTCCACAAGAACAGCCTTAGCGAAAGGCTTCTTGAAGGGAAAGATGTAACTCTGTGAGATGAATTAACAGAACACAGAGCAGTTTCTCAGAAAGCTTCTTTCCAGTTTTGAACGGAAGATATTTCCTTTTTCACCATAGCCCTCTATGGGCTTCCAAATATCCCTTTTCCAATTCCACAAGAACAGAATTAGCGAAAGGCTTCTTGAAGGGAAAGATGTAACTCTGTGAGATGAATTAACAGAACACAGAGCAGTTTCTCAGAAAGCTTCTTTCCAGTTTTGAACGGAAGACATTTCCTTTTTCACCATAGCCCTCTATGGGCTTCCAAATATCCCTTTGCCAATTCCACAAGAACAGCCTTAGCGAAAGGCTTCTTGAAGGGAAACATGTAACTCTGTGAGATGAATTAACAGAACACAGAGCAGTTTCTCAGAAAGCTTCTTTCCTGTTTTGAACGGAAGATATTTCCTTTTTCACCATAGCCCTCTATGGGCTTCCAAATATCCCTTTGCCAATTCCACAAGAACAGTCTTAGCGAAAGGCTTCTTGAAGGAAAGGATGTAACTCTTTGAGATGAATTAACAGAACACAGAGCAGTTTCTCAGAAAGCTTCTTTCCAGTTTTGAACGGAAGATATTTCCTTTTTCACCATAGCCCTCTATGGGCTTCCAAATATCCCTTTGCCAATTACACAAGAACAGCCTTAGCGAAAGGCTTCTTGAAGGGAAAGATGTAACTCTGTGAGATGAATTAACAGAACACAGAGCAGTTTCTCAGAAAGCTTCTTTCCAGTTTTGAACGGAAGATATTTCCTTTTTCACCATAGCCCTCTATGGGCTTCCAAATATCCCTTTGCCAATTCCACATGAACAGCCTTATCAAAAGGCTTCTTGAAGGGAAAGATGTAACTCTGTGAGATGAATTAACAGAACACAGAGCAGTTCATCAGAAAGCTTCTTTCCAGTTTTGAACGGAAGATATTTCCTTATTCACCATAGCCCTCTATGGGCTTCCAAATATCCCTTTGCCAATTCCACAAGAACAGCCTTAGCGAAAGGCTTCTTGAAGGGAACGATGTAACTCTGTGAGATGAATTAACAGAACACAGAGCGGTTTCTCAGAAAGCTTCTTTCCAGTTTTGAACGGAAGATATTTCCTTTTTCACCATAGCCCTCTATGGGCTTCCAAATATCCCTTTGCCAATTCCAGAAGAACAGCCTTAGCGAAAGGCTTCATGAAGGGAAAGATGTAACTCTGTGAGATGAATTAACAGAACACAGAGCCGTTTCTCAGAAAGCTTCTTTCCAGTTTTGAACGGAAGATATTTCCTTTTTCACCATAGCCCTCTATGGGCTTCCAAATATCCCTTTGCCAATTCCACAAGAACAGCCTTAGCGAAAGGCTTCTTGAAGGGAAAGATGTAACTCTGTGAGATGAATTAACAGAACACAGAGCAGTTTCTCAGAAAGTTTCTTTCCAGTTTTGAACGGAAGATATTTCCTTTTTCACCATAGCCCTCTATGGGCTTCAAAATATCCCTTTGCCAATTCCACAAGAACAGCCTTAGCGAAAGGCTTCTTGAAGGGAAAGATGTAACTCTGTGAGATGAATTAACAGAACACAGAGCAGTTTCTCAGAAAGCTTCTTTCCAGTTTTGAACGGAAGATATTTCCTTTTTCACCATAGCCCTCTATGGGCTTCCAAATATCCCTTTGCCAATTCCACAAGAACAGCCTTAGCGAAAGGCTTCTTGAAGGGAAAGATGTAACTCTGTGAGATGAATTAACAGAACACAGAGCAGTTTCTCAGAAAGCTTCTTTCCAGTTTTGAACGGAAGATATTTCCTTTTTCACCATAGCCCTCTATGGGCTTCCAAATATCACTTTGCCAATTCCACAAGAACAGCCTTAGCGAAAGGCTTCTTGAAGGGAAAGATGTAACTCTGTGAGATGAATTAACAGAACACAGAGCAGTTTCTCAGAAAGCTTCTTTCCAGTTTTGAACGGAAGATATTTCCTTTTTCACCATAGCCCTCTATGGGCTTCCAAATATCCCTTTGCCAATTCCACAAGAACAGCCTTAGCGAAAGGCTTCTTGAAGGGAAAGATGTAACTCTGTGAGATGAATTAACAGAACACAGAGCAGTTTCTCAGAAAGCTTCTTTCCAGTTTTGAACGGAAGATATTTCCTTTTTCACCATAGCCCTCTATGGGCTTCCAAATATCCCTTTGCCAATTACACAAGAACAGCCTTAGCGAAAGGCTTCTTCAAGGGAAAGATGTAACTCTGTGAGATGAATTAACAGAACACAGAGCGGTTTCTCAGAAAGCTTCTTTCCAGTTTTGAACGGAAGATATTTCCTTTTTCACCATAGCCCTCTATGGGCTTCCAAATATCCCTTTGCCAATTCCACAAGAACAGCCTTAGCAAAAGGCTTCTTGAAGGGAAAGATGTAACTCTGTGAGATGAATTAACAGAACACAGAGCGGTTTCTCAGAAAGCTTCTTTCCAGTTTTGAACGGACGATATTTCCTTTTTCACCCTAGCCCTCTATGGGCTTCCAAATATCCCTTTGCCAATTCCACAAGAACAGCCTTAGCGAAAGGCTTCTTGAAGGGAAAGATGTAACTCTGTGATATGAATTAACAGAACACAGAGCGGTTTCTCAGAAAGTTTCTTTCCAGTTTTGAAGGGAAGATATTTCCTTTTTCACCATAGCCCTCTATGGGCTTCCAAATATCCCTTTGCGAATTCCAGAAGAACAGCCTTAGCGAAAGGCTACTTGAAGGGAAAGATGTAACTCTGTGAGATGAATTAACAGAACACAGAGCAGTTTCTCAGAAAGCTTCTTTCCAGTTTTGAACGGAAGATATTTACTTTTTCTCCATAGCCCTCTATGGGCTTCCAAATATCCCTTTGCCAATTCCACAAGAACAGCCTTAGCGAAAGGCTTCTTGAAGGGAAAGATGTAACTCTGTGAGATGAATTAACAGAACACAGAGCAGTTTCTCAGAAAGCTTCTTTCCAGTTTTAAACGGAAGATATTTCCTTTTTCACCATAGCCCTCTATGGGCTTCCAAATATCCCTTTTCCAATTCCACAAGAACAGAATTAGCGAAAGGCTTCTTGAAGGGAAAGATGTAACTCTGTGAGATGAATTAACAGAACACAGAGCAGTTTCTCAGAAAGCTTCTTTCCAGTTTTGAACGGAAGATATTTCCTTTTTCACCATAGCCCTCTAGGGGCTTCCAAATATCCCTTTGCCAATTCCACAAGAACAGCCTTAGCGAAAGGCTTCATGAAGGGAAAGATGTAACTCTGTGAGATGAATTAACAGAACACAGAGCCGTTTCTCAGAAAGCTTCTTTCCAGTTTTGAACGGAAGATATTTCCTTTTTCACCATAGCCCTCTATGGGCTTCCAAATATCCCTTTGCCAATTCCACAAGAACAGCCTTAGCGAAAGGCTTCTTGAAGGGAAAGATGTAACTCTGTGAGATGAATTAACAGAACACAGAGCAGTTTCTCAGAAAGTTTCTTTCCAGTTTTGAACGGAAGATATTTCCTTTTTCACCATAGCCCTGTATGGGCTTCAAAATATCCCTTTGCCAATTCCACAAGAACAGCCTTAGCGAAAGGCTACTTGAAGGGAAAGATGTAACTCTGTGAGATGAATTAACAGAACACAGAGCAGTTTCTCAGAAAGCTTCTTTCCAGTTTTGAACGGAAGATATTTCCTTTTTCACCATAGCCCTCTATGGGCTTCCAAATATCCCTTTGCCAATTCCACAAGAACAGCCTTAGCGAAAGGCTTCTTGAAGGGAAAGATGTAACTCTGTGAGATGAATTAACAGAACACAGAGCAGTTTCTCAGAAAGCTTCTTTCCAGTTTTGAACGGAAGATATTTCCTTTTTCACCATAGCCCTCTATGGGCTTCCAAATATCCCTTTGCCAATTCCACAAGAACAGCCTTAGCGAAAGGCTTCTTGAAGGGAAAGATGTAACTCTGTGAGATGAACTAACAGAACACAGAGCAGTTTCTCAGAAAGCTTCTTTCCAGTTTTGAACGGAAGATATTTCCTTTTTCACCATAGCCCTCTATGGGCTTCCAAATATCCCTTTGCCAATTCCACAAGAACAGCCTTAGCGAAAGGCTTCTTGAAGGGAAAGATGTAACTCTGTGAGATGAATTAACAGAACACAGAGCAGTTTCTCAGAAAGCTTCTTTCCAGTTTTGAACGGAAGATATTTCCTTTTTCACCGTAGCCCTCTATGGGCTTCCAAATATCCCTTTTCCAATTCCACAAGAACAGAATTAGCGAAAGGCTTCTTGAAGGGAAAGATGTAACTCTGTGAGATGAATTAACAGAACACAGAGCAGTTTCTCAGAAAGCTTCTTTCCAGTTTTGAACGGAAGATATTTCCTTTTTCACCATAGCCCTCTATGGGCTTCCAAATATCCCTTTGCCAATTCCACAAGAACAGCCTTAGCGAAAGGCTTCTTGAAGGGAAAGATGTAACTCTGTGAGATGAATTAACAGAACACAGAGCAGTTTCTCAGAAAGCTTCTTTCCAGTTTTGAACGGAAGATATTTCCTTTTTCACCATAGCCCTCTATGGGCTTCCAAATATCCCTTTTCCAATTCCACAAGAACAGAATTAGCGAAAGGCTTCTTGAAGGGAAAGATGTAACTCTGTGAGATGAATTAACAGAACACAGAGCAGTTTCTCAGAAAGCTTCTTTCCAGTTTTGAACGGAAGAAATTTCCTTTTTCACCATAGCCCTCTATGGGCTTCCAAATATCCCTTTGCCAATTCCACAAGAACAGCCTTAGCGAAAGGCTTCTTGAAGGGAAACATGTAACTCTGTGAGATGAATTAACAGAACACAGAGCAGTTTCTCAGAAAGCTTCTTTCCAGTTTTGAACGGAAGATATTTCCTTTTTCACCATAGCCCTCTATGGGCTTCCAAATATCCCTTTGCCAATTCCACAAGAACAGTCTTAGCGAAAGGCTTCTTGAAGGGAAGGATGTAACTCTTTGAGATGAATTAACAGAACACAGAGCAGTTTCTCAGAAAGCTTCTTTCCAGTTTTGAACGGAAGATATTTCCTTTTTCACCATAGCCCTCTATGGGCTTCCAAATATCCCTTTGCCAATTCCACAAGAACAGCCTTAGCGAAAGGCTTCTTGAAGGGAAAGATGTAACTCTGTGAGATGAATTAACAGAACACAGAGCAGTTTCTCAGAAAGCTTCTTTCCAGTTTTGAACGGAAGATATTTCCTTTTTCACCATAGCCCTCTATGGGCTTCCAAATATCCCTTTGCCAATTCCACATGAACAGCCTTATCGAAAGGCTTCTTGAAGGGAAAGATGTAACTCTGTGAGATGAATTAACAGAACACAGAGCAGTTCATCAGAAAGCTTCTTTCCAGTTTTGAACGGAAGATATTTCCTTTTTCACCATAGCCCTCTATGGGCTTCCAAATATCCCTTTGCCAATTCCACAAGAACAGCCTTAGCGAAAAGCTTCTTGAAGGGAACGATGTAACTCTGTGAGATGAATTAACAGAACACAGAGCGGTTTCTCAGAAAGCTTCTTTCCAGTTTTGAACGGAAGATATTTCCTTTTTCACCATAGCCCTCTATGGGCTTCCAAATATCCCTTTGCCAATTCCAGAAGAACAGCCTTAGCGAAAGGCTTCATGAAGGGAAAGATGTAACTCTGTGAGATGAATTAACAGAACACAGAGCCGTTTCTCAGAAAGCTTCTTTCCAGTTTTGAACGGAAGATATTTCCTTTTTCACCATAGCCCTCTATGGGCTTCCAAATATCCCTTTGCCAATTCCACAAGAACAGCCTTAGCGAAAGGCTTCTTGAAGGGAAAGATGTAACTCTGTGAGATGAATTAACAGAACACAGAGCAGTTTCTCAGAAAGTTTCTTTCCAGTTTTGAACGGAAGATATTTCCTTTTTCACCATAGCCCTGTATGGGCTTCAAAATATCCCTTTGCCAATTCCACAAGAACAGCCTTAGCGAAAGGCTACTTGAAGGGAAAGATGTAACTCTGTGAGATGAATTAACAGAACACAGAGCAGTTTCTCAGAAAGCTTCTTTCCAGTTTTGAACGGAAGATATTTCCTTTTTCACCATAGCCCTCTATGGGCTTCCAAATATCCCTTTGCCAATTCCACAAGAACAGCCTTAGCGAAAGGCTTCTTGAAGGGAAAGATGTAACTCTGTGAGATGAATTAACAGAACACAGAGCAGTTTCTCAGAAAGCTTCTTTCCAGTTTTGAACGGAAGATATTTCCTTTTTCACCATAGCCCTCTATGGGCTTCCAAATATCCCTTTGCCAATTCCACAAGAACAGCCTTAGCGAAAGGCTTCTTGAAGGGAAAGATGTAACTCTGTGAGATGAATTAACAGAACACAGAGCAGTTTCTCAGAAAGCTTCTTTCCAGTTTTGAACGGAAGATATTTCCTTTTTCACCATAGCCCTCTATGGGCTTCCAAATATCCCTTTGCCAATTCCACAAGAACAGCCTTAGCGAAAGGCTTCTTCAAGGGAAAGATGTAACTCTGTGAGATGAATTAACAGAACACAGAGGGGTTTCTCAGAAAGCTTCTTTCCAGTTTTGAACGGAAGATATTTCCTTTTTCACCATAGCCCTCTATGGGCTTCCAAATATCCCTTTGCCAATTCCACAAGAACAGCCTTAGCAAAAGGCTTCTTGAAGGGAAAGATGTAACTCTGTGAGATGAATTAACAGAACACAGAGCGGTTTCTCAGAAAGCTTCTTTCCAGTTTTGAACGGAAGATATTTCCTTTTTCACCATAGCACTCTATGGGCTTCCAAATATCCCTTTGCGAATTCCACAAGAACAGCCTTAGCGAAAGGCTTCTTGAAGGGAAAGATGTAACTCTGTGATATGAATTAACAGAACACGGAGCGGTTTCTCAGAAAGTTTCTTTCCAGTTTTGAAGGGAAGATATTTCCTTTTTCACCATAGCCCTCTATGGGCTTCCAAATATCCCTTTGCGAATTCCACAAGAACAGCCTTAGCGAAAGGCTACTTGAAGGGAAAGATGTAACTCTGTGAGATGAATTAACAGAACACAGAGCAGTTTCTCAGAAAGCTTCTTTCCAGTTTTGAACCGAAGATATTTCCTTTTTCTCCATAGCCCTCTATGGGCTTCCAAATATCCCTTTACCAATTCCACAAGAGCAGCCTTTGCGAAAGGCTTCTTGAAGGGAAAGATGTAACTCTGTGAGATGAATTAACAGAACACAGAGCAGTTTCTCAGAAAGCTTCTTTCCAGTTTTAAACGGAAGATATTTCCTTTTTCACCATAGCCCTCTATGGGCTTCCAAATATCCTTTTTCCAATTCCACAAGAACAGAATTAGCGAAAGGCTTCTTGAAGGAAAAGATGTAACTCTGTGAGATGAATTAACAGAACACAGAGCAGTTTCTCAGAAAGCTTCTTTCCAGTTTTGAACGGAAGATATTTCCTTTTTCACCATAGCCCTCTAGGGGCTTCCAAATATCCCTTTGCCAATTCCACAAGAACAGCCTTAGCGAAAGGCTTCTTGAAGGGAAAGATGTAACTCTGTGAGATGAATTAACAGAACACAGAGCAGTTTCTCAGAAAGCTTCTTTCCAGTTTTGAACGGAAGATATTTCCTTTTTCACCATAGCCCTCTATGGGCTTCCAAATATCCCTTTGCCAATTCCACAAGAACAGCCTTAGCGAAAGGCTTCTTAAAGGGAAAGATGTAACTCTGTGAGATGAACTAACAGAACACAGAGCAGTTTCTCAGAAAGCTTCTTTCCAGTTTTGAATGGAAGATATTTCCTTTTTCACCATAGCCCTCTATGGGCTTCCAAATATCCCTTTGCCAATTCCACAAGAACAGAATTAGCGAAAGGCTTCTTGAAGGGAAAGATGTAACTCTGTGAGATGAATTAACAGAACACAGAGCACTTTCTCAGAAAGCTTCTTTCCAGTTTTGAACGGAAGATATTTCGTTTTTCACCATAGCCCTCTATGGGCTTCCAAATATCCCTTTGCCAATTCCACAAGAACAGCCTTAGCGAAAGGCTTCTTGAAGGGAAAGATGTAACTCTGTGAGATGAATTAACAGAACACAGAGCAGTTTCTCAGAAAGCTTCTTTCCAGTTTTGAACGGAAGATATTTCCTTTTTCACCATAGCCCTCTATGGGCTTCCAAATATCCCTTTGCCAATTCCACAAGAACAGCCTTAGCGAAAGGCTTCTTGAAGGGAAAGATGTAACTCTGTGAGATGAATTAATAGAACACAGAGCAGTTTCTCAGAAAGCTTCTTTCCAGTTTTGAACGGAAGATATTTCCTTTTTCACCATAGCCCTCTATGGGCTTCCAAATATCCCTTCTCCAATTCCACAAGAACAGAATTAGCGAAAGGCTTCTTGAAGGGAAAGATGTAACTCTGTGAGATGAATTAACAGAACACAGAGCAGTTTCTCAGAAAGCTTCTTTCCAGTTTTGAACGGAAGATATTTCCTTTTTCACCATAGCCCTCTATGGGCTTCCAAATATCCCTTTGCCAATTCCACAAGAACAGCCTTAGCGAAAGGCTTCTTGAAGGGAAAGATGTAACTCTGTGAGATGAATTAACAGAACACAGAGCAGTTTCTCAGAAAGCTTCTTTCCAGTTTTGAACGGAAGATATTTCCTTTTTCACCATAGCCCTCTATGGGCTTCCAAATATCCCTTTGCCAATTCCACAAGAAGAGCCTTAGCAAAAGGCTTCTTGAAGGGAAAGATGTAACTCTGTGAGATGAATTAACAGAACACAGAGCGGTTTCTCAGAAAGCTTCTTTCCAGTTTTGAACGGAAGATATTTCCTTTTTCACCATAGCCCTCTATGGGCTTCCAAATATCCCTTTGCCAATTCCACAAGAACAGCCTTAGCGAAAAGCTTCTTGAAGGGAACGATGTAACTCTGTGAGATGAATTAACAGAACACAGAGCGGTTTCTCAGAAAGCTTCTTTCCAGTTTTGAACGGAAGATATTTCCTTTTTCACCATAGCCCTCTATGGGCTTCCAAATATCCCTTTGCCAATTCCACAAGAACAGCCTTAGCGAAAGGCTTCATGAAGGGAAAGATGTAACTCTGTGAGATGAATTAACAGAACACAGAGCCGTTTCTCAGAAAGCTTCTTTCCAGTTTTGAACGGAAGATATTTCCTTTTTCACCATAGCCCTCTATGGGCTTCCAAATATCCCTTTGCCAATTCCACAAGAACAGCCTTAGCGAAAGGCTTCTTGAAGGGAAAGATGTAACTCTGTGAGATGAATTAACAGAACACAGAGCAGTTTCTCAGAAAGTTTCTTTCCAGTTTTGAACGGAAGATATTTCCTTTTTCACCATAGCCCTGTATGGGCTTCAAAATATCCCTTTGCCAATTCCACAAGAACAGCCTTAGCGAAAGGCTACTTGAAGGGAAAGATGTAACTCTGTGAGATGAATTAACAGAACACAGAGCAGTTTCTCAGAAAGCTTCTTTCCAGTTTTGAACGGAAGATATTTCCTTTTTCACCATAGCCCTCTATGGGCTTCCAAATATCCCTTTGCCAATTCCACAAGAACAGCCTTAGCGAAAGGCTTCTTGAAGGGAAAGATGTAACTCTGTGAGATGAATTAACAGAACACAGAGCAGTTTCTCAGAAAGCTTCTTTCCAGTTTTGAACGGAAGATATTTCCTTTTTCACCATAGCCCTCTATGGGCTTCCAAATATCCCTTTGCCAATTCCACAAGAAGAGCCTTAGCGAAAGGCTTCTTGAAGGGAAAGATGTAACTCTGTGAGATGAATTAACAGAACACAGAGCAGTTTCTCAGAAAGCTTCTTTCCAGTTTTGAACGGAAGATATTTCCTTTTTCACCATAGCCCTCTATGGGCTTCCAAATATCCCTTTGCCAATTCCACAAGAACAGCCTTAGCGAAAGGCTTCTTGAAGGGAAAGATGTAACTCTGTGAGATGAATTAACAGAACACAGAGCAGTTTCTCAGAAAGCTTCTTTCCAGTTTTGAACGGAAGATATTTCCTTTTTCACCATAGCCCTCTATGGGCTTCCAAATATCCCTTTGCCAATTCCACAAGAACAGCCTTAGCGAAAGGCTTCTTCAAGGGAAAGATGTAACTCTGTGAGATGAATTAACAGAACACAGAGGGGTTTCTCAGAAAGCTTCTTTCCAGTTTTGAACGGAAGATATTTCCTTTTTCACCATAGCCCTCTATGGGCTTCCAAATATCCCTTTGCCAATTCCACAAGAACAGCCTTAGCAAAAGGCTTCTTGAAGGGAAAGATGTAACTCTGTGAGATGAATTAACAGAACACAGAGCGGTTTCTCAGAAAGATTCTTTCCAGTTTTGAACGGAAGATATTTCCTTTTTCACCATAGCACTCTATGGGCTTCCAAATATCCCTTTGCGAATTCCACAAGAACAGCCTTAGCGAAAGGCTTCTTGAAGGGAAAGATGTAACTCTGTGATATGAATTAACAGAACACAGAGCGGTTTCTCAGAAAGTTTCTTTCCAGTTTTGAAGGGAAGATATTTCCTTTTTCACCATAGCCCTCTATGGGCTTCCAAATATCCCTTTGCGAATTCCACAAGAACAGCCTTAGCGAAAGGCTACTTGAAGGGAAAGATGTAACTCTGTGAGATGAATTAACAGAACACAGAGCAGTTTCTCAGAAAGCTTCTTTCCAGTTTTGAACCGAAGATATTTCCTTTTTCTCCATAGCCCTCTATGGGCTTCCAAATATCCCTTTGCCAATTCCACAAGAGCAGCCTTTGCGAAAGGCTTCTTGAAGGGAAAGATGTAACTCTGTGAGATGAATTAACAGAACACAGAGCAGGTTCTCAGAAAGCTTCTTTCCAGTTTTAAACGGAAGATATTTCCTTTTTCACCATAGCCCTCTATGGGCTTCCAAATATCCTTTTTCCAATTCCACAAGAACAGAATTAGCGAAAGGCTTCTTGAAGGAAAAGATGTAACTCTGTGAGATGAATTAACAGAACACAGAGCAGTTTCTCAGAAAGCTTCTTTCCAGTTTTGAACGGAAGATATTTCCTTTTTCACCATAGCCCTCTAGGGGCTTCCAAATATCCCTTTGCCAATTCCACAAGAACAGCCTTAGCGAAAGGCTTCTTGAAGGGAAAGATGTAACTCTGTGAGATGAATTAACAGAACACAGAGCAGTTTCTCAGAAAGCTTCTTTCCAGTTTTGAACGGAAGATATTTCCTTTTTCACCATAGCCCTCTATGGGCTTCCAAATATCCCTTTGCCAATTCCACAAGAACAGCCTTAGCGAAAGGCTTCTTAAAGGGAAAGATGTAACTCTGTGAGATGAACTAACAGAACACAGAGCAGTTTCTCAGAAAGCTTCTTTCCAGTTTTGAACGGAAGATATTTCCTTTTTCACCATAGCCCTCTATGGGCTTCCAAATATCCCTTTGCCAATTCCACAAGAACAGAATTAGCGAAAGGCTTCTTGAAGGGAAAGATGTAACTCTGTGAGATGAATTAACAGAACACAGAGCACTTTCTCAGAAAGCTTCTTTCCAGTTTTGAACGGAAGATATTTCGTTTTTCACCATAGCCCTCTATGGGCTTCCAAATATCCCTTTGCCAATTCCACAAGAACAGCCTTAGCGAAAGGCTTCTTGAAGGGAAAGATGTAACTCTGTGAGATGAATTAACAGAACACAGAGCAGTTTCTCAGAAAGCTTCTTTCCAGTTTTGAACGGAAGATATTTCCTTTTTCACCATAGCCCTCTATGGGCTTCCAAATATCCCTTTGCCAATTCCACAAGAACAGCCTTAGCGAAAGGCTTCTTGAAGGGAAAGATGTAACTCTGTGAGATGAATTAATAGAACACAGAGCAGTTTCTCAGAAAGCTTCTTTCCAGTTTTGAACGGAAGATATTTCCTTTTTCACCATAGCCCTCTATGGGCTTCCAAATATCCCTTCTCCAATTCCACAAGAACAGAATTAGCGAAAGGCTTCTTGAAGGGAAAGATGTAACTCTGTGAGATGAATTAACAGAACACAGAGCAGTTTCTCAGAAAGCTTCTTTCCCGTTTTGAACGGAAGATATTTCCTTTTTCACCATAGCCCTCTATGGGCTTCCAAATATCCCTTTGCCAATTCCACAAGAACAGCCTTAGCGAAAGGCTTCTTGAAGGGAAAGATGTAACTCTGTGAGATGAATTAACAGAACACAGAGCAGTTTCTCAGAAAGCTTCTTTCCAGTTTTGAACGGAAGATATTTCCTTTTTCACCATAGCCCTCTATGGGCTTCCAAATATCCCTTTGCCAATTCCACAAGAAGAGCCTTAGCAAAAGGCTTCTTGAAGGGAAAGATGTAACTCTGTGAGATGAATTAACAGAACACAGAGCAGTTTCTCAGAAAGCTTCTTTCCAGTTTTGAACGGAAGATATTTCCTTTTTCACCATAGCCCTCTATGGGCTTCCAAATATCCCTTTGCCAATTCCACAAGAACAGCCTTAGCGAAAGGCTTCTTGAAGGGAAACATGTAACTCTGTGAGATGAATTAACAGCACACAGAGCAGTTTCTCAGAAAGCTTCTTTCCAGTTTTGAACGGAAGATATTTCCTTTTTCACCATAGCCCTCTATGGGCTTCCAAATATCCCTTTGCCAATTCCACAAGAACAGTCTTAGCGAAAGGCTTCTTGAAGGGAAGGATGTAACTCTTTGAGATGAATTAACAGAACACAGAGCAGTTTCTCAGAAAGCTTCTTTCCAGTTTTGAACGGAAGATATTTCCTTTTTCACCATAGCCCTCTATGGGCTTCCAAATATCCCTTTGCCAATTCCACAAGAACAGCCTTAGCGAAAGGCTTCTTGAAGGGAAAGATGTAACTCTGTGAGATGAATTAACAGAACACAGAGCAGTTTCTCAGAAAGCTTCTTTCCAGTTTTGAACGGAAGATATTTCCTTTTTCACCATAGCCCTCTATGGGCTTCCAAATATCCCTTTGCCAATTCCACAAGAACAGTCTTAGCGAAAGGCTTCTTGAAGGGAAGGATGTAACTCTTTGAGATGAATTAACAGAACACAGAGCAGTTTCTCAGAAAGCTTCTTTCCAGTTTTGAACGGAAGATATTTCCTTTTTCACCATAGCCCTCTATGGGCTTCCAAATATCCCTTTGCCAATTCCACAAGAACAGCCTTAGCGAAAGGCTTCTTGAAGGGAAAGATGTAACTCTGTGAGATGAATTAACAGAACACAGAGCAGTTTCTCAGAAAGCTTCTTTCCAGTTTTGAACGGAAGATATTTCCTTTTTCACCATAGCCCTCTATGGGCTTCCAAATATCCCTTTGCCAATTCCACATGAACAGCTTTATCGAAAGGCTTCTTGAAGGGAAAGATGTAACTCTGTGAGATGAATTAACAGAACACAGAGCAGTTCATCAGAAAGCTTCTTTCCAGTTTTGAACGGAAGATATTTCCTTTTTCACCATAGCCCTCTATGGGCTTCCAAATATCCCTTTGCCAATTCCACAAGAACAGCCTTAGCGAAAGGCTTCTTGAAGGGAACGATGTAACTCTGTGAGATGAATTAACAGAACACAGAGCGGTTTCTCAGAAAGCTTCTTTCCAGTTTTGAACGGAAGATATTTCCTTTTTCACCATAGCCCTCTATGGGCTTCCAAATATCCCTTTGCCAATTCCAGAAGAACAGCCTTAGCGAAAGGCTTCATGAAGGGAAAGATGTAACTCTGTGAGATGAATTAACAGAACACAGAGCCGTTTCTCAGAAAGCTTCTTTCCAGTTTTGAACGGAAGATATTTCCTTTTTCACCGTAGCCCTCTATGGGCTTCCAAATATCCCTTTGCCAATTCCACAAGAACAGCCTTAGCGAAAGGCTTCTTGAAGGGAAAGATGTAACTCTGTGAGATGAATTAACAGAACACAGAGCAGTTTCTCAGAAAGTTTCTTTCCAGTTTTGAACGGAAGATATTTCCTTTTTCACCATAGCCCTGTATGGGCTTCAAAATATCCCTTTGCCAATTCCACAAGAACAGCCTTAGCGAAAGGCTACTTGAAGGGAAAGATGTAACTCTGTGAGATGAATTAACAGAACACAGAGCAGTTTCTCAGAAAGCTTCTTTCCAGTTTTGAACGGAAGATATTTCCTTTTTCACCATAGCCCTCTATGGGCTTCCAAATATCCCTTTGCCAATTCCACAAGAACAGCCTTAGCGAAAGGCTTCTTGAAGGGAAAGATGTAACTCTGTGAGATGAATTAACAGAACACAGAGCAGTTTCTCAGAAAGCTTCTTTCCAGTTTTGAACGGAAGATATTTCCTTTTTCACCATAGCCCTCTATGGGCTTCCAAATATCCCTTTGCCAATTCCACAAGAACAGCCTTAGCGAAAGGCTTCTTGAAGGGAAAGATGTAACTCTGTGAGATGAATTAACAGAACACAGAGCAGTTTCTCAGAAAGCTTCTTTCCAGTTTTGAACGGAAGATATTTCCTTTTTCACCATAGCCCTCTATGGGCTTCCAAATATCCCTTTGCCAATTCCACAAGAACAGCCTTAGCGAAAGGCTTCTTGAAGGGAAAGATGTAACTCTGTGAGATGAATTAACAGAACACAGAGCAGTTTCTCAGAAAGCTTCTTTCCAGTTTTGAACGGAAGATATTTCCTTTTTCACCATAGCCCTCTATGGGCTTCCAAATATCCCTTTTCCAATTCCACAAGAACAGCCTTAGCGAAAGGCTTCTTCAAGGGAAAGATGTAACTCTGTGAGATGAGTTAACAGAACACAGAGGGGTTTCTCAGAAAGCTTCTTTCCAGTTTTGAACGGAAGATATTTCCTTTTTCACCATAGCCCTCTATGGGCTTCCAAATATCCCTTTGCCAATTCCACAAGAACAGCCTTAGCAAAAGGCTTCTTGAAGGGAAAGATGTAACTCTGTGAGATGAATTAACAGAACACAGAGCGGTTTCTCAGAAAGCTTCTTTCCAGTTTTGAACGGAAGATATTTCCTTTTTCACCATAGCACTCTATGGGCTTCCAAATATCGCTTTGCGAATTCCACAAGAACAGCCTTAGCGAAAGGCTTCTTGAAGGGAAAGATGTAACTCTGTGATATGAATTAACAGAACACAGAGCGGTTTCTCAGAAAGTTTCTTTCCAGTTTTGAAGGGAAGGTATTTCCTTTTTCACCATAGCCCTCTATGGGCTTCCAAATATCCCTTTGCGAATTCCACAAGAACAGCCTTAGCGAAAGGCTACTTGAAGGGAAAGATGTAACTCTGTGAGATGAATTAACAGAACACAGAGCAGTTTCTCAGAAAGCTTCTTTCCAGTTTTGAACCGAAGATATTTCCTTTTTCTCCATAGCCCTCTATGGGCTTCCAAATATCCCTTTGCCAATTCCACAAGAGCAGCCTTTGCGAAAGGCTTCTTGAAGGGAAAGATGTAACTCTGTGAGATGAATTAACAGAACACAGAGCAGTTTCTCAGAAAGCTTCTTTCCAGTTTTAAACGGAAGATATTTCCTTTTTCACCATAGCCCTCTATGGGCTTCCAAATATCCTTTTTCCAATTCCACAAGAACAGAATTAGCGAAAGGCTTCTTGAAGGAAAAGATGTAACTCTGTGAGATGAATTAACAGAACACAGAGCAGTTTCTCAGAAAGCTTCTTTCCAGTTTTGAACGGAAGATATTTCCTTTTTCACCATAGCCCTCTAGGGGCTTCCAAATATCCCTTTGCCAATTCCACAAGAACAGCCTTAGCGAAAGGCTTCTTGAAGGGAAAGATGTAACTCTGTGAGATGAATTAACAGAACACAGAGCAGTTTCTCAGAAAGCTTCTTTCCAGTTTTGAACGGAAGATATTTCCTTTTTCACCATAGCCCTCTATGGGCTTCCAAATATCCCTTTGCCAATTCCACAAGAACAGCCTTAGCGAAAGGCTTCTTAAAGGGAAAGATGTAACTCTGTGAGATGAACTAACAGAACACAGAGCAGTTTCTCAGAAAGCTTCTTTCCAGTTTTGAACGGAAGATATTTCCTTTTTCACCATAGCCCTCTATGGGCTTCCAAATATCCCTTTGCCAATTCCACAAGAACAGAATTAGCGAAAGGCTTCTTGAAGGGAAAGATGTAACTCTGTGAGATGAATTAACAGAACACAGAGCACTTTCTCAGAAAGCTTCTTTCCAGTTTTGAACGGAAGATATTTCGTTTTTCACCATAGCCCTCTATGGGCTTCCAAATATCCCTTTGCCAATTCCACAAGAACAGCCTTAGCGAAAGGCTTCTTGAAGGGAAAGATGTAACTCTGTGAGATGAATTAACAGAACACAGAGCAGTTTCTCAGAAAGCTTCTTTCCAGTTTTGAACGGAAGATATTTCCTTTTTCACCATAGCCCTCTATGGGCTTCCAAATATCCCTTTGCCAATTCCACAAGAACAGCCTTAGCGAAAGGCTTCTTGAAGGGAAAGATGTAACTCTGTGAGATGAATTAATAGAACACAGAGCAGTTTCTCAGAAAGCTTCTTTCCAGTTTTGAACGGAAGATATTTCCTTTTTCACCATAGCCCTCTATGGGCTTCCAAATATCCCTTCTCCAATTCCACAAGAACAGAATTAGCGAAAGGCTTCTTGAAGGGAAAGATGTAACTCTGTGAGATGAATTAACAGAACACAGAGCAGTTTCTCAGAAAGCTTCTTTCCCGTTTTGAACGGAAGATATTTCCTTTTTCACCATAGCCCTCTATGGGCTTCCAAATATCCCTTTGCCAATTCCACAAGAACAGCCTTAGCGAAAGGCTTCTTGAAGGGAAAGATGTAACTCTGTGAGATGAATTAACAGAACACAGAGCAGTTTCTCAGAAAGCTTCTTTCCAGTTTTGAACGGAAGATATTTCCTTTTTCACCATAGCCCTCTATGGGCTTCCAAATATCCCTTTGCCAATTCCACAAGAAGAGCCTTAGCAAAAGGCTTCTTGAAGGGAAAGATGTAACTCTGTGAGATGAATTAACAGAACACAGAGCAGTTTCTCAGAAAGCTTCTTTCCAGTTTTGAACGGAAGATATTTCCTTTTTCACCATAGCCCTCTATGGGCTTCCAAATATCCCTTTGCCAATTCCACAAGAACAGCCTTAGCGAAAGGCTTCTTGAAGGGAAACATGTAACTCTGTGAGATGAATTAACAGCACACAGAGCAGTTTCTCAGAAAGCTTCTTTCCAGTTTTGAACGGAAGATATTTCCTTTTTCACCATAGCCCTCTATGGGCTTCCAAATATCCCTTTGCCAATTCCACAAGAACAGTCTTAGCGAAACGCTTCTTGAGGGGAAGGATGTAACTCTTTGAGATGAATTAACAGAACACAGAGCAGTTTCTCAGAAAGCTTCTTTCCAGTTTTGAACGGAAGATATTTCCTTTTTCACCATAGCCCTCTATGGGCTTCCAAATATCCCTTTGCCAATTCCACAAGAACAGCCTTAGCGAAAGGCTTCTTGAAGGGAAAGATGTAACTCTGTGAGATGAATTAACAGAACACAGAGCAGTTTCTCAGAAAGCTTCTTTCCAGTTTTGAACGGAAGATATTTCCTTTTTCACCATAGCCCTCTATGGGCTTCCAAATATCCCTTTGCCAATTCCACAAGAACAGTCTTAGCGAAAGGCTTCTTGAAGGGAAGGATGTAACTCTTTGAGATGAATTAACAGAACACAGAGCAGTTTCTCAGAAAGCTTCTTTCCAGTTTTGAACGGAAGATATTTCCTTTTTCACCATAGCCCTCTATGGGCTTCCAAATATCCCTTTGCCAATTCCACAAGAACAGCCTTAGCGAAAGGCTTCTTGAAGGGAAAGATGTAACTCTGTGAGATGAATTAACAGAACACAGAGCAGTTTCTCAGAAAGCTTCTTTCCAGTTTTGAACGGAAGATATTTCCTTTTTCACCATAGCCCTCTATGGGCTTCCAAATATCCCTTTGCCAATTCCACATGAACAGCTTTATCGAAAGGCTTCTTGAAGGGAAAGATGTAACTCTGTGAGATGAATTAACAGAACACAGAGCAGTTCATCAGAAAGCTTCTTTCCAGTTTTGAACGGAAGATATTTCCTTTTTCACCATAGCCCTCTATGGGCTTCCAAATATCCCTTTGCCAATTCCACAAGAACAGCCTTAGCGAAAGGCTTCTTGAAGGGAACGATGTAACTCTGTGAGATGAATTAACAGAACACAGAGCGGTTTCTCAGAAAGCTTCTTTCCAGTTTTGAACGGAAGATATTTCCTTTTTCACCATAGCCCTCTATGGGCTTCCAAATATCCCTTTGCCAATTCCAGAAGAACAGCCTTAGCGAAAGGCTTCATGAAGGGAAAGATGTAACTCTGTGAGATGAATTAACAGAACACAGAGCCGTTTCTCAGAAAGCTTCTTTCCAGTTTTGAACGGAAGATATTTCCTTTTTCACCGTAGCCCTCTATGGGCTTCCAAATATCCCTTTGCCAATTCCACAAGAACAGCCTTAGCGAAAGGCTTCTTGAAGGGAAAGATGTAACTCTGTGAGATGAATTAACAGAACACAGAGCAGTTTCTCAGAAAGTTTCTTTCCAGTTTTGAACGGAAGATATTTCCTTTTTCACCATAGCCCTGTATGGGCTTCAAAATATCCCTTTGCCAATTCCACAAGAACAGCCTTAGCGAAAGGCTACTTGAAGGGAAAGATGTAACTCTGTGAGATGAATTAACAGAACACAGAGCAGTTTCTCAGAAAGCTTCTTTCCAGTTTTGAACGGAAGATATTTCCTTTTTCACCATAGCCCTCTATGGGCTTCCAAATATCCCTTTGCCAATTCCACAAGAACAGCCTTAGCGAAAGGCTTCTTGAAGGGAAAGATGTAACTCTGTGAGATGAATTAACAGAACACAGAGCAGTTTCTCAGAAAGCTTCTTTCCAGTTTTGAACGGAAGATATTTCCTTTTTCACCATAGCCCTCTATGGGCTTCCAAATATCCCTTTGCCAATTCCACAAGAACAGCCTTAGCGAAAGGCTTCTTGAAGGGAAAGATGTAACTCTGTGAGATGAATTAACAGAACACAGAGCAGTTTCTCAGAAAGCTTCTTTCCAGTTTTGAACGGAAGATATTTCCTTTTTCACCATAGCCCTCTATGGGCTTCCAAATATCCCTTTGCCAATTCCACAAGAACAGCCTTAGCGAAAGGCTTCTTGAAGGGAAAGATGTAACTCTGTGAGATGAATTAACAGAACACAGAGCAGTTTCTCAGAAAGCTTCTTTCCAGTTTTGAACGGAAGATATTTCCTTTTTCACCATAGCCCTCTATGGGCTTCCAAATATCCCTTTTCCAATTCCACAAGAACAGCCTTAGCGAAAGGCTTCTTCAAGGGAAAGATGTAACTCTGTGAGATGAGTTAACAGAACACAGAGGGGTTTCTCAGAAAGCTTCTTTCCAGTTTTGAACGGAAGATATTTCCTTTTTCACCATAGCCCTCTATGGGCTTCCAAATATCCCTTTGCCAATTCCACAAGAACAGCCTTAGCAAAAGGCTTCTTGAAGGGAAAGATGTAACTCTGTGAGATGAATTAACAGAACACAGAGCGGTTTCTCAGAAAGCTTCTTTCCAGTTTTGAACGGAAGATATTTCCTTTTTCACCATAGCACTCTATGGGCTTCCAAATATCGCTTTGCGAATTCCACAAGAACAGCCTTAGCGAAAGGCTTCTTGAAGGGAAAGATGTAACTCTGTGATATGAATTAACAGAACACAGAGCGGTTTCTCAGAAAGTTTCTTTCCAGTTTTGAAGGGAAGGTATTTCCTTTTTCACCATAGCCCTCTATGGGCTTCCAAATATCCCTTTGCGAATTCCACAAGAACAGCCTTAGCGAAAGGCTACTTGAAGGGAAAGATGTAACTCTGTGAGATGAATTAACAGAACACAGAGCAGTTTCTCAGAAAGCTTCTTTCCAGTTTTGAACCGAAGATATTTCCTTTTTCTCCATAGCCCTCTAGGGGCTTCCAAATATCCCTTTGCCAATTCCACAAGAACAGCCTTAGCAAAAGGCTTCTTGAAGGGAAAGATGTAACTCTGTGAGATGAATTAACAGAACACAGAGCAGTTTCTCAGAAAGCTTCTTTCCAGTTTTGAACGGAAGATATTTCCTTTTTCACCATAGCCCTCTAGGGGCTTCCAAATATCCCTTTGCCAATTCCACAAGAACAGCCTTAGCGAAAGGCTTCTTGAAGGGAAAGATGTAACTCTGTGAGATGAATTAACAGAACACAGAGCAGTTTCTCAGAAAGCTTCTTTCCAGTTTTGAACGGAAGATATTTCCTTTTTCACCATAGCCCTCTATGGGCTTCCAAATATCCCTTTGCCAATTCCACAAGAACAGCCTTAGCGAAAGGCTTCTTGAAGGGAAAGATGTAACTCTGTGAGATGAACTAACAGAACACAGAGCAGTTTCTCAGAAAGCTTCTTTCCAGTTTTGAACGGAAGATATTTCCTTTTTCACCATAGCCCTCTATGGGCTTCCAAATATCCCTTTGCCAATTCCACAAGAACAGAATTAGCGAAAGGCTTCTTGAAGGGAAAGATGGAACTCTGTGAGATGAATTAACAGAACACAGAGCAGTTTCTCAGAAAGCTTCTTTCCAGTTTTGAACGGAAGATATTTCCTTTTTCACCATAGCCCTCTATGGGCTTCCAAATATCCCTTTGCCAATTCCACAAGAACAGCCTTAGCGAAAGGCTTCTTGAAGGGAAAGATGTAACTCTGTGAGATGAATTAACAGAACACAGAGCAGTTTCTCAGAAAGCTTCTTTCCAGTTTTGAACGGAAGATATTTCCTTTTTCACCATAGCCCTCTATGGGCTTCCAAATATCCCTTTGCCAATTCCACAAGAACAGCCTTAGCGAAAGGCTTCTTGAAGGGAAAGATGTAACTCTGTGAGATGAATTAATAGAACACAGAGCAGTTTCTCAGAAAGCTTCTTTCCAGTTTTGAACGGAAGATATTTCCTTTTTCACCATAGCCCTCTATGGGCTTCCAAATATCCCTTCTCCAATTCCACAAGAACAGAATTAGCGAAAGGCTTCTTGAAGGGAAAGATGTAACTCTGTGAGATGAATTAACAGAACACAGAGCAGTTTCTCAGAAAGCTTCTTTCCAGTTTTGAACGGAAGATATTTCCTTTTTCACCGTAGCCCTCTATGGGCTTCCAAATATTCCTTTGCCAATTCCACAAGAACAGCCTTAGCGAAAGGCTTCTTGAAGGGAAAGATGTAACTCTGTGAGATGAATTAACAGAACACAGAGCAGTTTCTCAGAAAGCTTCTTTCCAGTTTTGAACGGAAGATATTTCCTTTTTCACCATAGCCCTCTATGGGCTTCCAAATATCCCTTTGCCAATTCCACAAGAACAGCCTTAGCAAAAGGCTTCTTGAAGGGAAAGATGTAACTCTGTGAGATGAATTAACAGAACACAGAGCGGTTTCTCAGAAAGCTTCTTTCCAGTTTTGAACGGAAGATATTTCCTTTTTCACCATAGCCCTCTATGGGCTTCCAAATATCCCTTTGCCAATTCCACAAGAACAGCCTTAGCGAAAGGCTTCTTGAAGGGAAAGATGTAACTCTGGAATATGAATTAACAGAACACAGAGCGGTTTCTCAGAAAGTTTCTTTCCAGTTTTGAAGGGAAGATATTTCCTTTTTCACCATAGCCCTCTATGGGCTTCCAAATATCCCTTTGTGAATTCCACAAGAACAGCCTTAGCGAAAGGCTACTTGAAGGGAAAGATGTAACTCTGTGAGATGAATTAACAGAACACAGAGCAGTTTCTCAGAAAGCTTCTTTCCAGTTTTGAACGGAAGATATTTACTTTTTCACCATAGCCCTCTATGGGCTTCCAAATATCCCTTTGCCAATTCCACAAGAACAGCCTTAGCGAAAGGCTTCTTGAAGGGAAAGATGTAACTCTGTGAGATGAATTAACAGAACACAGAGCAGTTTCTCAGAAAGCTTCTTTCCAGTTTTGAACGGAAGATATTTCCTTTTTCACCATAGCCCTCTATGGGCTTCAAAATATCCCTTTTCCAATTCCACAAGAACAGAATTAGCGAAAGGCTTCTTGAAGGGAAAGATGTAACTCTGTGAGATGAATTAACAGAACACAGAGCAGTTTCTCAGAAAGCTTCTTTCCAGTTTTGAACGGAAGAAATTTCCTTTTTCACCATAGCCCTCTATGGGCTTCCAAATATCCCTTTGCCAATTCCACAAGAACAGCCTTAGCGAAAGGCTTCTTGAAGGGAAAGATGTAACTCTGTGAGATGAATTAACAGAACACAGAGCAGTTTCTCAGAAAGCTTCTTTCCAGTTTTGAACGGAAGATATTTCCTTTTTCACCATAGCCCTCTATGGGCTTCCAAATATCCCTTTTCCAATTCCACAAGAACAGAATTAGCGAAAGGCTTCTTGAAGGGAAAGATGTAACTCTGTGAGATGAATTAACAGAACACAGAGCAGTTTCTCAGAAAGCTTCTTTCCAGTTTTGAACGGAAGATATTTCCTTTTTCACCATAGCCCTCTATGGGCTTCCAAATATCCCTTTGCCAATTCCACAAGAACAGCCTTAGCGAAAGGCTTCTTGAAGGGAAACATGTAACTCTGTGAGATGAATTAACAGCACACAGAGCAGTTTCTCAGAAAGCTTCTTTCCAGTTTTGAACGGAAGATATTTCCTTTTTCACCATAGCCCTCTATGGGCTTCCAAATATCCCTTTGCCAATTCCACAAGAACAGTCTTAGCGAAAGGCTTCTTGAAGGGAAGGATGTAACTCTTTGAGATGAATTAACAGAACACAGAGCAGTTTCTCAGAAAGCTTCTTTCCAGTTTTGAACGGAAGATATTTCCTTTTTCACCATAGCCCTCTATGGGCTTCCAAATATCCCTTTGCCAATTCCACAAGAACAGCCTTAGCGAAAGGCTTCTTGAAGGGAAAGATGTAACTCTGTGAGATGAATTAACAGAACACAGAGCAGTTTCTCAGAAAGCTTCTTTCCAGTTTTGAACGGAAGATATTTCCTTTTTCACCATAGCCCTCTATGGGCTTCCAAATATCCCTTTGCCAATTCCACAAGAACAGTCTTAGCGAAAGGCTTCTTGAAGGGAAGGATGTAACTCTTTGAGATGAATTAACAGAACACAGAGCAGTTTCTCAGAAAGCTTCTTTCCAGTTTTGAACGGAAGATATTTCCTTTTTCACCATAGCCCTCTATGGGCTTCCAAATATCCCTTTGCCAATTCCACAAGAACAGCCTTAGCGAAAGGCTTCTTGAAGGGAAAGATGTAACTCTGTGAGATGAATTAACAGAACACAGAGCAGTTTCTCAGAAAGCTTCTTTCCAGTTTTGAACGGAAGATATTTCCTTTTTCACCATAGCCCTCTATGGGCTTCCAAATATCCCTTTGCCAATTCCACATGAACAGCTTTATCGAAAGGCTTCTTGAAGGGAAAGATGTAACTCTGTGAGATGAATTAACAGAACACAGAGCAGTTCATCAGAAAGCTTCTTTCCAGTTTTGAACGGAAGATATTTCCTTTTTCACCATAGCCCTCTATGGGCTTCCAAATATCCCTTTGCCAATTCCACAAGAACAGCCTTAGCGAAAGGCTTCTTGAAGGGAACGATGTAACTCTGTGAGATGAATTAACAGAACACAGAGCGGTTTCTCAGAAAGCTTCTTTCCAGTTTTGAACGGAAGATATTTCCTTTTTCACCATAGCCCTCTATGGGCTTCCAAATATCCCTTTGCCAATTCCAGAAGAACAGCCTTAGCGAAAGGCTTCATGAAGGGAAAGATGTAACTCTGTGAGATGAATTAACAGAACACAGAGCCGTTTCTCAGAAAGCTTCTTTCCAGTTTTGAACGGAAGATATTTCCTTTTTCACCGTAGCCCTCTATGGGCTTCCAAATATCCCTTTGCCAATTCCACAAGAACAGCCTTAGCGAAAGGCTTCTTGAAGGGAAAGATGTAACTCTGTGAGATGAATTAACAGAACACAGAGCAGTTTCTCAGAAAGTTTCTTTCCAGTTTTGAACGGAAGATATTTCCTTTTTCACCATAGCCCTGTATGGGCTTCAAAATATCCCTTTGCCAATTCCACAAGAACAGCCTTAGCGAAAGGCTACTTGAAGGGAAAGATGTAACTCTGTGAGATGAATTAACAGAACACAGAGCAGTTTCTCAGAAAGCTTCTTTCCAGTTTTGAACGGAAGATATTTCCTTTTTCACCATAGCCCTCTATGGGCTTCCAAATATCCCTTTGCCAATTCCACAAGAACAGCCTTAGCGAAAGGCTTCTTGAAGGGAAAGATGTAACTCTGTGAGATGAATTAACAGAACACAGAGCAGTTTCTCAGAAAGCTTCTTTCCAGTTTTGAACGGAAGATATTTCCTTTTTCACCATAGCCCTCTATGGGCTTCCAAATATCCCTTTGCCAATTCCACAAGAACAGCCTTAGCGAAAGGCTTCTTGAAGGGAAAGATGTAACTCTGTGAGATGAATTAACAGAACACAGAGCAGTTTCTCAGAAAGCTTCTTTCCAGTTTTGAACGGAAGATATTTCCTTTTTCACCATAGCCCTCTATGGGCTTCCAAATATCCCTTTGCCAATTCCACAAGAACAGCCTTAGCGAAAGGCTTCTTGAAGGGAAAGATGTAACTCTGTGAGATGAATTAACAGAACACAGAGCAGTTTCTCAGAAAGCTTCTTTCCAGTTTTGAACGGAAGATATTTCCTTTTTCACCATAGCCCTCTATGGGCTTCCAAATATCCCTTTTCCAATTCCACAAGAACAGCCTTAGCGAAAGGCTTCTTCAAGGGAAAGATGTAACTCTGTGAGATGAGTTAACAGAACACAGAGGGGTTTCTCAGAAAGCTTCTTTCCAGTTTTGAACGGAAGATATTTCCTTTTTCACCATAGCCCTCTATGGGCTTCCAAATATCCCTTTGCCAATTCCACAAGAACAGCCTTAGCAAAAGGCTTCTTGAAGGGAAAGATGTAACTCTGTGAGATGAATTAACAGAACACAGAGCGGTTTCTCAGAAAGCTTCTTTCCAGTTTTGAACGGAAGATATTTCCTTTTTCACCATAGCACTCTATGGGCTTCCAAATATCGCTTTGCGAATTCCACAAGAACAGCCTTAGCGAAAGGCTTCTTGAAGGGAAAGATGTAACTCTGTGATATGAATTAACAGAACACAGAGCGGTTTCTCAGAAAGTTTCTTTCCAGTTTTGAAGGGAAGGTATTTCCTTTTTCACCATAGCCCTCTATGGGCTTCCAAATATCCCTTTGCGAATTCCACAAGAACAGCCTTAGCGAAAGGCTACTTGAAGGGAAAGATGTAACTCTGTGAGATGAATTAACAGAACACAGAGCAGTTTCTCAGAAAGCTTCTTTCCAGTTTTGAACCGAAGATATTTCCTTTTTCTCCATAGCCCTCTATGGGCTTCCAAATATCCCTTTGCCAATTCCACAAGAACAGCCTTAGCGAAAGGCTTCTTGAAGGGAAAGATGTAACTCTGTGAGATGAATTAACAGAACACAGAGCAGTTTCTCAGAAAGCTTCTTTCCAGTTTTAAACGGAAGATATTTCCTTTTTCACCATAGCCCTCTATGGGCTTCCAAATATCCCTTTTCCAATTCCACAAGAACAGAATTAGCGAAAGGCTTCTTGAAGGGAAAGATGTAACTCTGTGAGATGAATTAACAGAACACAGAGCAGTTTCTCAGAAAGCTTCTTTCCAGTTTTGAACGGAAGATATTTCCTTTTTCACCATAGCCCTCTAGGGGCTTCCAAATATCCCTTTGCCAATTCCACAAGAACAGCCTTAGCGAAAGGCTTCTTGAAGGGAAAGATGTAACTCTGTGAGATGAATTAACAGAACACAGAGCAGTTTCTCAGAAAGCTTCTTTCCAGTTTTGAACGGAAGATATTTCCTTTTTCACCATAGCCCTCTATGGGCTTCCAAATATCCCTTTGCCAATTCCACAAGAACAGCCTTAGCGAAAGGCTTCTTGAAGGGAAAGATGTAACTCTGTGAGATGAACTAACAGAACACAGAGCAGTTTCTCAGAAAGCTTCTTTCCAGTTTTGAACGGAAGATATTTCCTTTTTCACCATAGCCCTCTATGGGCTTCCAAATATCCCTTTGCCAATTCCACAAGAACAGAATTAGCGAAAGGCTTCTTGAAGGGAAAGATGGAACTCTGTGAGATGAATTAACAGAACACAGAGCAGTTTCTCAGAAAGCTTCTTTCCAGTTTTGAACGGAAGATATTTCCTTTTTCACCATAGCCCTCTATGGGCTTCCAAATATCCCTTTGCCAATTCCACAAGAACAGCCTTAGCGAAAGGCTTCTTGAAGGGAAAGATGTAACTCTGTGAGATGAATTAACAGAACACAGAGCAGTTTCTCAGAAAGCTTCTTTCCAGTTTTGAACGGAAGATATTTCCTTTTTCACCATAGCCCTCTATGGGCTTCCAAATATCCCTTTGCCAATTCCACAAGAACAGCCTTAGCGAAAGGCTTCTTGAAGGGAAAGATGTAACTCTGTGAGATGAATTAATAGAACACAGAGCAGTTTCTCAGAAAGCTTCTTTCCAGTTTTGAACGGAAGATATTTCCTTTTTCACCATAGCCCTCTATGGGCTTCCAAATATCCCTTCTCCAATTCCACAAGAACAGAATTAGCGAAAGGCTTCTTGAAGGGAAAGATGTAACTCTGTGAGATGAATTAACAGAACACAGAGCAGTTTCTCAGAAAGCTTCTTTCCAGTTTTGAACGGAAGATATTTCCTTTTTCACCGTAGCCCTCTATGGGCTTCCAAATATCCCTTTGCCAATTCCACAAGAACAGCCTTAGCGAAAGGCTTCTTGAAGGGAAAGATGTAACTCTGTGAGATGAATTAACAGAACACAGAGCAGTTTCTCAGAAAGCTTCTTTCCAGTTTTGAACGGAAGATATTTCCTTTTTCACCATAGCCCTCTATGGGCTTCCAAATATCCCTTTGCCAATTCCACAAGAACAGCCTTAGCAAAAGGCTTCTTGAAGGGAAAGATGTAACTCTGTGAGATGAATTAACAGAACACAGAGCGGTTTCTCAGAAAGCTTCTTTCCAGTTTTGAACGGAAGATATTTCCTTTTTCACCATAGCCCTCTATGGGCTTCCAAATATCCCTTTGCCAATTCCACAAGAACAGCCTTAGCGAAAGGCTTCTTGAAGGGAAAGATGTAACTCTGGAATATGAATTAACAGAACACAGAGCGGTTTCTCAGAAAGTTTCTTTCCAGTTTTGAAGGGAAGATATTTCCTTTTTCACCATAGCCCTCTATGGGCTTCCAAATATCCCTTTGTGAATTCCACAAGAACAGCCTTAGCGAAAGGCTACTTGAAGGGAAAGATGTAACTCTGTGAGATGAATTAACAGAACACAGAGCAGTTTCTCAGAAAGCTTCTTTCCAGTTTTGAACGGAAGATATTTACTTTTTCACCATAGCCCTCTATGGGCTTCCAAATATCCCTTTGCCAATTCCACAAGAACAGCCTTAGCGAAAGGCTTCTTGAAGGGAAAGATGTAACTCTGTGAGATGAATTAACAGAACACAGAGCAGTTTCTCAGAAAGCTTCTTTCCAGTTTTGAACGGAAGATATTTCCTTTTTCACCATAGCCCTCTATGGGCTTCAAAATATCCCTTTTCCAATTCCACAAGAACAGAATTAGCGAAAGGCTTCTTGAAGGGAAAGATGTAACTCTGTGAGATGAATTAACAGAACACAGAGCAGTTTCTCAGAAAGCTTCTTTCCAGTTTTGAACGGAAGAAATTTCCTTTTTCACCATAGCCCTCTATGGGCTTCCAAATATCCCTTTGCCAATTCCACAAGAACAGCCTTAGCGAAAGGCTTCTTGAAAGGAAAGATGTAACTCTGTGAGATGAATTAACAGAACACAGAGCAGTTTCTCAGAAAGCTTCTTTCCAGTTTTGAACGGAAGATATTTCCTTTTTCACCATAGCCCTCTATGGGCTTCCAAATATCCCTTTTCCAATTCCACAAGAACAGAATTAGCGAAAGGCTTCTTGAAGGGAAAGATGTAACTCTGTGAGATGAATTAACAGAACACAGAGCAGTTTCTCAGAAAGCTTCTTTCCAGTTTTGAACGGAAGATATTTCCTTTTTCACCATAGCCCTCTATGGGCTTCCAAATATCCCTTTGCCAATTCCACAAGAACAGCCTTAGCGAAAGGCTTCTTGAAGGGAAACATGTAACTCTGTGAGATGAATTAACAGAACACAGAGCAGTTTCTCAGAAAGCTTCTTTCCAGTTTTGAACGGAAGATATTTCCTTTTTCACCATAGCCCTCTATGGGCTTCCAAATATCCCTTTGCCAATTCCACAAGAACAGTCTTAGCGAAAGGCTTCTTGAAGGGAAGGATGTAACTCTTTGAGATGAATTAACAGAACACAGAGCAGTTTCTCAGAAAGCTTCTTTCCAGTTTTGAACGGAAGATATTTCCTTTTTCACCATAGCCCTCTATGGGCTTCCAAGTATCCCTTTGCCAATTCCACAAGAACAGCCTTAGCGAAAGGCTTCTTGAAGGGAAAGATGTAACTCTGTGAGATGAATTAACAGAACACAGAGCAGTTTCTCAGAAAGCTTCTTTCCAGTTTTGAACGGAAGATATTTCCTTTTTCACCATAGCCCTCTATGGGCTTCCAAATATCCCTTTGCCAATTCCACATGAACAGCCTTATCGAAAGGCTTCTTGAAGGGAAAGATGTAACTCTGTGAGATGAATTAACAGAACACAGAGCAGTTCATCAGAAAGCTTCTTTCCAGTTTTGAACGGAAGATATTTCCTTTTTCACCATAGCCCTCTATGGGCTTCCAAATATCCCTTTGCCAATTCCACAAGAACAGCCTTAGCGAAAGGCTTCTTGAAGGGAACGATGTAACTCTGTGAGATGAATTAACAGAACACAGAGCGGTTTCTCAGAAAGCTTCTTTCCAGTTTTGAACGGAAGATATTTCCTTTTTCACCATAGCCCTCTATGGGCTTCCAAATATCCCTTTGCCAATTCCAGAAGAACAGCCTTAGCGAAAGGCTTCATGAAGGGAAAGATGTAACTCTGTGAGATGAATTAACAGAACACAGAGCCGTTTCTCAGAAAGCTTCTTTCCAGTTTTGAACGGAAGATATTTCCTTTTTCACCATAGCCCTCTAAGGGCTTCCAAATATCCCTTTGCCAATTCCACAAGAGCAGCCTTAGCGAAAGGCTTCTTGAAGGGAAAGATGTAACTCTGTGAGATGAATTAACAGAACACAGAGCAGTTTCTCAGAAAGTTTCTTTCCAGTTTTGAACGGAAGATATTTCCTTTTTCACCATAGCCCTGTATGGGCTTCAAAGTATCCCTTTACCAATTCCACAAGAACAGCCTTAGCGAAAGGCTACTTGAAGGGAAAGATGTAACTCTGTGAGATGAATTAACAGAACACAGAGCAGTTTCTCAGAAAGCTTCTTTCCAGTTTTGAACGGAAGATATTTCCTTTTTCACCATAGCCCTCTATGGGCTTCCAAATATCCCTTTGCCAATTCCACAAGAACAGCCTTAGCGAAAGGCTTCTTGAAGGGAAAGATGTAACTCTGTGAGATGAATTAACAGAACACAGAGCAGTTTCTCAGAAAGCTTCTTTCCAGTTTTGAACGGAAGATATTTCCTTTTTCACCATAGCCCTCTATGGGCTTCCAAATATCCCTTTGCCAATTCCACAAGAACAGCCTTAGCGAAAGGCTTCTTGAAGGGAAAGATGTAACTCTGTGAGATGAATTAACAGAACACAGAGCAGTTTCTCAGAAAGCTTCTTTCCAGTTTTGAACGGAAGATATTTCCTTTTTCACCATAGCCCTCTATGGGCTTCCAAATATCCCTTTGCCAATTCCACAAGAACAGCCTTAGCGAAAGGCTTCTTGAAGGGAAAGATGTAACTCTGTGAGATGAATTAACAGAACACAGAGCAGTTTCTCAGAAAGCTTCTTTCCAGTTTTGAACGGAAGATATTTCCTTTTTCACCATAGCCCTCTATGGGCTTCCAAATATCCCTTTGCCAATTCCACAAGAACAGCCTTAGCGAAAGGATTCTTCAAGGGAAAGATGTAACTCTGTGAGATGAATTAACAGAACACAGAGGGGTTTCTCAGAAAGCTTCTTTCCAGTTTTGAACGGAAGATATTTCCTTTTTCACCATAGCCCTCTATGGGCTTCCAAATATCCCTTTGCCAATTCCACAAGAACAGCCTTAGCAAAAGGCTTCTTGAAGGGAAAGATGTAACTCTGTGAGATGAATTAACAGAACACAGAGCGGTTTCTCAGAAAGCTTCTTTCCAGTTTTGAACGGAAGATATTTCCTTTTTCACCATAGCCCTCTATGGGCTTCCAAATATCCCTTTGCGAATTCCACAAGAACAGCCTTAGCGAAAGGCTTCTTGAAGGGAAAGATGTAACTCTGTGATATGAATTAACAGAACACAGAGCGGTTTCTCAGGAAGTTTCTTTCCAGTTTTGAAGGGAAGATATTTCCTTTTTCACCATAGCCCTCTATGGGCTTCCAAATATCCCTTTGCGAATTCCACAAGAACAGCCTTAGCGAAAGGCTACTTGAAGGGAAAGATGTAACTCTGTGAGATGAATTAACAGAACACAGAGCAGTTTCTCAGAAAGCTTCTTTCCAGTTTTGAACCGAAGATATTTCCTTTTTCTCCATAGCCCTCTATGGGCTTCCAAATATCCCTTTGCCAATTCCACAAGAACAGCCTTAGCGAAAGGCTTCTTGAAGGGAAAGATGTAACTCTGTGAGATGAATTAACAGAACACAGAGCAGTTTCTCAGAAAGCTTCTTTCCAGTTTTAAACGGAAGATATTTCCTTTTTCACCATAGCCCTATATGGGCTTCCAAATATCCCTTTTCCAATTCCACAAGAACAGAATTAGCGAAAGGCTTCTTGAAGGGAAAGATGTAACTCTGTGAGATGAATTAACAGAACACAGAGCAGTTTCTCAGAAAGCTTCTTTCCAGTTTTGAACGGAAGATATTTCCTTTTTCACCATAGCCCTCTAGGGGCTTCCAAATATCCCTTTGCCAATTGCACAAGAACAGCCTTAGCGAAAGGCTTCTTGAAGGGAAAGATGTAACTCTGTGAGATGAATTAACAGAACACAGAGCAGTTTCTCAGAAAGCTTCTTTCCAGTTTTGAACGGAAGATATTTCCTTTTTCAACATAGCCCTCTATGGGCTTCCAAATATCCCTTTGCCAATTCCACAAGAACAGCCTTAGCGAAAGGCTTCTTGAAGGGAAAGATGTAACTCTGTGAGATGAACTAACAGAACACAGAGCAGTTTCTCAGAAAGCTTCTTTCCAGTTTTGAACGGAAGATATTTCCTTTTTCACCATAGCCCTCTATGGGCTTCCAAATATCCCTTTGCCAAGTCCACAAGAACAGAATTAGCGAAAGGCTTCTTGAAGGGAAAGATGTAACTCTGTGAGATGAATTAACAGAACACAGAGCAGTTTCTCAGAAAGCTTCTTTCCAGTTTTGAACGGAAGATATTTCCTTTTTCACCATAGCCATCTATGGGCTTCCAAATATCCCTTTGCCAATTCCACAAGAACAGCCTTAGCGAAAGGCTTCTTGAAGGGAAAGATGTAACTCTGTGAGATGAATTAACAGAACACAGAGCAGTTTCTCAGAAAGCTTCTTTCCAGTTTTGAACGGAAGATATTTCCTTTTTCACCATAGCCCTCTATGGGCTTCCAAATATCCCTTTGCCAATTCCACAAGAACAGCCTTAGCGAAAGGCTTCTTGAAGGGAAAGATGTAACTCTGTGAGATGAATTAATAGAACACAGAGCAGTTTCTCAGAAAGCTTCTTTCCAGTTTTGAACGGAAGATATTTCCTTTTTCACCATAGCCCTCTATGGGCTTCCAAATATCCCTTCTCCAATTCCACAAGAACAGAATTAGCGAAAGGCTTCTTGAAGGGAAAGATGTAACTCTGTGAGATGAATTAACAGAACACAGAGCAGTTTCTCAGAAAGCTTCTTTCCAGTTTTGAACGGAAGATATTTCCTTTTTCACCATAGCCCTCTATGGGCTTCCAAATATCCCTTTGCCAATTCCACAAGAACAGCCTTAGCGAAAGGCTTCTTGAAGGGAAAGATGTAACTCTGTGAGATGAATTAACAGAACACAGAGCAGTTTCTCAGAAAGCTTCTTTCCAGTTTTGAACGGAAGATATTTCCTTTTTCACCATAGCCCTCTATGGGCTTCCAAATATCCCTTTGCCAATTCCACAAGAACAGCCTTAGCGAAAGGCTTCTTGAAGGGAAAGATGTAACTCTGTGAGATGAATTAATAGAACACAGAGCAGTTTCTCAGAAAGCTTCTTTCCAGTTTTGAACGGAAGATATTTCCTTTTTCACCATAGCCCTCTATGGGCTTCCAAATATCCCTTCTCCAATTCCACAAGAACAGAATTAGCGAAAGGCTTCTTGAAGGGAAAGATGTAACTCTGTGAGATGAATTAACAGAACACAGAGCAGTTTCTCAGAAAGCTTCTTTCCAGTTTTGAACGGAAGATATTTCCTTTTTCACCATAGCCCTCTATGGGCTTCCAAATATCCCTTTGCCAATTCCACAAGAACAGCCTTAGCGAAAGGCTTCTTGAAGGGAAAGATGTAACTCTGTGAGATGAATTAACAGAACACAGAGCAGTTTCTCAGAAAGCTTCTTTCCAGTTTTGAACGGAAGATATTTCCTTTTTCACCATAGCCCTCTATGGGCTTCCAAATATCCCTTTGCCAATTCCACAAGAACAGCCTTAGCGAAAGGCTTCTTGAAGGGAAAGATGTAACTCTGTGAGATGAATTAACAGAACACAGAGCAGTTTCTCAGAAAGCTTCTTTCCAGTTTTGAACGGAAGATATTTCCTTTTTCACCATAGCCCTCTATGGGCTTCCAAATATCCCTTTGCCAATTCCACAAGACCAGCCTTAGCGAAAGGCTTCTTGAAGGGAAAGATGTAACTCTGTGAGATGAATTAACAGAACACAGAGCAGTTTCTCAGAAAGCTTCTTTCCAGTTTTGAACGGAAGATATTTCCTTTTTCACGATAGCCCTCTATGGGCATCCAAATATCCCTTTGCCAATTCCACATGAACAGCCTTATCGAAAGGCTTCTTGAAGGGAAAGATGTAACTCTGTGAGATGAATTAACAGAACACAGAGCAGTTTCTCAGAAAGCTTCTTTCCAGTTTTGAACGGAAGATATTTCCTTTTTCACCATAGCCCTCTATGGGCTTCCAAATATCCCTTTGCCAATTCCACAAGAACAGCCTTAGCGAAAGGCTTCTTGAAGGGAAAGATGTAACTCTGTGAGATGAATTAATAGAACACAGAGCGGTTTCTCAGAAAGCTTCTTTCCAGTTTTGAACGGAAGATATTTCCTTTTTCACCATAGCCCTCTATGGGCTTCCAAATATCCCTTTGCCAATTCCAGAAGAACAGACTTAGCGAAAGGCTTCATGAAGGGAAAGATGTAACTCTGTGAGATGAATTAACAGAACATAGAGCCGTTTCTCAGAAAGCTTCTTTCCAGTTTTGAACGGACGATATTTCCTTTTTCACCATAGCCCTCTATGGGCTTCCAAATATCCCTTTGCCAATTCCACAAGAACAGCCTTAGCGAAAGGCTTCTTGAAGGGAAAGATGTAACTCTGTGAGATGAATTAACAGAACACAGAGCAGTTTCTCAGAAAGCTTCTTTCCAGTTTTGAACGGAAGATATTTCCTTTTTCACCATAGCCCTCTATGGGCTTCCAAATATCCCTTTGCCAATTCCACAAGAACAGCCTTAGCGAAAGGCTTCTTGAAGGGAAAGATGTAACTCTGTGAGATGAATTAACAGAACACAGAGCAGTTTCTTAGAAAGCTTCTTTCCAGTTTTGAACGGAAGATATTTCCTTTTTCACCATAGCCCTCTATGGGCTTCCAAATATCCCTTTGCCAATTCCACAAGAACAGCCTTAGCGAAAGGCTTCTTGAAGGGAAAGATGTAACTCTGTGAGATGAATTAACAGAACAAAGAGCAGTTTCTCAGAAAGCTTCTTTCCAGTTTTGAACGGAAGATATTTCCTTTTTCACCATAGCCCTCTATGGGCTTCCAAATATCCCTTTGCCAATTCCACAAGAACAGCCTTAGCGAAAGGCTTCTTCAAGGGAAAGATGGAACTCTGTGAGATGAATTAACAGAACACAGAGCAGTTTCTCAGAAAGCTTCTTTCCAGTTTTGAACGGAAGATATTTCCTTTTTCACCATAGCCCTCTATGGGCTTCCAAATATCCCTTTGCCAATTACACAAGAACAGCCTTAGCGAAAGGCTTCTTCAAGGGAAAGATGTAACTCTGTGAGATGAATTAACAGAACACAGAGCGGTTTCTCAGAAAGCTTCCTTCCAGTTTTGAACGGAAGATATTTCCTTTTTCACCATAGCCCTCTATGGGCTTCCAAATATCCCTTTGCCAATTCCACAAGAACAGCCTTAGCAAAAGGCTTCTTGAAGGGAAAGATGTAACTCTGTGAGATGAATTAACAGAACACAGAGCGGTTTCTCAGAAAGCTTCTTTCCAGTTTTGAACGGAAGATATTTCCTTTTTCACCATAGCCCTCTATGGGCTTCCAAATATCCCTTTGCGAATTCCACAAGAACAGCCTTAGCGAAAGGCTTCTTGAAGGGAAAGATGTAACTCTGTGATATGAATTAACAGAACACAGAGCGGTTTCTCAGAAAGTTTCTTTCCAGTTTTGAAGGGAAGATATTTCCTTTTTCACCATAGCCCTCTATGGGCTTCCAAATATCCCTTTGCGAATTCCACAAGAACAGCCTTAGCGAAAGGCTACTTGAAGGGAAAGATGTAACTCTGTGAGATGAATTAACAGAACACAGAGCAGTTTCTCAGAAAGCTTCTTTCCAGTTTTGAACGGAAGATATTTCCTTTTTCACCATAGCCCTCTATGGGCTTCCAAATATCCCTTTGCCAATTCCACAAGAACAGAATTAGCGAAAGGCTTCTTGAAGGGAAAGATGTAACTCTGTGAGATGAATTAACAGAACACAGAGCAGTTTCTCAGAAAGCTTCTTTCCAGTTTTGAACGGAAGAAATTTCCTTTTTCACCATAGCCCTCTATGGGCTTCCAAATATCCCTTTGCCAATTCCACAAGAACAGCCTTAGCGAAAGGCTTCTTGAAGGGAAAGATGTAACTCTGTGAGATGAATTAACAGAACACAGAGCAGTTTCTCAGAAAGCTTCTTTCCAGTTTTGAACGGAAGATATTTCCTTTTTCACCATAGCCCTCTATGGGCTTCCAAATATCCCTTTGCCAATTCCACAAGAACAGCCTTAGCGAAAGGCTTCTTGAAGGGAAAGATGTAACTCTGTGAGATGAATTAACAGAACACAGAGCAGTTTCTCAGAAAGCTTCTTTCCAGTTTTGAACGGAAGATATTTCCTTTTTCACCATAGCCCTCTATGGGCTTCCAAATATCCCTTTGCCAATTCCACATGAACAGCCTTATCGAAAGGCTTCTTGAAGGGAAAGATGTAACTCTGTGAGATGAATTAACAGAACACAGAGCAGTTTCTCAGAAAGCTTCTTTCCAGTTTTGAACGGAAGATATTTCCTTTTTCACCATAGCCCTCTATGGGCTTCCAAACATCCCTTTGCCAATTCCACAAGAACAGCCTTAGCGAAAGGCTTCTTGAAGGGAAAGATGTAACTCTGTGAGATGAATTAATAGAACACAGAGCGGTTTCTCAGAAAGCTTCTTTCCAGTTTTGAACGGAAGATATTTCCTTTTTCACCATAGCCCTCTCTGGGCTTCCAAATATCCCTTTGCCAATTCCAGAAGAACAGACTTAGCGAAAGGCTTCATGAAGGGAAAGATGTAACTCTGTAAGATGAATTAACAGAACATAGAGCCGTTTCTCAGAAAGCTTCTTTCCAGTTTTGAACGGACGATATTTCCTTTTTCACCATAGCCCTCTATTGGCTTCCAAATATCCCTTTGCCAATTCCACAAGAACAGCCTTAGCGAAAGGCTTCTTGAAGGGAAAGATGTAACTCTGTGAGATGAATTAACAGAACACAGAGCAGTTTCTCAGAAAGCTTCTTTCCAGTTTTGAACGGAAGATATTTCCTTTTTCACCATAGCCCTCTATGGGCTTCCAAATATCCCTTTGCCAATTCCACAAGAACAGCCTTAGCGAAAGGCTTCTTGAAGGGAAAGATGTAACTCTGTGAGATGAATTAACAGAACACAGAGCAGTTTCTTAGAAAGCTTCTTTCCAGTTTTGAACGGAAGATATTTCCTTTTTCACCATAGCCCTCTATGGGCTTCCAAATATCCCTTTGCCAATTCCAGAAGAACAGACTTAGCGAAAGGCTTCATGAAGGGAAAGATGTAACTCTGTGAGATGAATTAACAGAACATAGAGCCGTTTCTCAGAAAGCTTCTTTCCAGTTTTGAACGGACGATATTTCCTTTTTCACCATAGCCCTCTATTGGCTTCCAAATATCCCTTTGCCAATTCCACAAGAACAGCCTTAGCGAAAGGCTTCTTGAAGGGAAAGATGTAACTCTGTGAGATGAATTAACAGAACACAGAGCAGTTTCTCAGAAAGCTTCTTTCCAGTTTTGAACGGAAGATATTTCCTTTTTCACCATAGCCCTCTATGGGCTTCCAAATATCCCTTTGCCAATTCCACAAGAACAGCCTTAGCGAAAGGCTTCTTGAAGGGAAAGATGTAACTCTGTGAGATGAATTAACAGAACACAGAGCAGTTTCTTAGAAAGCTTCTTTCCAGTTTTGAACGGAAGATATTTCCTTTTTCACCATAGCCCTCTATGGGCTTCCAAATATCCCTTTGCCAATTCCACAAGAACAGCCTTAGCGAAAGGCTTCTTGAAGGGAAAGATGTAACTCTGTGAGATGAATTAACAGAACACAGAGCAGTTTCTCAGAAAGCTTCTTTCCAGTTTTGAACGGAAGATATTTCCTTTTTCACCATAGCCCTCTAAGGGCTTCCAAATATCCCTTTGCCAATTCCACAAGAACAGCCTTAGCGAAAGGCTTCTTCAAGGGAAAGATGTAACTCTGTGAGATGAATTAACAGAACACAGAGCGGTTTCTCAGAAAGCTTCTTTCCAGTTTTGAACGGAAGATATTTCCTTTTTCACCATAGCCCTCTATGGGCTTCCAAATATCCCTTTGCCAATTACACAAGAACAGCCTTAGCGAAAGGCTTCTTCAAGGGAAAGATGTAACTCTGTGAGATGAATTAACAGAACACAGAGCGGTTTCTCAGAAAGCTTCTTTCCAGTTTTGAACGGAAGATATTTCCTTTTTCACCATAGCCCTCTATGGGCTTCCAAATATCCCTTTGCCAATTCCACAAGAACAGCCTTAGCAAAAGGCTTCTTGAAGGGAAAGATGTAACTCTGTGAGATGAATTAACAGAACAAAGAGCAGTTTCTCAGAAAGCTTCTTTCCAGTTTTGAACGGAAGATATTTCCTTTTTCACCATAGCCCTCTATGGGCTTCCAAATATCCCTTTGCCAATTCCACAAGAACAGCCTTAGCGAAAGGCTTCTTCAAGGGAAAGATGGAACTCTGTGAGATGAATTAACAGAACACAGAGCGGTTTCTCAGAAAGCTTCTTTCCAGTTTTGAACGGAAGATATTTCCTTTTTCACCATAGCCCTCTATTGGCTTCCAAATATCCCTTTGCCAATTACACAAGAACAGCCTTAGCGAAAGGCTTCTTCAAGGGAAAGATGTAACTCTGTGAGATGAATTAACAGAACACAGAGCGGTTTCTCAGAAAGCTTCTTTCCAGTTTTGAACGGAAGATATTTCCTTTTTCACCATAGCCCTCTATGGGCTTCCAAATATCCCTTTGCCAATTCCACAAGAACAGCCTTAGCAAAAGGCTTCTTGAAGGGAAAGATGTAACTCTGTGAGATGAATTAACAGAACACAGAGCGGTTTCTCAGAAAGCTTCTTTCCAGTTTTGAACGGAAGATATTTCCTTTTTCACCATAGCCCTCTATGGGCTTCCAAATATCCCTTTGCGAATTCCACAAGAACAGCCTTAGCGAAAGGCTTCATGAAGGGAAAGATGTAACTCTGTGAGATGAATTAACAGAACATAGAGCCGTTTCTCAGAAAGCTTCTTTCCAATTTTGAACGGACGATATTTCCTTTTTCACCATAGCCCTCTATGGGCTTCCAAATATCCCTTTGCCAATTCCACAAGAACAGCCTTAGCGAAAGGCTTCTTGAAGGGAAAGATGTAACTCTGTGAGATGAATTAACAGAACACAGAGCAGTTTCTCAGAAAGCTTCTTTCCAGTTTTGAACGGAAGATATTTCCTTTTTCACCATAGCCCTCTATGGGCTTCCAAATATCCCTTTGCCAATTCCACAAGAACAGCCTTAGCGAAAGGCTTCTTGAAGGGAAAGATGTAACTCTGTGAGATGAATTAACAGAACACAGAGCAGTTTCTTAGAAAGCTTCTTTCCAGTTTTGAACGGAAGATATTTCCTTTTTCACCATAGCCCTCTATGGGCTTCCAAATATCCCTTTGCCAATTCCACAAGAACAGCCTTAGCGAAAGGCTTCTTGAAGGGAAAGATGTAACTCTGTGAGATGAATTAACAGAACACAGAGCAGTTTCTCAGAAAGCTTCTTTCCAGTTTTGAACGGAAGATATTTCCTTTTTCACCATAGCCCTCTAAGGGCTTCCAAATATCCCTTTGCCAATTCCACAAGAACAGCCTTAGCGAAAGGCTTCTTCAAGGGAAAGATGTAACTCTGTGAGATGAATTAACAGAACACAGAGCGGTTTCTCAGAAAGCTTCTTTCCAGTTTTGAACGGAAGATATTTCCTTTTTCACCATAGCCCTCTATGGGCTTCCAAATATCCCTTTGCCAATTACACAAGAACAGCCTTAGCGAAAGGCTTCTTCAAGGGAAAGATGTAACTCTGTGAGATGAATTAACAGAACACAGAGCGGTTTCTCAGAAAGCTTCTTTCCAGTTTTGAACGGAAGATATTTCCTTTTTCACCATAGCCCTCTATGGGCTTCCAAATATCCCTTTGCCAATTCCACAAGAACAGCCTTAGCAAAAGGCTTCTTGAAGGGAAAGATGTAACTCTGTGAGATGAATTAACAGAACACAGAGCGGTTTCTCAGAAAGCTTCTTTCCAGTTTTGAACGGAAGATATTTCCTTTTTCACCATAGCCCTCTATGGGCTTCCAAATATCCCTTTGCGAATTCCACAAGAACAGCCTTAGCGAAAGGCTTCTTGAAGGGAAAGATGTAACTCTGTGATATGAATTAACAGAACACAGAGCGGTTTCTCAGAAAGTTTCTTTCCAGTTTTGAAGGGAAGATATTTCCTTTTTCACCATAGCCCTCTATGGGCTTCCAAATATCCCTTTGCGAATTCCACAAGAACAGCCTTAGCGAAAGGCTACTTGAAGGGAAAGATGTAACTCTGTGAGATGAATTAACAGAACACAGAGCAGTTTCTCAGAAAGCATCTTTCCAGTTTTGAACGGAAGATATTTCCTTTTTCACCATAGCCCTCTATGGGCTTCCAAATATCCCTTTGCCAATTCCACAAGAACAGCCTTAGCGAAAGGCTTCTTGAAGGGAAAGATGTAACTCTGTGAGATGAATTAACAGAACACAGAGCAGTTTCTCAGAAAGCTTCTTTCCAGTTTTGAACGGAAGATATTTCCTTTTTCACCATAGCCCTCTATGGGCTTCCAAATATCCCTTTTCCAATTCCACAAGAACAGAATTAGCGAAAGGCTTCTTGAAGGGAAAGATGTAACTCTGTGAGATGAATTAACAGAACACAGAGCAGTTTCTCAGAAAGCTTCTTTCCAGTTTTGAACGGAAGAAATTTCCTTTTTCACCATAGCCCTCTATGGGCTTCCAAATATCCCTTTGCCAATTCCACAAGAACAGCCTTAGCGAAAGGCTTCTTGAAGGGAAAGATGTAACTCTGTGAGATGAATTAACAGAACACAGAGCAGTTTCTCAGAAAGCTTCTTTCCAGTTTTGAACGGAAGATATTTCCTTTTTCACCATAGCCCTCTATGGGCTTCCAAATATCCCTTTTCCAATTCCACAAGAACAGAATTAGCGAAAGGCTTCTTGAAGGGAAAGATGTAACTCTGTGAGATGAATTAACAGAACACAGAGCAGTTTCTCAGAAAGCTTCTTTCCAGTTTTGAACGGAAGATATTTCCTTTTTCACCATAGCCCTCTATGGGCTTCCAAATATCCCTTTGCCAATTCCACAAGAACAGCCTTAGCGAAAGGCTTCTTGAAGGGAAACATGTAACTCTGTGAGATGAATTAACAGAACACAGAGCAGTTTCTCAGAAAGCTTCTTTCCAGTTTTGAACGGAAGATATTTCCTTTTTCACCATAGCCCTCTATGGGCTTCCAAATATCCCCTTGCCAATTCCACAAGAACAGTCTTAGCGAAAGGCTTCTTGAAGGGAAGGATGTAACTCTTTGAGATGAATTAGCAGAACACAGAGCAGTTTCTCAGAAAGCTTCTTTCCAGTTTTGAACGGAAGATATTTCCTTTTTCACCATAGCCCTCTATGGGCTTCCAAATATCCCTTTGCCAATTCCACAAGAACAGCCTTAGCGAAAGGCTTCTTGAAGGGAAAGATGTAACTCTGTGAGATGAATTAACAGAACACAGAGCAGTTTCTCAGAAAGCTTCTTTCCAGTTTTGAACGGAAGATATTTCCTTTTTCACCATAGCCCTCTATGGGCTTCCAAATATCCCTTTGCCAATTCCACATGAACAGCCTTATCGAAAGGCTTCTTGAAGGGAAAGATGTAACTCTGTGAGATGAATTAACAGAACACAGAGCAGTTCATCAGAAAGCTTCTTTCCAGTTTTGAACGGAAGATATTTCCTTTTTCACCATAGCCCTCTATGGGCTTCCAAATATCCCTTTGCCAATTCCACAAGAACAGCCTTAGCGAAAGGCTTCTTGAAGGGAACGATGTAACTCTGTGAGATGAATTAACAGAACACAGAGCGGTTTCTCAGAAAGCTTCTTTCCAGTTTTGAACGGAAGATATTTCCTTTTTCACCATAGCCCTCTATGGGCTTCCAAATATCCCTTTGCCAATTCCAGAAGAACAGCCTTAGCGAAAGACTTCATGAAGGGAAAGATGTAACTCTGTGAGATGAATTAACAGAACACAGAGCCGTTTCTCAGAAAGCTTCTTTCCAGTTTTGAACGGAAGATATTTCCTTTTTCACCATAGCCCTCTATGGGCTTCCAAATATCCCTTTGCCAATTCCACAAGAACAGCCTTAGCGAAAGGCTTCTTGAAGGGAAAGATGTAACTCTGTGAGATGAATTAACGGAACACAGAGCAGTTTCTCAGAAAGTTTCTTTCCAGTTTTGAACGGAAGATATTTCCTTTTTCACCATAGCCCTGTATGGGCTTCAAAATATCCCTTTGCCAATTCCACAAGAACAGCCTTAGCGAAAGGCTACTTGAAGGGAAAGATGTAACTCTGTGAGATGAATTAACAGAACACAGAGCAGTTTCTCAGAAAGCTTCTTTCCAGTTTTGAACGGAAGATATTTCCTTTTTCACCATAGCCCTCTATGGGCTTCCAAATATCCCTTTGCCAATTCCACAACAACAGCCTTAGCGAAAGGCTTCTTGAAGGGAAAGATGTAACTCTGTGAGATGAATTAACAGAACACAGAGCAGTTTCTCAGAAAGCTTCTTTCCAGTTTTGAACGGAAGATATTTCCTTTTTCACCATAGCCCTCTATGGGCTTCCAAATATCCCTTTGCCAATTCCACAAGAACAGCCTTAGCGAAAGGCTTCTTGAAGGGAAAGATGTAACTCTGTGAGATGAATTAACAGAACACAGAGCAGTTTCTCAGAAAGCTTCTTTCCAGTTTTGAACGGAAGATATTTCCTTTTTCACCATAGCCCTCTATGGGCTTCCAAATATCCCTTTGCCAATTCCACAAGAACAGCCTTAGCGAAAGGCTTCTTGAAGGGAAAGATGTAACTCTGTGAGATGAATTAACAGAACACAGAGCAGTTTCTCAGAAAGCTTCTTTCCAGTTTTGAACGGAAGATATTTCCTTTTTCACCATAGCCCTCTATGGGCTTCCAAATATCCCTTTGCCAATTCCACAAGAACAGCCTTTGCGAAAGGCTTCTTCAAGGGAAAGATGTAACTCTGTGAGATGAATTAACAGAACACAGAGCGGTTTCTCAGAAAGCTTCTTTCCAGTTTTGAACGGAAGATATTTCCTTTTTCACCATAGCCCTCTATGGGCTTCCAAATATCCCTTTGCCAATTCCACAAGAACAGCCTTAGCAAAAGGCTTCTTGAAGGGAAAGATGTAACTCTGTGAGATGAATTAACAGAACACAGAGCGGTTTCTCAGAAAGCTTCTTTCCAGTTTTGAACGGACGATATTTCCTTTTTCACCATAGACCTCTATGGGCTTCCAAATATCCCTTTGCCAATTCCACAAGAACAGCCTTAGCGAAAGGCTTCTTGAAGGGAAAGATGTAACTCTGTGATATGAATTAACAGAACACAGAGCGGTTTCTCAGAAAGTTTCTTTCCAGTTTTGAAGGGAAGATATTTCCTTTTTCACCATAGCCCTCTATGGGCTTCCAAATATCCCTTTGCGAATTCCACAAGAACAGCCTTAGCGAAAGGCTACTTGAAGGGAAAGATGTAACTCTGTGAGATGAATTAACAGAACACAGAGCAGTTTCTCAGAAAGCTTCTTTCCAGTTTTGAACGGAAGATATTTACTTTTTCTCCATAGCCCTCTATGGGCTTCCAAATATCCCTTTGCCAATTCCACAAGAACAGCCTTAGCGAAAGGATTCTTGAAGGGAAAGATGTAACTCTGTGAGATGAATTAACAGAACACAGAGCAGTTTCTCAGAAAGCTTCTTTCCAGTTTTAAACGGAAGATATTTCCTTTTTCACCATAGCCCTCTAAGGGCTTCCAAATATCCCTTTTCCAATTCCACAAGAACAGAATTAGCGAAAGGCTTCTTGAAGGGAAAGATGTAACTCTGTGAGATGAATTAACAGAACACAGAGCAGTTTCTCAGAAAGCTTCTTTCCAGTTTTGAACGGAAGATATTTCCTTTTTCACCATAGCCCTCTAGGGGCTTCCAAATATCCCTTTGCCAATTCCACAAGAACAGCGTTAGCGAAAGGCTTCTTGAAGGGAAAGATGTAACTCTGTGAGATGAATTAACAGAACACAGAGCAGTTTCTCAGAAAGCTTCTTTCCAGTTTTGAACGGAAGATATTTCCTTTTTCACCATAGCCCTCTATGGGCTTCCAAATATCCCTTTGCCAATTCCACATGAACAGCCTTATCGAAAGGCTTCTTGAAGGGAAAGATGTAACTCTGTGAGATGAATTAACGGAACACAGAGCAGTTCATCAGAAAGCTTCTTTCCAGTTTTGAACGGAAGATATTTCCTTTTTCACCATAGCCCTCTATGGGCTTCCAAATATCCCTTTGCCAATTCCACAAGAACAGCCTTAGCGAAAGGCTTCTTGAAGGGAAAGATGTAACTCTGTGAGATGAATTAACAGAACACAGAGCGGTTTCTCAGAAAGCTTCTTTCCAGTTTTGAACGGAAGATATTTCCTTTTTCACCATAGCCCTCTATGGGCTTCCAAATATCCCTTTGCCAATTCCAGAAGAACAGCCTTAGCGAAAGGCTTCATGAAGGGAAAGATGTAACTCTGTGAGATGAATTAACAGAACACAGAGCCGTTTCTCAGAAAGCTTCTTTCCAGTTTTGAACGGAAGATATTTCCTTTTTCACCATAGCCCTCTATGGGCTTCCAAATATCCCTTTGCCAATTCCACAAGAACAGCCTTAGCGAAAGGCTTCTTGAAGGGAAAGATGTAACTCTGTGAGATGAATTAACAGAACACAGAGCAGTTTCTCAGAAAGTTTCTTTCCAGTTTTGAACGGAAGATATTTCCTTTTTCACCATAGCCCTGTATGGGCTTCAAAATATCCCTTTGCCAATTCCACAAGAACAGCCTTAGCGAAAGGCTACTTGAAGGGAAAGATGTAACTCTGTGAGATGAATTAACAGAACACAGAGCAGTTTCTCAGAAAGCTTCTTTCCAGTTTTGAACGGAAGATATTTCCTTTTTCACCATAGCCCTCTATGGGCTTCCAAATATCCCTTTGCCAATTCCACAAGAACAGCCTTAGCGAAAGGCTTCTTGAAGGGAAAGATGTCACTCTGTGAGATGAATTAACAGAACACAGAGCAGTTTCTCAGAAAGCTTCTTTCCAGTTTTGAACGGAAGATATTTCCTTTTTCACCATAGCCCTCTATGGGCTTCCAAATATCCCTTTGCCAATTCCACAAGAACAGCCTTAGCGAAAGGCTTCTTGAACGGAAAGATGTAACTCTGTGAGATGAATTAACAGAACACAGAGCAGTTTCTCAGAAAGCTTCTTTCCAGTTTTGAACGGAAGATATTTCCTTTTTCACCGTAGCCCTCTATGGGCTTCCAAATATCCCTTTTCCAATTCCACAAGAACAGAATTAGCGAAAGGCTTCTTGAAGGGAAAGATGTAACTCTGTGAGATGAATTAACAGAACACAGAGCAGTTTCTCAGAAAGCTTCTTTCCAGTTTTGAACGGAAGATATTTCCTTTTTCACCATAGCCCTCTATGGGCTTCCAAATATCCCTTTGCCAATTCCACAAGAACAGCCTTAGCGAAAGGCTTCTTGAAGGGAAAGATGTAACTCTGTGAGATGAATTAACAGAACACAGAGCAGTTTCTCAGAAAGCTTCTTTCCAGTTTTGAACGGAAGATATTTCCTTTTTCACCATAGCCCTCTATGGGCTTCCAAATATCCCTTTGCCAATTCCACATAACAGCCTTAGCGAAAGGCTTCTTGAAGGGAAAGATGTAACTCTGTGAGATGAATTAATAGAACACAGAGCAGTTTCTCAGAAAGCTTCTTTTCAGTTTTGAACGGAAGATATTTCCTTTTTCACCATAGCCCTCTATGGGCTTCCAAATATCCCTTTGCCAATTCCACAAGAACAGAATTAGCGAAAGGCTTCTTGAAGGGAATGATGTAACTCTGTGAGATGAATTAACAGAACACAGAGCAGTTTCTCAGAAAGCTTCTTTCCAGTTTTGAACGGAAGATATTTCCTTTTTCACCATAGCCCTCTATGGGCTTCCAAATATCCCTTTGCCAATTCCACAAGAACAGCCTTAGCGAAAGGCTTCTTGAAGGGAAAGATGTAACTCTGTGAGATGAATTAACAGAACACAGAGCAGTTTCTCAGAAAGCTTCTTTCCAGTTTTGAACGGAAGATATTTCCTTTTTCACCGTAGCCCTCTATGGGCTTCCAAATATCCCTTTTCCAATTCCACAAGAACAGAATTAGCGAAAGGCTTCTTGAAGGGAAAGATGTAACTCTGTGAGATGAATTAACAGAACACAGAGCAGTTTCTGAGAAAGCTTCTTTCCAGTTTTGAACGGAAGATATTTCCTTTTTCACCATAGCCCTCTATGGGCTTCCAAATATCCCTTTGCCAATTCCACAAGAACAGCCTTAGCGAAAGGCTTCTTGAAGGGAAAGATGTACCTCTGTGAGATGAATTAACAGAACACAGAGCAGTTTCTCAGAAAGCTTCTTTCCAGTTTTGAACGGAAGATATTTCCTTTTTCACCATAGCCCTCTATGGGCTTCCAAATATCCCTTTGCCAATTCCACAAGAACAGCCTTAGCGAAAGGCTTCTTGAAGGGAAAGATGTAACTCTGTGAGATGAATTAATAGAACACAGAGCAGTTTCTCAGAAAGCTTCTTTCCAGTTTTGAACGGAAGATATTTCCTTTTTCACCATAGCCCTCTATGGGCTTCCAAATATGCCTTTGCCAATTCCACAAGAACAGAATTAGCGAAAGGCTTCTTGAAGGGAAAGATGTAACTCTGTGAGATGAATTAACAGAACACAGAGCAGTTTCTCAGAAAGCTTCTTTCCAGTTTTGAACGGAAGATATTTCCTTTTTCACCATAGCCCTCTATGGGCTTCCAAATATCCCTTTGCCAATTCCACAAGAACAGCCTTAGCGAAAGGCTTCTTGAAGGGAAAGATGTAACTCTGTGAGATGAATTAACAGAACACAGAGCAGTTTCTCAGAAAGCTTCTTTCCAGTTTTGAACGGAAGATATTTCCTTTTTCACCATAGCCCTCTATGGGCTTCCAAATATCCCTTTGCCAATTCCACAAGAACAGCCTTAGCGAAAGGCTTCTTGAAGGGAAAGATGTAACTCTGTGAGATGAATTAACAGAACACAGAGCAGCTTCTCAGAAAGCTTCTTCCCAGTTTTGAACGGAAGATATTTCCTTTTTCACCATAGCCCTCTATGGGCTTCCAAATATCCCTTTGCCAATTCCACATGAACAGCCTTATCGAAAGGCTTATTGAAGGGAAAGATGTAACTCTGTGAGATGAATTAACAGAACACAGAGCAGTTTCTCAGAAAGCTTCTTTCCAGTTTTGAACGGAAGATATTTCCTTTTTCACCATAGCCCTCTATGGGCTTCCAAATATCCCTTTGCCAATTCCACAAGAACAGCCTTAGCGAAAGGCTTCTTGAAGGGAAAGATGTAACTCTGTGAGATGAATTAACAGAACACAGAGCAGTTTCTCAGAAAGCTTCTTTCCAGTTTTGAACGGAAGATATTTCCTTTTTCACCATAGCCCTCTATGGGCTTCCAAATATCCCTTTGCCAATTCCACAAGAACAGCCTTAGCGAAAGGCTTCTTGAAGGGAAAGATGTAACTCTGTGAGATGAATTAACAGAACACAGAGCAGTTTCTCAGAAAGCTTCTTTCCAGTTTTGAACGGAAGATATTTCCTTTTTCACCATAGCCCTCTATGGGCTTCCAAATATCCCTTTGCCAATTCCACAAGAACAGCCTTAGCGAAAGGCTTCTTGAAGGGAAAGATGTAACTCTGTGAGATGAATTAATAGAACACAGAGCAGTTTCTCAGAAAGCTTCTTTCCAGTTTTGAACGGAAGATATTTCCTTTTTCACCATAGCCCTCTATGGGCTTCCAAATATCCCTTTTCCAATTCCACAAGAACAGAATTAGCGAAAGGCTTCTTGAAGGGAAAGATGTAACTCTGTGAGATGAATTAACAGAACACAGAGCAGTTTCTCAGAAAGCTTCTTTCCAATTTTGAACGGAAGATATTTCCTTTTTCACCATAGCCCTCTATGGGCTTCCAAATATCCCTTTGCCAATTCCACAAGAACAGCCTTAGCGAAAGGCTTCTTGAAGGGAAAGATGTAACTCTGTGAGATGAATTAACAGAACACAGAGCAGTTTCTCAGAAAGCTTCTTTCCAGTTTTGAACGGAAGATATTTCCTTTTTCACCATAGCCCTCTATGGGCTCCCAAATATCCCTTTGCCAATTCCACAAGAACAGCCTTAGCGAAAGGCTTCTTGAAGGGAAAGATGTAACTCTGTGAGATGAATTAACAGAACACAGAGCAGTTTCTCAGAAAGCTTCTTTCCAGTTTTGAACGGAAGATATTTCCTTTTTCACCATAGCCCTCTATGGGCTTCCAAATATCCCTTTTCCAATTCCACAAGAACAGCCTTAGCGAAAGGCTTCTTGAAGGGAAAGATGTAACTCTGTGAGATGAATTAATAGAACACAGAGCAGTTTCTCAGAAAGCTTCTTTCCAGTTTTGAACGGAAGATATTTCCTTTTTCACCATAGCCCTCTATGGGCTTCCAAATATGCCTTTGCCAATTCCACAAGAACAGAATTAGCGAAAGGCTTCTTGAAGGGAAAGATGTAACTCTGTGAGATGAATTAACAGAACACAGAGCAGTTTCTCAGAAAGCTTCTTTCCAGTTTTGAACGGAAGATATTTCCTTTTTCACCATAGCCCTCTATGGGCTTCCAAATATCCCTTTGCCAATTCCACAAGAACAGCCTTAGCGAAAGGCTTCTTGAAGGGAAAGATGTAACTCTGTGAGATGAATTAACAGAACACAGAGCAGTTTCTCAGAAAGCTTCTTTCCAGTTTTGAACGGAAGATATTTCCTTTTTCACCATAGCCCTCTATGGGCTTCCAAATATCCCTTTGCCAATTCCACAAGAACAGCCTTAGCGAAAGGCTTCTTGAAGGGAAAGATGTAACTCTGTGAGATGAATTAACAGAACACAGAGCAGTTTCTCAGAAAGCTTCTTCCCAGTTTTGAACGGAAGATATTTCCTTTTTCACCATAGCCCTCTATGGGCTTCCAAATATCCCTTTGCCAATTCCACATGAACAGCCTTATCGAAAGGCTTATTGAAGGGAAAGATGTAACTCTGTGAGATGAATTAACAGAACACAGAGCAGTTTCTCAGAAAGCTTCTTTCCAGTTTTGAACGGAAGATATTTCCTTTTTCACCATAGCCCTCTATGGGCTTCCAAATATCCCTTTGCCAATTCCACAAGAACAGCCTTAGCGAAAGGCTTCTTGAAGGGAAAGATGTAACTCTGTGAGATGAATTAACAGAACACAGAGCAGTTTCTCAGAAAGCTTCTTTCCAGTTTTGAACGGAAGATATTTCCTTTTTCACCATAGCCCTCTATGGGCTTCCAAATATCCCTTTGCCAATTCCACAAGAACAGCCTTAGCGAAAGGCTTCTTGAAGGGAAAGATGTAACTCTGTGAGATGAATTAACAGAACACAGAGCAGTTTCTCAGAAAGCTTCTTTCCAGTTTTGAACGGAAGATATTTCCTTTTTCACCATAGCCCTCTATGGGCTTCCAAATATCCCTTTGCCAATTCCACAAGAACAGCCTTAGCGAAAGGCTTCTTGAAGGGAAAGATGTAACTCTGTGAGATGAATTAATAGAACACAGAGCAGTTTCTCAGAAAGCTTCTTTCCAGTTTTGAACGGAAGATATTTCCTTTTTCACCATAGCCCTCTATGGGCTTCCAAATATCCCTTTTCCAATTCCACAAGAACAGAATTAGCGAAAGGCTTCTTGAAGGGAAAGATGTAACTCTGTGAGATGAATTAACAGAACACAGAGCAGTTTCTCAGAAAGCTTCTTTCCAATTTTGAACGGAAGATATTTCCTTTTTCACCATAGCCCTCTATGGGCTTCCAAATATCCCTTTGCCAATTCCACAAGAACAGCCTTAGCGAAAGGCTTCTTGAAGGGAAAGATGTAACTCTGTGAGATGAATTAACAGAACACAGAGCAGTTTCTCAGAAAGCTTCTTTCCAGTTTTGAACGGAAGATATTTCCTTTTTCACCATAGCCCTCTATGGGCTCCCAAATATCCCTTTGCCAATTCCACAAGAACAGCCTTAGCGAAAGGCTTCTTGAAGGGAAAGATGTAACTCTGTGAGATGAATTAACAGAACACAGAGCAGTTTCTCAGAAAGCTTCTTTCCAGTTTTGAACGGAAGATATTTCCTTTTTCACCATAGCCCTCTATGGGCTTCCAAATATCCCTTTGCCAATTCCACAAGAACAGCCTTAGCGAAAGGCTTCTTGAAGGGAAAGATGTAACTCTGTGAGATGAATTAACAGAACACAGAGCAGTTTCTCAGACAGCTACGTTCCAGTTTTGAACGGAAGATATTTCCTTTTTCACCATAGCCCTCTATGGGCTTCCAAATATCCCTTTGCCAATTCCACAAGAACAGCCTTAGCGAAAGGCTTCTTGAAGGGAAAGATGTAACTGTGAGATGAATTAACAGAACACAGAGCAGTTTCTCAGAAAGCTTCTTTCCAGTTTTGAACGGAAGATATTTCCTTTTTCACCATAGCCCTCTATGGGCTCCCAAATATCCCTTTGCCAATTCCACAAGAACAGCCTTAGCGAAAGGCTACTTGAAGGGAAAGATGTAACTCTGTGAGATGAATTAACAGAACACAGAGCAGTTTCTCAGAAAGCTTCTTTCCAGTTTTGAACGGAAGATATTTCCTTTTTCACCATAGCCCTCTATGGGCTTCCAAATATCCCTTTGCCAATTCCACAAGAACAGCCTTAGCGAAAGGCTTCTTGAAGGGAAAGATGTAACTCTGTGAGATGAATTAACAGAACACAGAGCAGTTTCTCAGAAAGCTTCTTTCCAGTTTTGAACGGAAGATATTTCCTTTTTCACCATAGCCCTCTATGGGCTTCCAAATATCCCTTTGCCAATTCCACAAGAACAGCCTTAGCGAAAGGCTTCTTGAAGGGAAAGATGTAACTCTGTGAGATGAATTAATAGAACACAGAGCAGTTTCTCAGAAAGCTTCTTTCCAGTTTTGAACGGAAGATATTTCCTTTTTCACCATAGCCCTCTATGGGCTTCCAAATATCCCTTCTCCAATTCCACAAGAACAGAATTAGCGAAAGGCTTCTTGAAGGGAAAGATGTAACTCTGTGAGATGAATTAACAGAACACAGAGCAGTTTCTCAGAAAGCTTCTTTCCAGTTTTGAACGGAAGATATTTCCTTTTTCACCATAGCCCTCTATGGGCTTCCAAATATCCCTTTGCCAATTCCACAAGAACAGCCTTAGCGAAAGGCTTCTTGAAGGGAAAGATGTAACTCTGTGAGATGAATTAACAGAACACAGAGCAGTTTCTCAGAAAGCTTCTTTCCAGTTTTGAACGGAAGATATTTCCTTTTTCACCATAGCCCTCTATGGGCTTCCAAATATCCCTTTGCCAATTCCACAAGAACAGCCTTAGCGAAAGGCTTCTTGAAGGGAAAGATGTAACTCTGTGAGATGAATTAACAGAACACAGAGCAGTTTCTCAGAAAGCTTCTTTCCAGTTTTGAACGGAAGATATTTCCTTTTTCACCATAGCCCTCTATGGGCTTCCAAATATCCCTTTGCCAATTCCACAAGAACAGCCTTAGCGAAAGGCTTCTTGAAGGGAAAGATGTAACTCTGTGAGATGAATTAACAGAACACAGAGCAGTTTCTCAGAAAGCTTCTTTCCAGTTTTGAACGGAAGATATTTCCTTTTTCACCATAGCCCTCTATGGGCATCCAAATATCCCTTTGCCAATTCCACATGAACAGCCTTATCGAAAGGCTTCTTGAAGGGAAAGATGTAACTCTGTGAGATGAATTAACAGAACACAGAGCAGTTTCTCAGAAAGCTTCTTTCCAGTTTTGAACGGAAGATATTTCCTTTTTCACCATAGCCCTCTATGGGCTTCCAAATATCCCTTTGCCAATTCCACAAGAACAGCCTTAGCGAAAGGCTTCTTGAAGGGAAAGATGTAACTCTGTGAGATGAATTAATAGAACACAGAGCGGTTTCTCAGAAAGCTTCTTTCCAGTTTTGAACGGAAGATATTTCCTTTTTCACCATAGCCCTCTATGGGCTTCCAAATATCCCTTTGCCAATTCCAGAAGAACAGACTTAGCGAAAGGCTTCATGAAGGGAAAGATGTAACTCTGTGAGATGAATTAACAGAACATAGAGCCGTTTCTCAGAAAGCTTCTTTCCAGTTTTGAACGGACGATATTTCCTTTTTCACCATAGCCCTCTATGGGCTTCCAAATATCCCTTTGCCAATTCCACAAGAACAGCCTTAGCGAAAGGCTTCTTGAAGGGAAAGATGTAACTCTGTGAGATGAATTAACAGAACACAGAGCAGTTTCTCAGAAAGCTTCTTTCCAGTTTTGAACGGAAGATATTTCCTTTTTCACCATAGCCCTCTATGGGCTTCCAAATATCCCTTTGCCAATTCCACAAGAACAGCCTTAGCGAAAGGCTTCTTGAAGGGAAAGATGTAACTCTGTGAGATGAATTAACAGAACACAGAGCAGTTTCTTAGAAAGCTTCTTTCCAGTTTTGAACGGAAGATATTTCCTTTTTCACCATAGCCCTCTATGGGCTTCCAAATATCCCTTTGCCAATTCCACAAGAACAGCCTTAGCGAAAGGCTTCTTGAAGGGAAAGATGTAACTCTGTGAGATGAATTAACAGAACAAAGAGCAGTTTCTCAGAAAGCTTCTTTCCAGTTCTGAACGGAAGATATTTCCTTTTTCACCATAGCCCTCTATGGGCTTCCAAATATCCCTTTGCCAATTCCACAAGAACAGCCTTAGCGAAAGGCTTCTTCAAGGGAAAGATGTAACTCTGTGAGATGAATTAACAGAAAACAGAGCGGTTTCTCAGAAAGCTTCTTTCCAGTTTTGAACGGAAGATATTTCCTTTTTCACCATAGCCCTCTATTGGCTTCCAAATATCCCTTTGCCAATTACACAAGAACAGCCTTAGCGAAAGGCTTCTTCAAGGGAAAGATGTAACTCTGTGAGATGAATTAACAGAACACAGAGCGGTTTCTCAGAAAGCTTCTTTCCAGTTTTGAACGGAAGATATTTCCTTTTTCACCATAGCCCTCTATGGGCTTCCAAATATCCCTTTGCCAATTCCACAAGAACAGCCTTAGCAAAAGGCTTCTTGAAGGGAAAGATGTAACTCTGTGAGATGAATTAACAGAACACAGAGCGGTTTCTCAGAAAGCTTCTTTCCAGTTTTGAACGGAAGATATTTCCTTTTTCACCATAGCCCTCTATGGGCTTCCAAATATCCCTTTTCCAATTCCACAAGAACAGAATTAGCGAAAGGCTTCTTGAAGGGAAAGATGTAACTCTGTGAGATGAATTAACAGAACACAGAGCAGTTTCTCAGAAAGCTTCTTTCCAGTTTTGAACGGAAGATATTTCCTTTTTCACCATAGCCCTCTATGGGCTCCCAAATATCCCTTTGCCAATTCCACAAGAACAGCCTTAGCGAAAGGCTTCTTGAAGGGAAAGATGTAACTCTGTGAGATGAATTAACAGAACACAGAGCAGTTTCTCAGAAAGCTTCTTTCCAGTTTTGAACGGAAGATATTTCCTTTTTCACCATAGCCCTCTATGGGCTTCCAAATATCCCTTTGCCAATTCCACAAGAACAGCCTTAGCGAAAGGCTTCTTGAAGGGAAAGATGTAACTCTGTGAGATGAATTAACAGAACACAGAGCAGTTTCTCAGACAGCTACGTTCCAGTTTTGAACGGAAGATATTTCCTTTTTCACCATAGCCCTCTATGGGCTTCCAAATATCCCTTTGCCAATTCCACAAGAACAGCCTTAGCGAAAGGCTTCTTGAAGGGAAAGATGTAACTCTGTGAGATGAATTAACAGAACACAGAGCAGTTTCTCAGAAAGCTTCTTTCCAGTTTTGAACGGAAGATATTTCCTTTTTCACCATAGCCCTCTATGGGCTTCCAAATATCCCTTTGCCAATTCCACAAGAACAGCCTTAGCGAAAGGCTACTTGAAGGGAAAGATGTAACTCTGTGAGATGAATTAACAGAACACAGAGCAGTTTCTCAGAAAGCTTCTTTCCAGTTTTGAACGGAAGATATTTCCTTTTTCACCATAGCCCTCTATGGGCTTCCAAATATCCCTTTGCCAATTCCACAAGAACAGCCTTAGCAAAAGGCTTCTTGAAGGGAAAGATGTAACTCTGTGAGATGAATTAACAGAACACAGAGCGGTTTCTCAGAAAGCTTTTTTCCAGTTTTGAACGGAAGATATTTCCTTTTTCACCATAGCCCTCTATGGGCTTCCAAATATCCCTTTGCCAATTCCACAAGAACAGCCTTAGCGAAAGGCTTCTTGAAGGGAAAGATGTAACTCTGTGAGATGAATTAATAGAACACAGAGCAGTTTCTCAGAAAGCTTCTTTCCAGTTTTGAACGGAAGATATTTCCTTTTTCACCATAGCCCTCTATGGGCTTCCAAATATCCCTTCTCCAATTCCACAAGAACAGAATTAGCGAAAGGCTTCTTGAAGGGAAAGATGTAACTCTGTGAGATGAATTAACAGAACACAGAGCAGTTTCTCAGAAAGCTTCTTTCCAGTTTTGAACGGAAGATATTTCCTTTTTCACCATAGCCCTCTATGGGCTTCCAAATATCCCTTTGCCAATTCCACAAGAACAGCCTTAGCGAAAGGCTTCTTGAAGGGAAAGATGTAACTCTGTGAGATGAATTAATAGAACACAGAGCGGTTTCTCAGAAAGCTTCTTTCCAGTTTTGAACGGAAGATATTTCCTTTTTCACCATAGCCCTCTATGGGCTTCCAAATATCCCTTTGCCAATTCCAGAAGAACAGACTTAGCGAAAGGCTTCATGAAGGGAAAGATGTAACTCTGTGAGATGAATTAACAGAACATAGAGCCGTTTCTCAGAAAGCTTCTTTCCAGTTTTGAACGGACGATATTTCCTTTTTCACCATAGCCCTCTATGGGCTTCCAAATATCCCTTTGCCAATTCCACAAGAACAGCCTTAGCGAAAGGCTTCTTGAAGGGAAAGATGTAACTCTGTGAGATGAATTAACAGAACACAGAGCAGTTTCTCAGAAAGCTTCTTTCCAGTTTTGAACGGAAGATATTTCCTTTTTCACCATAGCCCTCTATGGGCTTCCAAATATCCCTTTGCCAATTCCACAAGAACAGCCTTAGCGAAAGGCTTCTTGAAGGGAAAGATGTAACTCTGTGAGATGAATTAACAGAACACAGAGCAGTTTCTTAGAAAGCTTCTTTCCAGTTTTGAACGGAAGATATTTCCTTTTTCACCATAGCCCTCTATGGGCTTCCAAATATCCCTTTGCCAATTCCACAAGAACAGCCTTAGCGAAAGGCTTCTTGAAGGGAAAGATGTAACTCTGTGAGATGAATTAACAGAACAAAGAGCAGTTTCTCAGAAAGCTTCTTTCCAGTTCTGAACGGAAGATATTTCCTTTTTCACCATAGCCCTCTATGGGCTTCCAAATATCCCTTTGCCAATTCCACAAGAACAGCCTTAGCGAAAGGCTTCTTCAAGGGAAAGATGTAACTCTGTGAGATGAATTAACAGAAAACAGAGCGGTTTCTCAGAAAGCTTCTTTCCAGTTTTGAACGGAAGATATTTCCTTTTTCACCATAGCCCTCTATTGGCTTCCAAATATCCCTTTGCCAATTACACAAGAACAGCCTTAGCGAAAGGCTTCTTCAAGGGAAAGATGTAACTCTGTGAGATGAATTAACAGAACACAGAGCGGTTTCTCAGAAAGCTTCTTTCCAGTTTTGAACGGAAGATATTTCCTTTTTCACCATAGCCCTCTTTGGGCTTCCAAATATCCCTTTGCCAATTCCACAAGAACAGCCTTAGCAAAAGGCTTCTTGAAGGGAAAGATGTAACTCTGTGAGATGAATTAACAGAACACAGAGCGGTTTCTCAGAAAGCTTCTTTCCAGTTTTGAACGGAAGATATTTCCTTTTTCACCATAGCCCTCTATGGGCTTCCAAATATCCCTTTTCCAATTCCACAAGAACAGAATTAGCGAAAGGCTTCTTGAAGGGAAAGATGTAACTCTGTGAGATGAATTAACAGAACACAGAGCAGTTTCTCAGAAAGCTTCTTTCCAATTTTGAACGGAAGATATTTCCTTTTTCACCATAGCCCTCTATGGGCTTCCAAATATCCCTTTGCCAATTCCACAAGAACAGCCTTAGCGAAAGGCTTCTTGAAGGGAAAGATGTAACTCTGTGAGATGAATTAACAGAACACAGAGCAGTTTCTCAGAAAGCTTCTTTCCAGTTTTGAACGGAAGATATTTCCTTTTTCACCATAGCCCTCTATGGGCTCCCAAATATCCCTTTGCCAATTCCACAAGAACAGCCTTAGCGAAAGGCTTCTTGAAGGGAAAGATGTAACTCTGTGAGATGAATTAACAGAACACAGAGCAGTTTCTCAGAAAGCTTCTTTCCAGTTTTGAACGGAAGATATTTCCTTTTTCACCATAGCCCTCTATGGGCTTCCAAATATCCCTTTGCCAATTCCACAAGAACAGCCTTAGCGAAAGGCTTCTTGAAGGGAAAGATGTAACTCTGTGAGATGAATTAACAGAACACAGAGCAGTTTCTCAGACAGCTACGTTCCAGTTTTGAACGGAAGATATTTCCTTTTTCACCATAGCCCTCTATGGGCTTCCAAATATCCCTTTGCCAATTCCACAAGAACAGCCTTAGCGAAAGGCTTCTTGAAGGGAAAGATGTAACTCTGTGAGATGAATTAACAGAACACAGAGCAGTTTCTCAGAAAGCTTCTTTCCAGTTTTGAACGGAAGATATTTCCTTTTTCACCATAGCCCTCTATGGGCTTCCAAATATCCCTTTGCCAATTCCACAAGAACAGCCTTAGCGAAAGGCTACTTGAAGGGAAAGATGTAACTCTGTGAGATGAATTAACAGAACACAGAGCAGTTTCTCAGAAAGCTTCTTTCCAGTTTTGAACGGAAGATATTTCCTTTTTCACCATAGCCCTCTATGGGCTTCCAAATATCCCTTTGCCAATTCCACAAGAACAGCCTTAGCAAAAGGCTTCTTGAAGGGAAAGATGTAACTCTGTGAGATGAATTAACAGAACACAGAGCGGTTTCTCAGAAAGCTTCTTTCCAGTTTTGAACGGAAGATATTTCCTTTTTCACCATAGCCCTCTATGGGCTTCCAAATATCCCTTTGCCAATTCCACAAGAACAGCCTTAGCGAAAGGCTTCTTGAAGGGAAAGATGTAACTCTGTGAGATGAATTAATAGAACACAGAGCAGTTTCTCAGAAAGCTTCTTTCCAGTTTTGAACGGAAGATATTTCCTTTTTCACCATAGCCCTCTATGGGCTTCCGAATATCCCTTCTCCAATTCCACAAGAACAGAATTAGCGAAAGGCTTCTTGAAGGGAAAGATGTAACTCTGTGAGATGAATTAACAGAACACAGAGCAGTTTCTCAGAAAGCTTCTTTCCAGTTTTGAACGGAAGATATTTCCTTTTTCACCATAGCCCTCTATGGGCTTCCAAATATCCCTTTGCCAATTCCACAAGAACAGCCTTAGCGAAAGGCTTCTTGAAGGGAAAGATGTAACTCTGTGAGATGAATTAACAGAACACAGAGCAGTTTCTCAGAAAGCTTCTTTCCAGTTTTGAACGGAAGATATTTCCTTTTTCACCATAGCCCTCTATGGGCTTCCAAATATCCCTTTGCCAATTCCACAAGAACAGCCTTAGCGAAAGGCTTCTTGAAGGGAAAGATGTAACTCTGTGAGATGAATTAACAGAACACAGAGCAGTTTCTCAGAAAGCTTCTTTCCAGTTTTGAACGGAAGATATTTCCTTTTTCACCATAGCCCTCTATGGGCTTCCAAATATCCCTTTGCCAATTCCACAAGAACAGCCTTAGCGAAAGGCTTCTTGAAGGGAAAGATGTAACTCTGTGAGATGAATTAACAGAACACAGAGCAGTTTCTCAGAAAGCTTCTTTCCAGTTTTGAACGGAAGATATTTCCTTTTTCACCATAGCCCTCTATGGGCATCCAAATATCCCTTTGCCAATTCCACATGAACAGCCTTATCGAAAGGCTTCTTGAAGGGAAAGATGTAACTCTGTGAGATGAATTAACAGAACACAGAGCAGTTTCTCAGAAAGCTTCTTTCCAGTTTTGAACGGAAGATATTTCCTTTTTCACCATAGAGCTCTATGGGCTTCCAAATATCCCTTTGCCAATTCCACAAGAACAGCCTTAGCGAAAGGCTTCTTGAAGGGAAAGATGTAACTCTGTGAGATGAATTAATAGAACACAGAGCGGTTTCTCAGAAAGCTTCTTTCCAGTTTTGAACGGAAGATATTTCCTTTTTCACCATAGCCCTCTATGGGCTTCCAAATATCCCTTTGCCAATTCCAGAAGAACAGACTTAGCGAAAGGCTTCATGAAGGGAAAGATGTAACTCTGTGAGATGAATTAACAGAACATAGAGCCGTTTCTCAGAAAGCTTCTTTCCAGTTTTGAACGGACGATATTTCCTTTTTCACCATAGCCCTCTATGGGCTTCCAAATATCCCTTTGCCAATTCCACAAGAACAGCCTTAGCGAAAGGCTTCTTGAAGGGAAAGATGTAACTCTGTGAGATGAATTAACAGAACACAGAGCAGTTTCTCAGAAAGCTTCTTTCCAGTTTTGAACGGAAGATATTTCCTTTTTCACCATAGCCCTCTATGGGCTTCCAAATATCCCTTTGCCAATTCCACAAGAACAGCCTTAGCGAAAGGCTTCTTGAAGGGAAAGATGTAACTCTGTGAGATGAATTAACAGAACACAGAGCAGTTTCTTAGAAAGCTTCTTTCCAGTTTTGAACGGAAGATATTTCCTTTTTCACCATAGCCCTCTATGGGCTTCCAAATATCCCTTTGCCAATTCCACAAGAACAGCCTTAGCGAAAGGCTTCTTGAAGGGAAAGATGTAACTCTGTGAGATGAATTAACAGAACAAAGAGCAGTTTCTCAGAAAGCTTCTTTCCAGTTCTGAACGGAAGATATTTCCTTTTTCACCATAGCCCTCTATGGGCTTCCAAATATCCCTTTGCCAATTCCACAAGAACAGCCTTAGCGAAAGGCTTCTTCAAGGGAAAGATGTAACTCTGTGAGATGAATTAACAGAAAACAGAGCGGTTTCTCAGAAAGCTTCTTTCCAGTTTTGAACGGAAGATATTTCCTTTTTCACCATAGCCCTCTATTGGCTTCCAAATATCCCTTTGCCAATTACACAAGAACAGCCTTAGCGAAAGGCTTCTTCAAGGGAAAGATGTAACTCTGTGAGATGAATTAACAGAACACAGAGCGGTTTCTCAGAAAGCTTCTTTCCAGTTTTGAACGGAAGATATTTCCTTTTTCACCATAGCCCTCTAAGGGCTTCCAAATATCCCTTTGCCAATTCCACAAGAACAGCCTTAGCAAAAGGCTTCTTGAAGGGAAAGATGTAACTCTGTGAGATGAATTAACAGAACACAGAGCGGTTTCTCAGAAAGCTTCTTTCCAGTTTTGAACGGAAGATATTTCCTTTTTCACCATAGCCCTCTATGGGCTTCCAAATATCCCTTTTCCAATTCCACAAGAACAGAATTAGCGAAAGGCTTCTTGAAGGGAAAGATGTAACTCTGTGAGATGAATTAACAGAACACAGAGCAGTTTCTCAGAAAGCTTCTTTCCAATTTTGAACGGAAGATATTTCCTTTTTCACCATAGCCCTCTATGGGCTTCCAAATATCCCTTTGCCAATTCCACAAGAACAGCCTTAGCGAAAGGCTTCTTGAAGGGAAAGATGTAACTCTGTGAGATGAATTAACAGAACACAGAGCAGTTTCTCAGAAAGCTTCTTTCCAGTTTTGAACGGAAGATATTTCCTTTTTCACCATAGCCCTCTATGGGCTCCCAAATATCCCTTTGCCAATTCCACAAGAACAGCCTTAGCGAAAGGCTTCTTGAAGGGAAAGATGTAACTCTGTGAGATGAATTAACAGAACACAGAGCAGTTTCTCAGAAAGCTTCTTTCCAGTTTTGAACGGAAGATATTTCCTTTTTCACCATAGCCCTCTATGGGCTTCCAAATATCCCTTTGCCAATTCCACAAGAACAGCCTTAGCGAAAGGCTTCTTGAAGGGAAAGATGTAACTCTGTGAGATGAATTAACAGAACACAGAGCAGTTTCTCAGACAGCTACGTTCCAGTTTTGAACGGAAGATATTTCCTTTTTCACCATAGCCCTCTATGGGCTTCCAAATATCCCTTTGCCAATTCCACAAGAACAGCCTTAGCGAAAGGCTTCTTGAAGGGAAAGATGTAACTCTGTGAGATGAATTAACAGAACACAGAGCAGTTTCTCAGAAAGCTTCTTTCCAGTTTTGAACGGAAGATATTTCCTTTTTCACCATAGCCCTCTATGGGCTTCCAAATATCCCTTTGCCAATTCCACAAGAACAGCCTTAGCGAAAGGCTACTTGAAGGGAAAGATGTAACTCTGTGAGATGAATTAACAGAACACAGAGCAGTTTCTCAGAAAGCTTCTTTCCAGTTTTGAACGGAAGATATTTCCTTTTTCACCATAGCCCTCTATGGGCTTCCAAATATCCCTTTGCCAATTCCACAAGAACAGCCTTAGCAAAAGGCTTCTTGAAGGGAAAGATGTAACTCTGTGAGATGAATTAACAGAACACAGAGCGGTTTCTCAGAAAGCTTCTTTCCAGTTTTGAACGGAAGATATTTCCTTTTTCACCATAGCCCTCTATGGGCTTCCAAATATCCCTTTGCCAATTCCACAAGAACAGCCTTAGCGAAAGGCTTCTTGAAGGGAAAGATGTAACTCTGTGAGATGAATTAATAGAACACAGAGCAGTTTCTCAGAAAGCTTCTTTCCAGTTTTGAACGGAAGATATTTCCTTTTTCACCATAGCCCTCTATGGGCTTCCGAATATCCCTTCTCCAATTCCACAAGAACAGAATTAGCGAAAGGCTTCTTGAAGGGAAAGATGTAACTCTGTGAGATGAATTAACAGAACACAGAGCAGTTTCTCAGAAAGCTTCTTTCCAGTTTTGAACGGAAGATATTTCCTTTTTCACCATAGCCCTCTATGGGCTTCCAAATATCCCTTTGCCAATTCCACAAGAACAGCCTTAGCGAAAGGCTTCTTGAAGGGAAAGATGTAACTCTGTGAGATGAATTAACAGAACACAGAGCAGTTTCTCAGAAAGCTTCTTTCCAGTTTTGAACGGAAGATATTTCCTTTTTCACCATAGCCCTCTATGGGCTTCCAAATATCCCTTTGCCAATTCCACAAGAACAGCCTTAGCGAAAGGCTTCTTGAAGGGAAAGATGTAACTCTGTGAGATGAATTAACAGAACACAGAGCAGTTTCTCAGAAAGCTTCTTTCCAGTTTTGAACGGAAGATATTTCCTTTTTCACCATAGCCCTCTATGGGCTTCCAAATATCCCTTTGCCAATTCCACAAGAACAGCCTTAGCGAAAGGCTTCTTGAAGGGAAAGATGTAACTCTGTGAGATGAATTAACAGAACACAGAGCAGTTTCTCAGAAAGCTTCTTTCCAGTTTTGAACGGAAGATATTTCCTTTTTCACCATAGCCCTCTATGGGCATCCAAATATCCCTTTGCCAATTCCACATGAACAGCCTTATCGAAAGGCTTCTTGAAGGGAAAGATGTAACTCTGTGAGATGAATTAACAGAACACAGAGCAGTTTCTCAGAAAGCTTCTTTCCAGTTTTGAACGGAAGATATTTCCTTTTTCACCATAGAGCTCTATGGGCTTCCAAATATCCCTTTGCCAATTCCACAAGAACAGCCTTAGCGAAAGGCTTCTTGAAGGGAAAGATGTAACTCTGTGAGATGAATTAATAGAACACAGAGCGGTTTCTCAGAAAGCTTCTTTCCAGTTTTGAACGGAAGATATTTCCTTTTTCACCATAGCCCTCTATGGGCTTCCAAATATCCCTTTGCCAATTCCAGAAGAACAGACTTAGCGAAAGGCTTCATGAAGGGAAAGATGTAACTCTGTGAGATGAATTAACAGAACATAGAGCCGTTTCTCAGAAAGCTTCTTTCCAGTTTTGAACGGACGATATTTCCTTTTTCACCATAGCCCTCTATGGGCTTCCAAATATCCCTTTGCCAATTCCACAAGAACAGCCTTAGCGAAAGGCTTCTTGAAGGGAAAGATGTAACTCTGTGAGATGAATTAACAGAACACAGAGCAGTTTCTCAGAAAGCTTCTTTCCAGTTTTGAACGGAAGATATTTCCTTTTTCACCATAGCCCTCTATGGGCTTCCAAATATCCCTTTGCCAATTCCACAAGAACAGCCTTAGCGAAAGGCTTCTTGAAGGGAAAGATGTAACTCTGTGAGATGAATTAACAGAACACAGAGCAGTTTCTTAGAAAGCTTCTTTCCAGTTTTGAACGGAAGATATTTCCTTTTTCACCATAGCCCTCTATGGGCTTCCAAATATCCCTTTGCCAATTCCACAAGAACAGCCTTAGCGAAAGGCTTCTTGAAGGGAAAGATGTAACTCTGTGAGATGAATTAACAGAACAAAGAGCAGTTTCTCAGAAAGCTTCTTTCCAGTTCTGAACGGAAGATATTTCCTTTTTCACCATAGCCCTCTATGGGCTTCCAAATATCCCTTTGCCAATTCCACAAGAACAGCCTTAGCGAAAGGCTTCTTCAAGGGAAAGATGTAACTCTGTGAGATGAATTAACAGAAAACAGAGCGGTTTCTCAGAAAGCTTCTTTCCAGTTTTGAACGGAAGATATTTCCTTTTTCACCATAGCCCTCTATTGGCTTCCAAATATCCCTTTGCCAATTACACAAGAACAGCCTTAGCGAAAGGCTTCTTCAAGGGAAAGATGTAACTCTGTGAGATGAATTAACAGAACACAGAGCGGTTTCTCAGAAAGCTTCTTTCCAGTTTTGAACGGAAGATATTTCCTTTTTCACCATAGCCCTCTAAGGGCTTCCAAATATCCCTTTGCCAATTCCACAAGAACAGCCTTAGCAAAAGGCTTCTTGAAGGGAAAGATGTAACTCTGTGAGATGAATTAACAGAACACAGAGCGGTTTCTCAGAAAGCTTCTTTCCAGTTTTGAACGGAAGATATTTCCTTTTTCACCATAGCCCTCTATGGGCTTCCAAATATCCCTTTGCGAATTCCACAAGAACAGCCTTAGCGAAAGGCTTCTTGAAGGGAAAGATGTAACTCTGTGATATGAATTAACAGAACACAGAGCGGTTTCTCAGAAAGTTTCTTTCCAGTTTTGAAGGGAAGATATTTCCTTTTTCACCATAGCCCTCTATGGGCTTCCAAATATCCCTTTGGGAATTCCACAAGAACAGCCTTAGCGAAAGGCTACTTGAAGGGAAAGATGTAACTCTGTGAGATGAATTAACAGAACACAGAGCAGTTTCTCAGAAAGCATCTTTCCAGTTTTGAACGGAAGATATTTCCTTTTTCACCATAGCCCTCTATGGGCTTCCAAATATCCCTTTGCCAATTCCACAAGAACAGCCTTAGCGAAAGGCTTCTTGAAGGGAAAGATGTAACTCTGTGAGATGAATTAACAGAACACAGAGCAGTTTCTCAGAAAGCTTCTTTCCAGTTTTGAACGGAAGATATTTCCTTTTTCACCATAGCCCTCTATGGGCTCCCAAATATCCCTTTGCCAATTCCACAAGAACAGCCTTAGCGAAAGGCTTCTTGAAGGGAAAGATGTAACTCTGTGAGATGAATTAACAGAACACAGAGCAGTTTCTCAGAAAGCTTCTTTCCAGTTTTGAACGGAAGATATTTCCTTTTTCACCATAGCCCTCTATGGGCTTCCAAATATCCCTTTGCCAATTCCACAAGAACAGCCTTAGCGAAAGGCTTCTTGAAGGGAAAGATGTAACTCTGTGAGATGAATTAACAGAACACAGAGCAGTTTCTCAGACAGCTACGTTCCAGTTTTGAACGGAAGATATTTCCTTTTTCACCATAGCCCTCTATGGGCTTCCAAATATCCCTTTGCCAATTCCACAAGAACAGCCTTAGCGAAAGGCTTCTTGAAGGGAAAGATGTAACTCTGTGAGATGAATTAACAGAACACAGAGCAGTTTCTCAGAAAGCTTCTTTCCAGTTTTGAACGGAAGATATTTCCTTTTTCACCATAGCCCTCTATGGGCTTCCAAATATCCCTTTGCCAATTCCACAAGAACAGCCTTAGTGAAAGGCTACTTGAAGGGAAAGATGTAACTCTGTGAGATGAATTAACAGAACACAGAGCAGTTTCTCAGAAAGCTTCTTTCCAGTTTTGAACGGAAGATATTTCCTTTTTCACCATAGCCCTCTATGGGCTTCCAAATATCCCTTTGCCAATTCCACAAGAACAGCCTTAGCAAAAGGCTTCTTGAAGGGAAAGATGTAACTCTGTGAGATGAATTAACAGAACACAGAGCGGTTTCTCAGAAAGCTTCTTTCCAGTTTTGAACGGAAGATATTTCCTTTTTCACCATAGCCCTCTATGGGCTTCCAAATATCCCTTTGCCAATTCCACAAGAACAGCCTTAGCGAAAGGCTTCTTGAAGGGAAAGATGTAACTCTGTGAGATGAATTAATAGAACACAGAGCAGTTTCTCAGAAAGCTTCTTTCCAGTTTTGAACGGAAGATATTTCCTTTTTCACCATAGCCCTCTATGGGCTTCCGAATATCCCTTCTCCAATTCCACAAGAACAGAATTAGCGAAAGGCTTCTTGAAGGGAAAGATGTAACTCTGTGAGATGAATTAACAGAACACAGAGCAGTTTCTCAGAAAGCTTCTTTCCAGTTTTGAACGGAAGATATTTCCTTTTTCACCATAGCCCTCTATGGGCTTCCAAATATCCCTTTGCCAATTCCACAAGAACAGCCTTAGCGAAAGGCTTCTTGAAGGGAAAGATGTAACTCTGTGAGATGAATTAACAGAACACAGAGCAGTTTCTCAGAAAGCTTCTTTCCAGTTTTGAACGGAAGATATTTCCTTTTTCACCATAGCCCTCTATGGGCTTCCAAATATCCCTTTGCCAATTCCACAAGAACAGCCTTAGCGAAAGGCTTCTTGAAGGGAAAGATGTAACTCTGTGAGATGAATTAACAGAACACAGAGCAGTTTCTCAGAAAGCTTCTTTCCAGTTTTGAACGGAAGATATTTCCTTTTTCACCATAGCCCTCTATGGGCTTCCAAATATCCCTTTGCCAATTCCACAAGAACAGCCTTAGCGAAAGGCTTCTTGAAGGGAAAGATGTAACTCTGTGACATGAATTAACAGAACACAGAGCAGTTTCTCAGAAAGCTTCTTTCCAGTTTTGAACGGAAGATATTTCCTTTTTCACCATAGCCCTCTATGGGCATCCAAATATCCCTTTGCCAATTCCACATGAACAGCCTTATCGAAAGGCTTCTTGAAGGGAAAGATGTAACTCTGTGAGATGAATTAACAGAACACAGAGCAGTTTCTCAGAAAGCTTCTTTCCAGTTTTGAACGGAAGATATTTCCTTTTTCACCATAGAGCTCTATGGGCTTCCAAATATCCCTTTGCCAATTCCACAAGAACAGCCTTAGCGAAAGGCTTCTTGAAGGGAAAGATGTAACTCTGTGAGATGAATTAATAGAACACAGAGCGGTTTCTCAGAAAGCTTCTTTCCAGTTTTGAACGGAAGATATTTCCTTTTTCACCATAGCCCTCTATGGGCTTCCAAATATCCCTTTGCCAATTCCAGAAGAACAGACTTAGCGAAAGGCTTCATGAAGGGAAAGATGTAACTCTGTGAGATGAATTAACAGAACATAGAGCCGTTTCTCAGAAAGCTTCTTTCCAGTTTTGAACGGACGATATTTCCTTTTTCACCATAGCCCTCTATGGGCTTCCAAATATCCCTTTGCCAATTCCACAAGAACAGCCTTAGCGAAAGGCTTCTTGAAGGGAAAGATGTAACTCTGTGAGATGAATTAACAGAACACAGAGCAGTTTCTCAGAAAGCTTCTTTCCAGTTTTGAACGGAAGATATTTCCTTTTTCACCATAGCCCTCTATGGGCTTCCAAATATCCCTTTGCCAATTCCACAAGAACAGCCTTAGCGAAAGGCTTCTTGAAGGGAAAGATGTAACTCTGTGAGATGAATTAACAGAACACAGAGCAGTTTCTTAGAAAGCTTCTTTCCAGTTTTGAACGGAAGATATTTCCTTTTTCACCATAGCCCTCTATGGGCTTCCAAATATCCCTTTGCCAATTCCACAAGAACAGCCTTAGCGAAAGGCTTCTTGAAGGGAAAGATGTAACTCTGTGAGATGAATTAACAGAACAAAGAGCAGTTTCTCAGAAAGCTTCTTTCCAGTTCTGAACGGAAGATATTTCCTTTTTCACCATAGCCCTCTATGGGCTTCCAAATATCCCTTTGCCAATTCCACAAGAACAGCCTTAGCGAAAGGCTTCTTCAAGGGAAAGATGTAACTCTGTGAGATGAATTAACAGAAAACAGAGCGGTTTCTCAGAAAGCTTCTTTCCAGTTTTGAACGGAAGATATTTCCTTTTTCACCATAGCCCTCTATTGGCTTCCAAATATCCCTTTGCCAATTACACAAGAACAGCCTTAGCGAAAGGCTTCTTCAAGGGAAAGATGTAACTCTGTGAGATGAATTAACAGAACACAGAGCGGTTTCTCAGAAAGCTTCTTTCCAGTTTTGAACGGAAGATATTTCCTTTTTCACCATAGCCCTCTAAGGGCTTCCAAATATCCCTTTGCCAATTCCACAAGAACAGCCTTAGCAAAAGGCTTCTTGAAGGGAAAGATGTAACTCTGTGAGATGAATTAACAGAACACAGAGCGGTTTCTCAGAAAGCTTCTTTCCAGTTTTGAACGGAAGATATTTCCTTTTTCACCATAGCCCTCTATGGGCTTCCAAATATCCCTTTGCGAATTCCACAAGAACAGCCTTAGCGAAAGGCTTCTTGAAGGGAAAGATGTAACTCTGTGATATGAATTAACAGAACACAGAGCGGTTTCTCAGAAAGTTTCTTTCCAGTTTTGAAGGGAAGATATTTCCTTTTTCACCATAGCCCTCTATGGGCTTCCAAATATCCCTTTGCGAATTCCACAAGAACAGCCTTAGCGAAAGGCTACTTGAAGGGAAAGATGTAACTCTGTGAGATGAATTAACAGAACACAGAGCAGTTTCTCAGAAAGCTTCTTTCCAGTTTTGAACGGAAGATATTTCCTTTTTCACCATAGCCCTCTATGGGCTTCCAAATATCCCTTTGCCAATTCCACAAGAACAGAATTAGCGAAAGGCTTCTTGAAGGGAAAGATGTAACTCTGTGAGATGAATTAACAGAACACAGAGCAGTTTCTCAGAAAGCTTCTTTCCAGTTTTGAACGGAAGAAATTCCCTTTTTCACCATAGCCCTCTATGGGCTTCCAAATATCCCTTTGCCAATTCCACAAGAACAGCCTTAGCGAAAGGCTTCTTGAAGGGAAAGATGTAACTCTGTGAGATGAATTAACAGAACACAGAGCAGTTTCTCAGAAAGCTTCTTTCCAGTTTTGAACGGAAGATATTTCCTTTTTCACCATAGCCCTCTATGGGCTTCCAAATATCCCTTTGCCAATTCCACAAGAACAGCCTTAGCGAAAGGCTTCTTGAAGGGAAAGATGTAACTCTGTGAGATGAATTAACAGAACACAGAGCAGTTTCTCAGAAAGCTTCTTTCCAGTTTTGAACGGAAGATATTTCCTTTTTCACCATAGCCCTCTATGGGCTTCCAAATATCCCTTTGCCAATTCCACAAGAACAGCCTTAGCGAAAGGCTTCTTGAAGGGAAAGATGTAACTCTGTGACATGAATTAACAGAACACAGAGCAGTTTCTCAGAAAGCTTCTTTCCAGTTTTGAACGGAAGATATTTCCTTTTTCACCATAGCCCTCTATGGGCATCCAAATATCCCTTTGCCAATTCCACATGAACAGCCTTATCGAAAGGCTTCTTGAAGGGAAAGATGTAACTCTGTGAGATGAATTAACAGAACACAGAGCAGTTTCTCAGAAAGCTTCTTTCCAGTTTTGAACGGAAGATATTTCCTTTTTCACCATAGCCCTCTATGGGCTTCCAAACATCCCTTTGCCAATTCCACAAGAACAGCCTTAGCGAAAGGCTTCTTGAAGGGAAAGATGTAACTCTGTGAGATGAATTAATAGAACACAGAGCGGTTTCTCAGAAAGCTTCTTTCCAGTTTTGAACGGAAGATATTTCCTTTTTCACCATAGCCCTCTATGGGCTTCCAAATATCCCTTTGCCAATTCCAGAAGAACAGACTTAGCGAAAGGCTTCATGAAGGGAAAGATGTAACTCTGTGAGATGAATTAACAGAACATAGAGCCGTTTCTCAGAAAGCTTCTTTCCAGTTTTGAACGGACGATATTTCCTTTTTCACCATAGCCCTCTATGGGCTTCCAAATATCCCTTTGCCAATTCCACAAGAACAGCCTTAGCGAAAGGCTTCTTGAAGGGAAAGATGTAACTCTGTGAGATGAATTAACAGAACACAGAGCAGTTTCTCAGAAAGCTTCTTTCCAGTTTTGAACGGAAGATATTTCCTTTTTCACCATAGCCCTCTATGGGCTTCCAAATATCCCTTTGCCAATTCCACAAGAACAGCCTTAGCGAAAGGCTTCTTGAAGGGAAAGATGTAACTCTGTGAGATGAATTAACAGAACACAGAGCAGTTTCTTAGGAAGCTTCTTTCCAGTTTTGAACGGAAGATATTTCCTTTTTCACCATAGCCCTCTATGGGCTTCCAAATATCCCTTTGCCAATTCCACAAGAACAGCCTTAGCGAAAGGCTTCTTGAAGGGAAAGATGTAACTCTGTGAGATGAATTAACAGAACACAGAGCAGTTTCTCAGAAAGCTTCTTTCCAGTTTTGAACGGAAGATATTTCCTTTTTCACCATAGCCCTCTAAGGGCTTCCAAATATCCCTTTGCCAATTCCACAAGAACAGCCTTAGCGAAAGGCTTCTTCAAGGGAAAGATGTAACTCTGTGAGATGAATTAACAGAACACAGAGCGGTTTCTCAGAAAGCTTCTTTCCAGTTTTGAACGGAAGATATTTCCTTTTTCACCATAGCCCTCTATGGGCTTCCAAATATCCCTTTGCCAATTACACAAGAACAGCCTTAGCGAAAGGCTTCTTCAAGGGAAAGATGTAACTCTGTGAGATGAATTAACAGAACACAGAGCGGTTTCTCAGAAAGCTTCTTTCCAGTTTTGAACGGAAGATATTTCCTTTTTCACCATAGCCCTCTATGGGCTTCCAAATATCCCTTTGCCAATTCCACAAGAACAGCCTTAGCAAAAGGCTTCTTGAAGGGAAAGATGTAACTCTGTGAGATGAATTAACAGAACACAGAGCGGTTTCTCAGAAAGCTTCTTTCCAGTTTTGAACGGAAGATATTTCCTTTTTCACCATAGCCCTCTATGGGCTTCCAAATATCCCTTTGCGAATTCCACAAGAACAGCCTTAGCGAAAGGCTTCTTGAAGGGAAAGATGTAACTCTGTGATATGAATTAACAGAACACAGAGCGGTTTCTCAGAAAGTTTCTTTCCAGTTTTGAAGGGAAGATATTTCCTTTTTCACCATAGCCCTCTATGGGCTTCCAAATATCCCTTTGGGAATTCCACAAGAACAGCCTTAGCGAAAGGCTACTTGAAGGGAAAGATGTAACTCTGTGAGATGAATTAACAGAACACAGAGCAGTTTCTCAGAAAGCATCTTTCCAGTTTTGAACGGAAGATATTTCCTTTTTCACCATAGCCCTCTATGGGCTTCCAAATATCCCTTTGCCAATTCCACAAGAACAGCCTTAGCGAAAGGCTTCTTGAAGGGAAAGATGTAACTCTGTGAGATGAATTAACAGAACACAGAGCAGTTTCTCAGAAAGCTTCTTTCCAGTTTTGAACGGAAGATATTTCCTTTTTCACCATAGCCCTCTATGGGCTTCCAAATATCCCTTTTCCAATTCCACAAGAACAGAATTAGCGAAAGGCTTCTTGAAGGGAAAGATGTAACTCTGTGAGATGAATTAACAGAACACAGAGCAGTTTCTCAGAAAGCTTCTTTCCAGTTTTGAACGGAAGAAATTTCCTTTTTCACCATAGCCCTCTATGGGCTTCCAAATATCCCTTTGCCAAATCCACAAGAACAGCCTTAGCGAAAGGCTTCTTGAAGGGAAAGATGTAACTCTGTGAGATGAATTAACAGAACACAGAGCAGTTTCTCAGAAAGCTTCTTTCCAGTTTTGAACGGAAGATATTTCCTTTTTCACCATAGCCCTCTATGGGCTTCCAAATATCCCTTTTCCAATTCCACAAGAACAGAATTAGCGAAAGGCTTCTTGAAGGGAAAGATGTAACTCTGTGAGATGTATTAACAGAACACAGAGCAGTTTCTCAGAAAGCTTCTTTCCAGTTTTGAACGGAAGATATTTCCTTTTTCACCATAGCCCTCTATGGGCTTCCAAATATCCCTTTGCCAATTCCACAAGAACAGCCTTAGCGAAAGGCTTCTTGAAGGGAAACATGTAACTCTGTGAGATGAATTAACAGAACACAGAGCAGTTTCTCAGAAAGCTTCTTTCCAGTTTTGAACGGAAGATATTTCCTTTTTCACCATAGCCCTCTATGGGCTTCCAAATATCCCCTTGCCAATTCCACAAGAACAGTCTTAGCGAAAGGCTTCTTGAAGGGAAGGATGTAACTCTTTGAGATGAATTAACAGAACACAGAGCAGTTTCTCAGAAAGCTTCTTTCCAGTTTTGAACGGAAGATATTTCCTTTTTCACCATAGCCCTCTATGGGCTTCCAAATATCCCTTTGCCAATTCCACAAGAACAGCCTTAGCGAAAGGCTTCTTGAAGGGAAAGATGTAACTCTGTGAGATGAATTAACAGAACACAGAGCAGTTTCTCAGAAAGCTTCTTTCCAGTTTTGAACGGAAGATATTTCCTTTTTCACCATAGCCCTCTATGGGCTTCCAAATATCCCTTTGCCAATTCCACATGAACAGCCTTATCGAAAGGCTTCTTGAAGGGAAAGATGTAACTCTGTGAGATGAATTAACAGAACACAGAGCAGTTCATCAGAAAGCTTCTTTCCAGTTTTGAACGGAAGATATTTCCTTTTTCACCATAGCCCTCTATGGGCTTCCAAATATCCCTTTGCCAATTCCACAAGAACAGCCTTAGCGAAAGGCTTCTTGAAGGGAAAGATGTAACTCTGTGAGATGAATTAACAGAACACAGAGCGGTTTCTCAGAAATCTTCTTTCCAGTTTTGAACGGAAGATATTTCCTTTTTCACCATAGCCCTCTATGGGCTTCCAAATATCCCTTTGCCAATTACACAAGAACAGCCTTAGCGAAAGGCTTCTTCAAGGGAAAGATGTAACTCTGTGAGATGAATTAACAGAACACAGAGCGGTTTCTCAGAAATCTTCTTTCCAGTTTTGAACGGAAGATATTTCCTTTTTCACCATAGCCCTCTATGGGCTTCCAAATATCCCTTTGCCAATTCCACAAGAACAGCCTTAGCAAAAGGCTTCTTGAAGGGAAAGATGTAACTCTGTGAGATGAATTAACAGAACACAGAGCGGTTTCTCAGAAAGCTTCTTTCCAGTTTTGAACGGACGATATTTCCTTTTTCACCATAGCCCTCTATGGGCTTCCAAATATCCCTTTGCGAATTCCACAAGAACAGCCTTAGCGAAAGGCTTCTTGAAGGGAAAGATGTAACTCTGTGATATGAATTAACAGAACACAGAGCGGTTTCTCAGAAAGTTTCTTTCCAGTTTTGAAGGGAAGATATTTCCTTTTTCACCATAGCCCTCTATGGGCTTCCAAATATCCCTTTGCGAATTCCACAAGAACAGCCTTAGCGAAAGGCTACTTGAAGGGAAAGATGTAACTCTGTGAGATGAATTAACAGAACACAGAGCAGTTTCTCAGAAAGCTTCTTTCCAGTTTTGAACGGAAGATATTTACTTTTTCTCCATAGCCCTCTATGGGCTTCCAAATATCCCTTTGCCAATTCCACAAGAACAGCCTTAGCGAAAGGATTCTTGAAGGGAAAGATGTAACTCTGTGAGATGAATTAACAGAACACAGAGCAGTTTCTCAGAAAGCTTCTTTCCAGTTTTAAACGGAAGATATTTCCTTTTTCACCATAGCCCTCTATGGGCTTCCAAATATCCCTTTTCCAATTCCACAAGAACACAATTAGCGAAAGGCTTCTTGAAGGGAAAGATGTAACTCTGTGAGATGAATTAACAGAACACAGAGCAGTTTCTCAGAAAGCTTCTTTCCAGTTTTGAACGGAAGATATTTCCTTTTTCACCATAGCCCTCTATGGGCTTCCAAATATCCCTTTGCCAATTCCACAAGAACAGCCTTAGCGAAAGGCTTCTTGAAGGGAAAGATGTAACTCTGTGAGATGAATTAACAGAACACAGAGCAGTTTCTCAGAAAGCTTCTTTCCAGTTTTGAACGGAAGATATTTCCTTTTTCACCATAGCCCTCTATGGGCTTCCAAATATCCCTTTGCCAATTCCACATGAACAGCCTTATCGAAAGGCTTCTTGAAGGGAAAGATGTAACTCTGTGAGATGAATTAACAGAACACAGAGCAGTTCATCAGAAAGCTTCTTTCCAGTTTTGAACGGAAGATATTTCCTTTTTCACCATAGCCCTCTATGGGCTTCCAAATATCCCTTTGCCAATTCCACAAGAACAGCCTTAGCGAAAGGCTTCTTGAAGGGAAAGATGTAACTCTGTGAGATGAATTAACAGAACACAGAGCGGTTTCTCAGAAAGCTTCTTTCCAGTTTTGAACGGAAGATATTTCCTTTTTCACCATAGCCCTCTATGGGCTTCCAAATATCCCTTTGCCAATTCCAGAAGAACAGCCTTAGCGAAAGGCTTCATGAAGGGAAAGATGTAACTCTGTGAGATGAATTAACAGAACACAGAGCCGTTTCTCAGAAAGCTTCTTTCCAGTTTTGAACGGAAGATATTTCCTTTTTCACCATAGCCCTCTATGGGCTTCCAAATATCCCTTTGCCAATTCCACAAGAACAGCCTTAGCGAAAGGCTTCTTGAAGGGAAAGATGTAACTCTGTGAGATGAATTAACAGAACACAGAGCAGTTTCTCAGAAAGTTTCTTTCCAGTTTTGAACGGAAGATATTTCCTTTTTCACCATAGCCCTGTATGGACTTCAAAATATCCCTTTGCCAATTCCACAAGAACAGCCTTAGCGAAAGGCTACTTGAAGGGAAAGATGTAACTCTGTGAGATGAATTAACAGAACACAGAGCAGTTTCTCAGAAAGCTTCTTTCCAGTTTTGAACGGAAGATATTTCCTTTTTCACCATAGCCCTCTATGGGCTTCCAAATATCCCTTTGCCAATTCCACAAGAACAGCCTTAGCGAAAGGCTTCTTGAAGGGAAAGATGTAACTCTGTGAGATGAATTAACAGAACACAGAGCAGTTTCTCAGAAAGCTTCTTTCCAGTTTTGAACGGAAGATATTTCCTTTTTCACCATAGCCCTCTATGGGCTTCCAAATATCCCTTTGCCAATTCCACAAGAACAGCCTTAGCGAAAGGCTTCTTGAAGGGAAAGATGTAACTCTGTGAGATGAACTAACAGAACACAGAGCAGTTTCTCAGAAAGCTTCTTTCCAGTTTTGAACGGAAGATATTTCCTTTTTCACCATAGCCCTCTATGGGCTTCCAAATATCCCTTTGCCAATTCCACAAGAACAGCCTTAGCGAAAGGCTTCTTGAAGGGAAAGATGTAACTCTGTGAGATGAATTAACAGAACACAGAGCAGTTTCTCAGAAAGCTTCTTTCCAGTTTTGAACGGAAGATATTTCCTTTTTCACCGTAGCCCTCTATGGGCTTCCAAATATCCCTTTTCCAATTCCACAAGAACAGAATTAGCGAAAGGCTTCTTGAAGGGAAAGATGTAACTCTGTGAGATGAATTAACAGAACACAGAGCAGTTTCTCAGAAAGCTTCTTTCCAGTTTTGAACGGAAGATATTTCCTTTTTCACCATAGCCCTCTATGGGCTTCCAAATATCCCTTTGCCAATTCCACAAGAACAGCCTTAGCGAAAGGCTTCTTGAAGGGAAAGATGTAACTCTGTGAGATGAATTAACAGAACACAGAGCAGTTTCTCAGAAAGCTTCTTTCCAGTTTTGAACGGAAGATATTTCCTTTTTCACCATAGCCCTCTATGGGCTTCCAAATATCCCTTTGCCAATTCCACAAGAACAGCCTTAGCGAAAGGCTTCTTGAAGGGAAAGATGTAACTCTGTGAGATGAATTAATAGAACACAGAGCAGTTTCTCAGAAAGCTTCTTTCCAGTTTTGAACGGAAGATATTTCCTTTTTCAGCATAGCCCTCTATGGGCTTCCAAATATCCCTTTGCCAATTCCACAAGAACAGAATTAGCGAAAGGCTTCTTGAAGGGAAAGATGTAACTCTGTGAGATGAATTAACAGAACACAGAGCAGTTTCTCAGAAAGCTTCTTTCCAGTTTTGAACGGAAGATATTTCCTTTTTCACCATAGCCCTCTATGGGCTTCCAAATATCCCTTTGCCAATTCCACAAGAACAGCCTTAGCGAAAGGCTTCTTGAAGGGAAAGATGTACCTCTGTGAGATGAATTAACAGAACACAGAGCAGTTTCTCAGAAAGCTTCTTTCCAGTTTTGAACGGAAGATATTTCCTTTTTCACCGTAGCCCTCTATGGGCTTCCAAATATCCCTTTTCCAATTCCACAAGAACAGAATTAGCGAAAGGCTTCTTGAAGGGAAAGATGTAACTCTGTGAGATGAATTAACAGAACACAGAGCAGTTTCTCAGAAAGCTTCTTTCCAGTTTTGAACGGAAGATATTTCCTTTTTCACCATAGCCCTCTATGGGCTTCCAAATATCCCTTTGCCAATTCCACAAGAACAGCCTTAGCGAAAGGCTTCTTGAAGGGAAAGATGTACCTCTGTGAGATGAATTAACAGAACACAGAGCAGTTTCTCAGAAAGCTTCTTTCCAGTTTTGAACGGAAGATATTTCCTTTTTCACCATAGCCCTCTATGGGCTTCCAAATATCCCTTTGCCAATTCCACAAGAACAGCCTTAGCGAAAGGCTTCTTGAAGGGAAAGATGTAACTCTGTGAGATGAATTAATAGAACACAGAGCAGTTTCTCAGAAAGCTTCTTTCCAGTTTTGAACGGAAGATATTTCCTTTTTCACCATAGCCCTCTATGGGCTTCCAAATATGCCTTTGCCAATTCCACAAGAACAGAATTAGCGAAAGGCTTCTTGAAGGGAAAGATGTAACTCTGTGAGATGAATTAACAGAACACAGAGCAGTTTCTCAGAAAGCTTCTTTCCAGTTTTGAACGGAAGATATTTCCTTTTTCACCATAGCCCTCTATGAGCTTCCAAATATCCCTTTGCCAATTCCACAAGAACAGCCTTAGCGAAAGGCTTCTTGAAGGGAAAGATGTAACTCTGTGAGATGAATTAACAGAACACAGAGCAGTTTCTCAGAAAGCTTCTTTCCAGTTTTGAACGGAAGATATTTCCTTTTTCACCATAGCCCTCTATGGGCTTCGAAATATACCTTTGCCAATTCCACAAGAACAGGCTTCGCGAAAGGCTTCTTGAAGGGAAAGATGTAACTCTGTGAGATGAATTAACAGAACACAGCAGTTTCTCAGAAAGGTTCTTTCCAGTTTTGAACGGAAGATATTTCCTTTTTCACCATAGCCCTCTATGGGCGTCCAAATATCCCTTTGACAATGCCACAAGAACAGCCTTAGGGAAAGGCTTCTTGAAGGGAAAGATGCAACTCTGTGAGATGAATTAACAGAACACAGAGCAGTTTCTCAGAAAGCTTCTTTCCAGTTTTGAACGGAAGATATTTCCTTTTTCACCATAGCCCTCTATGGGCTTCCAAATATCCCTTTGCCAATTCCACAAGAACAGCCTTAGCGAAAGGCTTCTTGAAGGGAAAGATGTAACTCTGTGAGATGAATTAACAGAACACAGAGCAGTTTCTCAGACAGCTACGTTCCAGTTTTGAACGGAAGATATTTCCTTTTTCACCATAGCCCTCTATGGGCTTCCAAATATCCCTTTGCCAATTCCACAAGAACAGCCTTAGCGAAAGGCTTCTTGAAGGGAAAGATGTAACTCTGTGAGATGAATTAACAGAACACAGAGCAGTTTCTCAGAAAGCTTCTTTCCAGTTTTGAACGGAAGATATTTCCTTTTTCACCATAGCCCTCTATGGGCTTCCAAATATCCCTTTGCCAATTCCACAAGAACAGCCTTAGCGAAAGGCTACGTGAAGGGAAAGATGTAACTCTGTGAGATGAATTAACAGAACACAGAGCAGTTTCTCAGAAAGCTTCTTTCCAGTTTTGAACGGAAGATATTTCCTTTTTCACCATAGCCCTCTATGGGCTTCCAAATATCCCTTTGCCAATTCCACAAGAACAGCCTTAGCGAAAGGCTTCTTGAAGGGAAAGATGTAACTCTGTGAGATGAATTAACAGAACACAGAGCAGTTTCTCAGAAAGCTTCTTTCCAGTTTTGAACGGAAGATATTTCCTTTTTCACCATAGCCCTCTATGGGCTTCCAAATATCCCTTTGCCAATTCCACAAGAACAGCCTTAGCGAAAGGCTTCTTGAAGGGAAAGATGTAACTCTGTGAGATGAACTAACAGAACACAGAGCAGTTTCTCAGAAAGCTTCTTTCCAGTTTTGAACGGAAGATATTTCCTTTTTCACCATAGCCCTCTATGGGCTTCCAAATATCCCTTTGCCAATTCCACAAGAACAGCCTTAGCGAAAGGCTTCTTGAAGGGAAAGATGTAACTCTGTGAGATGAATTAACAGAACACAGAGCAGTTTCTCAGAAAGCTTCTTTCCAGTTTTGAACGGAAGATATTTCCTTTTTCACCGTAGCCCTCTATGGGCTTCCAAATATCCCTTTTCCAATTCCACAAGAACAGAATTAGCGAAAGGCTTCTTGAAGGGAAAGATGTAACTCTGTGAGATGAATTAACAGAACACAGAGCAGTTTCTCAGAAAGCTTCTTTCCAGTTTTGAACGGAAGATATTTCCTTTTTCACCATAGCCCTCTATGGGCTTCCAAATATCCCTTTGCCAATTCCACAAGAACAGCCTTAGCGAAAGGCTTCTTGAAGGGAAAGATGTAACTCTGTGAGATGAATTAACAGAACACAGAGCAGTTTCTCAGAAAGCTTCTTTCCAGTTTTGAACGGAAGATATTTCCTTTTTCACCATAGCCCTCTATGGGCTTCCAAATATCCCTTTGCCAATTCCACAAGAACAGCCTTAGCGAAAGGCTTCTTGAAGGGAAAGATGTAACTCTGTGAGATGAATTAATAGAACACAGAGCAGTTTCTCAGAAAGCTTCTTTCCAGTTTTGAACGGAAGATATTTCCTTTTTCAGCATAGCCCTCTATGGGCTTCCAAATATCCCTTTGCCAATTCCACAAGAACAGAATTAGCGAAAGGCTTCTTGAAGGGAAAGATGTAACTCTGTGAGATGAATTAACAGAACACAGAGCAGTTTCTCAGAAAGCTTCTTTCCAGTTTTGAACGGAAGATATTTCCTTTTTCACCATAGCCCTCTATGGGCTTCCAAATATCCCTTTGCCAATTCCACAAGAACAGCCTTAGCGAAAGGCTTCTTGAAGGGAAAGATGTACCTCTGTGAGATGAATTAACAGAACACAGAGCAGTTTCTCAGAAAGCTTCTTTCCAGTTTTGAACGGAAGATATTTCCTTTTTCACCGTAGCCCTCTATGGGCTTCCAAATATCCCTTTTCCAATTCCACAAGAACAGAATTAGCGAAAGGCTTCTTGAAGGGAAAGATGTAACTCTGTGAGATGAATTAACAGAACACAGAGCAGTTTCTCAGAAAGCTTCTTTCCAGTTTTGAACGGAAGATATTTCCTTTTTCACCATAGCCCTCTATGGGCTTCCAAATATCCCTTTGCCAATTCCACAAGAACAGCCTTAGCGAAAGGCTTCTTGAAGGGAAAGATGTACCTCTGTGAGATGAATTAACAGAACACAGAGCAGTTTCTCAGAAAGCTTCTTTCCAGTTTTGAACGGAAGATATTTCCTTTTTCACCATAGCCCTCTATGGGCTTCCAAATATCCCTTTGCCAATTCCACAAGAACAGCCTTAGCGAAAGGCTTCTTGAAGGGAAAGATGTAACTCTGTGAGATGAATTAATAGAACACAGAGCAGTTTCTCAGAAAGCTTCTTTCCAGTTTTGAACGGAAGATATTTCCTTTTTCACCATAGCCCTCTATGGGCTTCCATATATGCCTTTGCCAATTCCACAAGAACAGAATTAGCGAAAGGCTTCTTGAAGGGAAAGATGTAACTCTGTGAGATGAATTAACAGAACACAGAGCAGTTTCTCAGAAAGCTTCTTTCCAGTTTTGAACGGAAGATATTTCCTTTTTCACCATAGCCCTCTATGAGCTTCCAAATATCCCTTTGCCAATTCCACAAGAACAGCCTTAGCGAAAGGCTTCTTGAAGGGAAAGATGTAACTCTGTGAGATGAATTAACAGAACACAGAGCAGTTTCTCAGAAAGCTTCTTTCCAGTTTTGAACGGAAGATATTTCCTTTTTCACCATAGCCCTCTATGGGCTTCCAAATATCCCTTTGCCAATTCCACAAGAACAGCCTTAGCGAAAGGCTTCTTGAAGGGAAAGATGTAACTCTGTGAGATGAATTAACAGAACACAGAGCAGTTTCTCAGAAAGCTTCTTCCCAGTTTTGAACGGAAGATATTTCCTTTTTCACCATAGCCCTCTATGGGCTTCCAAATATCCCTTTGCCAATTCCACATGAACAGCCTTATCGAAAGTCTTATTGAAGGGAAAGATGTAACTCTGTGAGATGAATTAACAGAACACAGAGCAGTTTCTCAGAAAGCTTCTTTCCAGTTTTGAACGGAAGATATTTCCTTTTTCACCATAGCCCTCTATGGGCTTCCAAATATCCCTTTGCCAATTCCACAAGAACAGCCTTAGCGAAAGGCTTCTTGAAGGGAAAGATGTAACTCTGTGAGATGAATTAACAGAACACAGAGCAGTTTCTCAGAAAGCTTCTTTCCAGTTTTGAACGGAAGATATTTCCTTTTTCACCATAGCCCTCTATGGGCTTCCAAATATCCCTTTGCCAATTCCACAAGAACAGCCTTAGCGAAAGGCTTCTTGAAGGGAAAGATGTAACTCTGTGAGATGAATTAACAGAACACAGAGCAGTTTCTCAGAAAGCTTCTTTCCAGTTTTGAACGGAAGATATTTCCTTTTTCACCATAGCCCTCTATGGGCTTCCAAATATCCCTTTGCCAATTCCACAAGAACAGAATTAGCGAAAGGCTTCTTGAAGGGAAAGATGTAACTCTGTGAGATGAATTAATAGAACACAGAGCAGTTTCTCAGAAAGCTTCTTTCCAGTTTTGAACGGAAGATATTTCCTTTTTCACCATAGCCCTCTATGGGCTTCCAAATATCCCTTTTCCAATTCCACAAGAACAGAATTAGCGAAAGGCTTCTTGAAGGGAAAGATGTAACTCTGTGAGATGAATTAACAGAACACAGAGCAGTTTCTCAGAAAGCTTCTTTCCAATTTTGAACGGAAGATATTTCCTTTTTCACCATAGCCCTCTATGGGCTTCCAAATATCCCTTTGCCAATTCCACAAGAACAGCCTTAGCGAAAGGCTTCTTGAAGGGAAAGATGTAACTCTGTGAGATGAATTAACAGAACACAGAGCAGTTTCTCAGAAAGCTTCTTTCCAGTTTTGAACGGAAGATATTTCCTTTTTCACCATAGCCCTCTATGGGCTCCCAAATATCCCTTTGCCAATTCCACAAGAACAGCCTTAGCGAAAGGCTTCTTGAAGGGAAAGATGTAACTCTGTGAGATGAATTAACAGAACACAGAGCAGTTTCTCAGAAAGCTTCTTTCCAGTTTTGAACGGAAGATATTTCCTTTTTCACCATAGCCCTCTATGGGCTTCCAAATATCCCTTTGCCAATTCCACAAGAACAGCCTTAGCGAAAGGCTTCTTGAAGGGAAAGATGTAACTCTGTGAGATGAATTAACAGAACACAGAGCAGTTTCTCAGACAGCTACGTTCCAGTTTTGAACGGAAGATATTTCCTTTTTCACCATAGCCCTCTATGGGCTTCCAAATATCCCTTTGCCAATTCCACAAGAACAGCCTTAGCGAAAGGCTTCTTGAAGGGAAAGATGTAACTCTGTGAGATGAATTAACAGAACACAGAGCAGTTTCTCAGAAAGCTTCTTTCCAGTTTTGAACGGAAGATATTTCCTTTTTCACCATAGCCCTCTATGGGCTTCCAAATATCCCTTTGCCAATTCCACAAGAACAGCCTTAGCGAAAGGCTACGTGAAGGGAAAGATGTAACTCTGTGAGATGAATTAACAGAACACAGAGCAGTTTCTCAGAAAGCTTCTTTCCAGTTTTGAACGGAAGATATTTCCTTTTTCACCATAGCCCTCTATGGGCTTCCAAATATCCCTTTGCCAATTCCACAAGAACAGCCTTAGCGAAAGGCTTCTTGAAGGGAAAGATGTAACTCTGTGAGATGAATTAACAGAACACAGTGCAGTTTCTCAGAAAGCTTCTTTCCAGTTTTGAACGGAAGATATTTCCTTTTTCACCATAGCCCTCTATGGGCTTCCAAATATCCCTTTGCCAATTCCACATGAACAGCCTTATCGAAAGGCTTATTGAAGGGAAAGATGTAACTCTGTGAGATGAATTAACAGAACACAGAGCAGTTTCTCAGAAAGCTTCTTTCCAGTTTTGAACGGAAGATATTTCCTTTTTCACCATAGCCCTCTATGGGCTTCCAAATATCCCTTTGCCAATTCCACAAGAACAGCCTTAGCGAAAGGCTTCTTGAAGGGAAAGATGTAACTCTGTGAGATGAATTAACAGAACACAGAGCAGTTTCTCAGAAAGCTTCTTTCCAGTTTTGAACGGAAGATATTTCCTTTTTCACCATAGCCCTCTATGGGCTTCCAAATATCCCTTTGCCAATTCCACAAGAACAGCCTTAGCGAAAGGCTTCTTGAAGGGAAAGATGTAACTCTGTGAGATGAATTAACAGAACACAGAGCAGTTTCTCAGAAAGCTTCTTTCCAGTTTTGAACGGAAGATATTTCCTTTTTCACCATAGCCCTCTATGGGCTTCCAAATATCCCTTTGCCAATTCCACATGAACAGCCTTATCGAAAGGCTTATTGAAGGGAAAGATGTAACTCTGTGAGATGAATTAACAGAACACAGAGCCGTTTCTCAGAAAGCTTCTTTCCAGTTTTGAACGGAAGATATTTCCTTTTTCACCATAGCCCTCTATGGGCTTCCAAATATCCCTTTGCCAATTCCACAAGAACAGCCTTAGCGAAAGGCTTCTTGAAGGGAAAGATGTAACTCTGTGAGATGAATTAACAGAACACAGAGCAGTTTCTCAGAAAGCTTCTTTCCAGTTTTGAACGGAAGATATTTCCTTTTTCACCATAGCCCTCTATGGGCTTCCAAATATCCCTTTGCCAATTCCACAAGAACAGCCTTAGCGAAAGGCTTCTTGAAGGGAAAGATGTAACTCTGTGAGATGAATTAATAGAACACAGAGCAGTTTCTCCGAAAGCTTCTTTCCAGTTTTGAACGGAAGATATTTACTTTTTCACCATAGCCCTCTATGGGCTTCCAAATATCCCTTTTCCAATTCCACAAGAACAGAATTAGCGAAAGGCTTCTTGAAGGGAAAGATGTAACTCTGTGAGATGAATTAACAGAACACAGAGCAGTTTATCAGAAAGCTGCTTTCCAGTTTTGAACGGAAGATATTTCCTTTTTCACCATAGCCCTCTATGGGCTTCCAAATATCCCTTTGCCAATTCCACATGAACAGCCTTATCGAAAGGCTTATTGAAGGGAAAGATGTAACTCTGTGAGATGAATTAACAGAACACAGAGCAGTTTCTCAGAAAGCTTCTTTCCAGTTTTGAACGGAAGATATTTCCTTTTTCACCATAGCCCTCTATGGGCTTCCAAATATCCCTTTGCCAATTCCACAAGAACAGCCTTAGCGAAAGGCTTCTTGAAGGGAAAGATGTAACTCTGTGAGATGAATTAACAGAACACAGAGCAGTTTCTCAGAAAGCTTCTTTCCAGTTTTGAACGGAAGATATTTCCTTTTTCACCATAGCCCTCTATGGGCTTCCAAATATCCCTTTGCCAATTCCACATGAACAGCCTTATCGAAAGGCTTATTGAAGGGAAAGATGTAACTCTGTGAGATGAATTAACAGAACACAGAGCAGTTTCTCAGAAAGCTTCTTTCCAGTTTTGAACGGAAGATATTTCCTTTTTCACCATAGCCCTCTATGGGCTTCCAAATATCCCTTTGCCAATTCCACAAGAACAGCCTTAGCGAAAGGCTTCTTCAAGGGAAAGATGTAACTCTGTGAGATGAATTAACAGAACACAGAGCAGTTTCTCAGACAGCTACGGTCCAGTTTTGAACGGAAGATATTTCCTTTTTCACCATAGCCCTCTATGGGCTTCCAAATATCCCTTTGCCAATTCCACAAGAACAGCCTTAGCGAAAGGCTTCTTGAAGGGAAAGATGTAACTCTGTGAGATGAATTAACAGAACACAGAGCAGTTTCTCAGAAAGCTTCTTTCCAGTTTTGAACGGAAGATATTTCCTTTTTCACCATAGCCCTCTATGGGCTTCCAAATATCCCTTTGCCAATTCCACAAGAACAGCCTTAGCGAAAGGCTACTTGAAGGGAAAGATGTAACTCTGTGACATGAATTAACAGAACACAGAGCAGTTTCTCAGAAAGCTTCTTTCCAGTTTTGAACGGAAGATATTTACTTTTTCACCATAGCCCTCTATGGGCTTCCAAATATCCCTTTGCCAATTCCACAAGAACAGCCTTAGCGAAAGGCTTCTTGAAGGGAAAGATGTATCTCTGTGAGATGAATTAACAGAACACAGAGCAGTTTCTCAGAAAGCTTCTTTCCAGTTTTGAACGGAAGATATTTCCTTTTTCACCATAGCCCTCTATGGGCTTCCAAATATCCCTTTTCCAATTCCACAAGAACAGAATTAGCGAAAGGCTTCTTGAAGGGAAAGATGTAACTCTGTGAGATGAATTAACAGAACACAGAGCAGTTTATCAGAAAGCTTCTTTCCAGTTTTGAACGGAAGATATTTCCTTTTTCACCATAGCCCTCTATGGGCTTCCAAATATCCCTTTGCCAATTCCACAAGAACAGCCTTAGCGAAAGGCTTCTTGAAGGGAAAGATGTAACTCTGTGAGATGAATTAACAGAACACAGAGCAGTTTCTCACAAAGCTTCTTTCCAGTTTTGAACGGAAGATATTTCCTTTTTCACCATAGCCCTCTATGGGCTTCCAAATATCCCTTTGCCAATTCCACAAGAACAGCCTTAGCGAAAGGCTTCTTGAAGGGAAAGATGTAACTCTGTGAGATGAATTAACAGAACACAGAGCAGTTTCTCAGAAAGCTTCTTTCCAGTTTTGAACGGAAGATATTTCCTTTTTCACCATAGCCCTCTATGGGCTTCCAAATATCCCTTTGCCAATTCCACAAGAACAGCCTTAGCGAAAGGCTTCTTGAAGGGAAAGATGTAACTCTGTGAGATGAATTAACAGAACACAGAGCAGTTTCTCAGAAAGCTTCTTTCCAGTTTTGAACGGAAGATATTTCCTTTTTCACCATAGCCCTCTATGGGCTTCCAAATATCCCTTTGCCAATTCCACATGAACAGCCTTAGCGAAAGGCTTCTTGAAGGGAAAGATGTAACTCTGTGAGATGAATTAACAGAACACAGAGCAGTTTCTCAGAAAGCTTCTTTCCAGTTTTGAACGGAAGATATTTCCTTTTTCACCATAGCCCTCTATGGGCTTCCAAATATCCCTTTGCCAATTCCACAAGAACAGCCTTAGCGAAAGGCTTCTTGAAGGGAAAGATGTAACTCTGTGAGATGAATTAACAGAACACAGAGCAGTTTCTCAGAAAGCTTCTTTCCAGTTTTGAACGGAAGATATTTCCTTTTTCACCATAGCCCTCTATGGGCTTCCAAATATCCCTTTGCCAATTCCACAAGAACAGCCTTAGCGAAAGGCTTCTTGAAGGGAAAGATGTAACTCTGTGAGATGAATTAACAGAACACAGAGCAGTTTCTCAGAAAGCTTCTTTCCAGTTTTGAACGGAAGATATTTCCTTTTTCACCATAGCCCTCTATGGGCTTCCAAATATCCCTTTGCCAATTCCACAAGAACACACTTAGCGATAGGCTTCTTGAAGGGAAAGATGTAACTCTGTGAGATGAATTAATAGAACACAGAGCAGTTTCTCAGAAAGCTTCTTTCCAGTTTTGAACGGAAGATATTTCCTTTTTCACCATAGCCCTCTATGGGCTTCCAAATATCCCTTTTCCAATTCCAAAAGAACAGAATTAGCGAAAGGCTTCTTGAAGGGAAAGATGTAACTCTGTGAGATGAATTAACAGAACACAGAGCAGTTTCTCAGAAAGCTTCTTTCCAATTTTGAACGGAAGATATTTCCTTTTTCACCATAGCCCTCTATGGGCTTCCAAATATCCCTTTGCCAATTCCACAAGAACAGCCTTAGCGAAAGGCTTCTTGAAGGGAAAGATGTAACTCTGTGAGATGAATTAACAGAACACAGAGCAGTTTCTCAGAAAGCTTCTTTCCAGTTTTGAACGGAAGATATTTCCTTTTTCACCATAGCCCTCTATGGGCTTCCAAATATCCCTTTGCCAATTCCACAAGAACAGCCTTAGCGAAAGGCTTCTTGAAGGGAAAGATGTAACTCTGTGAGATGAATTAACAGAACACAGAGCAGTTTCTCAGAAAGCTTCTTTCCAGTTTTGAACGGAAGATATTTCCTTTTTCACCATAGCCCTCTATGGGCTTCCAAATATCCCTTTGCCAATTCCACAAGAACAGCCTTAGCGAAAGGCTTCTTGAAGGGAAAGATGTAACTCTGTGAGATGAATTAACAGAACACAGAGCAGTTTCTCAGAAAGCTTCTTTCCAGTTTTGAACGGAAGATATTTCCTTTTTCACCATAGCCCTCTATGGGCTTCCAAATATCCCTTTGCCAATTCCACATGAACAGCCTTATCGAAAGGCTTATTGAAGGGAAAGATGTAACTCTGTGAGATGAATTAACAGAACACAGAGCAGTTTCTCAGAAAGCTTCTTTCCAGTTTTGAACGGAAGATATTTCCTTTTTCACCATAGCCCTCTATGGGCTTCCAAATATCCCTTTGCCAATTCCACAAGAACAGCCTTAGCGAAAGGCTTCTTGAAGGGAAAGATGTAACTCTGTGAGATGAATTAACAGAACACAGAGCAGTTTCTCAGAAAGCTTCTTTCCAGTTTTGAACGGAAGATATTTCCTTTTTCACCATAGCCCTCTAAGGGCTTCCAAATATCCCTTTGCCAATTCCACAAGAACAGCCTTAGCGAAAGGCTTCTTGAAGGGAAAGATGTAACTCTGTGAGATGAATTAACAGAACACAGAGCAGTTTCTCAGAAAGCTTCTTTCCAGTTTTGAACGGAAGATATTTCCTTTTTCACCATAGCCCTCTATGGGCTTCCAAATATCCCTTTGCCAATTCCACAACAACAGCCTTAGCGAAAGGCTTCTTGACGGGAAAGATGTAACTCTGTGAGATGAATTAATAGAACACAGAGCAGTTTCTCAGAAAGCTTCTTTCCAGTTTTGAACGGAAGATATTTCCTTTTTCACCATAGCCCTCTATGGGCTTCCAAATATCCCTTTTCCAATTCCACAAGAACAGAATTAGCGAAAGGCTTCTTGAAGGGAAAGATGTAACTCTGTGAGATGAATTAACAGAACACAGAACAGTTTCTCAGAAAGCTTCTTTCCAATTTTGAACGGAAGATATTTCCTTTTTCACCATAGCCCTCTATGGGCTTCCAAATATCCCTTTGCCAATTCCACAAGAACAGCCTTAGCGAAAGGCTTCTTGAAGGGAAAGATGTAACTCTGTGAGATGAATTAACAGAACACAGAGCAGTTTCTCAGAAAGCTTCTTTCCAGTTTTGAACGGAAGATATTTCCTTTTTCACCATAGCCCTCTATGGGCTTCCAAATATCCCTTTGCCAATTCCACAAGAACAGCCTTAGCGAAAGGCTTCTTGAAGGGAAAGATGTAACTCTGTGAGATGAATTAACAGAACACAGAGCAGTTTCTCAGAAAGCTTCTTTCCAGTTTTGAACGGAAGATATTTCCTTTTTCACCATAGCCCTCTATGGGCTTCCAAATATCCCTTTGCCAATTCCACATGAACAGCCTTATCGAAAGGCTTCTTGAAGGGAAAGATGTAACTCTGTGAGATGAATTAACAGAACACAGAGCAGTTTCTCAGAAAGCTTCTTTCCAGTTTTGAACGGAAGATATTTCCTTTTTCACCATAGCCCTCTATGGGCTTCCAAATATCCCTTTGCCAATTCCACAAGAACAGCCTTAGCGAAACTCTTCTTGAAGGGAAAGATGTAACTCTGTGAGATGAATTAACAGAACACAGAGCGGTTTCACAGAAAGCTTCTTTCCAGTTTTGAACGGAAGATATTTCCTTTTTCACCATAGCCCTCTATGGGCTTCCAAATATCCCTTTGCCAATTCCAGAAGAACAGACTTAGCGAAAGGCTTCATGAAGGGAAAGATGTAACTCTGTGAGATGAATTAACAGAACATAGAGCCGTTTCTCAGAAAGTTTCTTTCCAGTTTTGAACGGACGATATTTCCTTTTTCACCATAGCCCTCTATGGGCTTCCAAATATCCCTTTGCCAATTCCACAAGAACAGCCTTAGCGAAAGGCTTCTTGAAGGGAAAGATGTAACTCTGTGAGATGAATTAACAGAACACAGAGCAGTTTCTCAGAAAGCTTCTTTCCAGTTTTGAACGGAAGATATTTCCTTTTTCACCATAGCCCTCTATGGGCTTCCAAATATCCCTTTGCCAATTCCACAAGAACAGCCTTAGCGAAAGGCTTCTTGAAGGGAAAGATGTAACTCTGTGAGATGAATTAACAGAACACAGAGCAGTTTCTCAGAAAGCTTTTTCCCAGTTTTGAACGGAAGATATTTCCTTTTTCACCATAGCCCTCTATGGGCTTCCAAATATCCCTTTGCCAATTCCACATGAACAGCCTTATCGAAAGGCTTATTGAAGGGAAAGATGTAACTCTGTGAGATGAATTAACAGAACACAGAGCAGTTTCTCAGAAAGCTTCTTTCCAGTTTTGAACGGAAGATATTTCCTTTTTCACCATAGCCCTCTATGGGCTTCCAAATATCCCTTTGCCAATTCCACAAGAACAGCCTTAGCGAAAGGCTTCTTGAAGGGAAAGATGTAACTCTGTGAGATGAATTAACAGAACACAGAGCAGTTTCTCAGAAAGCTTCTTTCCAGTTTTGAACGGAAGATATTTCCTTTTTCACCATAGCCCTCTATGGGCTTCCAAATATCCCTTTGCCAATTCCACAAGAACAGCCTTAGCGAAAGGCTTCTTGAAGGGAAAGATGTAACTCTGTGAGATGAATTAACAGAACACAGAGCAGTTTCTCAGAAAGCTTCTTTCCAGTTTTGAACGGAAGATATTTCCTTTTTCACCATAGCCCTCTATGGGCTTCCAAATATCCCTTTGCCAATTCCACAAGAACAGCCTTAGCGAAAGGCTTCTTGAAGGGAAAGATGTAACTCTGTGAGATGAATTAATAGAACACAGAGCAGTTTCTCAGAAAGCTTCTTTCCAGTTTTGAACGGAAGATATTTCCTTTTTCACCATAGCCCTCTATGGGCTTCCAAATATCCCTTTTCCAATTCCACAAGAACAGAATTAGCGAAAGGCTTCTTGAAGGGAAAGATGTAACTCTGTGAGATGAATTAACAGAACACAGAGCAGTTTCTCAGAAAGCTTCTTTCCAATTTTGAACGGAAGATATTTCCTTTTTCACCATAGCCCTCTATGGGCTTCCAAATATCCCTTTGCCAATTCCACAAGAACAGCCTTAGCGAAAGGCTTCTTGAAGGGAAAGATGTAACTCTGTGAGATGAATTAACAGAACACAGAGCAGTTTCTCAGAAAGCTTCTTTCCAGTTTTGAACGGAAGATATTTCCTTTTTCACCATAGCCCTCTATGGGCTCCCAAATATCCCTTTGCCAATTCCACAAGAACAGCCTTAGCGAAAGGCTTCTTGAAGGGAAAGATGTAACTCTGTGAGATGAATTAACAGAACACAGAGCAGTTTCCCAGAAAGCTTCTTTCCAGTTTTGAACGGAAGATATTTCCTTTTTCACCATAGCCCTCTATGGGCTTCCAAATATCCCTTTGCCAATTCCACAAGAACAGCCTTAGCGAAAGGCTTCTTGAAGGGAAAGATGTAACTCTGTGAGATGAATTAACAGAACACAGAGCAGTTTCTCAGACAGCTACGTTCCAGTTTTGAACGGAAGATATTTCCTTTTTCACCATAGCCCTTTATGGGCTTCCAAATATCCCTTTGCCAATTCCACAAGAACAGCCTTAGCGAAAGGCTTCTTGAAGGGAAAGATGTAACTCTGTGAGATGAATTAACAGAACACAGAGCAGTTTCTCAGAAAGCTTCTTTCCAGTTTTGAACGGAAGATATTTCCTTTTTCACCATAGCCCTCTATGGGCTTCCAAATATCCCTTTGCCAATTCCACAAGAACAGCCTTAGCGAAAGGCTACTTGAAGGGAAAGACGTAACTCTGTGACATGAATTAACAGAACGCAGAGCAGTTTCTCAGAAAGCTTCTTTCCAGTTTTGAACGGAAGATATTTACTTTTTCACCATAGCCCTCTATGGGCTTCCAAATATCCCTTTGCCAATTCCACAAGAACAGCCTTAGCGAAAGGCTTCTTGAAGGGAAAGATGTATCTCTGTGAGATGAATTAACAGAACACAGAGCAGTTTCTCAGAAAGCTTCTTTCCAGTTTTGAACGGAAGATATTTCCTTTTTCACCATAGCCCTCTATGGGCTTCCAAATATCCCTTTGCCAATTCCACAAGAACAGAATTAGCGAAAGGCTTCTTGAAGGGAAAGATGTAACTCTGTGAGATGAATTAACAGAACACAGAGCAGTTTGTCAGAAAGCTGCTTTCCAGTTTTGAACGGAAGATATTTCCTTTTTCACCATAGCCCTCTATGGGCTTCCAAATATCCCTTTGCCAATTCCACAAGAACAGCCTTAGCGAAAGGCTTCTTGAAGGGAAAGATGTAACTCTGTGAGATGAATTAACAGAACACAGAGCAGTTTCTCAGAAAGCTTCTTTCCAGTTTTGAACGGAAGATATTTCCTTTTTCACCATAGCCCTCTATGGGCTTCCAAATATCCCTTTGCCAATTCCACAAGAACAGCCTTAGCGAAAGGCTACTTGAAGGGAAAGATGTAACTCTGTGAGATGAATTAACAGAACACAGAGCAGTTTCTCAGAAAGCTTCTTTCCAGTTTTGAACGGAAGATATTTACTTTTTCACCATAGCCCTCTATGGGCTTCCAAATATCCCTTTGCCAATTCCACAAGAACAGCCTTAGCGAAAGGCTTCTTGAAGGGAAAGATGTAACTCTGTGAGATGAATTAACAGAACACAGAGCAGTTTCTCAGAAAGCTTCTTTCCAGTTTTGAACGGAAGATATTTCCTTTTTCACCATAGCCCTCTATGGGCTTCCAAATATCCCTTTTCCAATTCCACAAGAACAGAATTAGCGAAAGGCTTCTTGAAGGGAAAGATGTAACTCTGTGAGATGAATTAACAGAACACAGAGCAGTTTATCAGAAAGCTTCTTTCCAGTTTTGAACGGAAGATATTTCCTTTTTCAGCATAGCCCTCTATGGGCTTCCAAATATCCTTTGCCAATTCCACAAGAACAGCCTTAGCGAAAGGCTTCTTGAAGGGAAAGATGTAACTCTGTGAGATGAATTAACAGAACACAGAGCAGTTTCTCAGAAAGCTTCTTTCCAGTTTTGAACGGAAGATATTTCCTTTTTCACCATAGCCCTCTATGGGCTTCCAAATATCCCTTTGCCAATTCCACAAGAACAGCCTTAGCGAAAGGCTTCTTGAAGGGAAAGATGTAACTCTGTGAGATGAATTAACAGAACACAGAGCAGTTTCTCAGAAAGCTTCTTTCCAGTTTTGAACGGAAGATATTTCCTTTTTCACCATAGCCCTCTATGGGCTTCCAAATATCCCTTTGCCAATTCCACATGAACAGCCTTATCGAAAGGCTTATTGAAGGGAAAGATGTAACTCTGTGAGATGAATTAACAGAACACAGAGCAGTTTCTCAGAAAGCTTCTTTCCAGTTTTGAACGGAAGATATTTCCTTTTTCACCATAGCCCTCTATGGGCTTCCAAATATCCCTTTGCCAATTCCACAAGAACAGCCTTAGCGAAAGGCTTCTTGAAGGGAAAGATGTAACTCTGTGAGATGAATTAACAGAACACAGAGAAGTTTCTCAGAATGCTTCTTTCCAGTTTTGAACGGAAGATATTTCCTTTTTCACCATAGCCCTCTATGGGCTTCCAAATATCCCTTTGCCAATTCCACAAGAACAGCCTTAGCGAAAGGCTTCTTGAAGGGAAAGATGTAACTCTGTGAGATGAATTAATAGAACACAGAGCAGTTTCTCAGAAAGCTTCTTTCCAGTTTTGAACGGAAGATATTTCCTTTTTCACCATAGCCCTCTATGGGCTTCCAAATATCCCTTTTCCAATTCCACAAGAACAGAATTAGCGAAAGGCTTCTTGAAGGGAAAGATGTAACTCTGTGAGATGAATTAACAGAACACAGAGCAGTTTCTCAGAAAGCCTCTTTCCAATTTTGAACGGAAGATATTTCCTTTTTCACCATAGCCCTCTATGGGCTTCCAAATATCCCTTTGCCAATTCCACAAGAACAGCCTTAGCGAAAGGCTTCTTGAAGGGAAAGATGTAACTCTGTGAGATGAATTAACAGAACACAGAGCAGTTTCTCAGAAAGCTTCTTTCCAGTTTTGAACGGAAGATATTTCCTTTTTCACCATAGCCCTCTATGGGCTTCCAAATATCCCTTTTCCAATTCCAAAAGAACAGAATTAGCGAAAGGCTTCTTGAAGGGAAAGATGTAACTCTGTGAGATGAATTAACAGAACACAGAGCAGTTTCTCAGAAAGCTTCTTTCCAATTTTGAACGGAAGATATTTCCTTTTTCACCATAGCCCTCTATGGGCTTCCAAATATCCCTTTGCCAATTCCACAAGAACAGCCTTAGCGAAAGGCTTCTTGAAGGGAAAGATGTAACTCTGTGAGATGAATTAACAGAACACAGAGCAGTTTCTCAGAAAGCTTCTTTCCAGTTTTGAACGGAAGATATTTCCTTTTTCACCATAGCCCTCTATGGGCTTCCAAATATCCCTTTGCCAATTCCACAAGAACAGCCTTAGCGAAAGGCTTCTTGAAGGGAAAGATGTAACTCTGTGAGATGAATTAACAGAACACAGAGCAGTTTCTCAGAAAGCTTCTTTCCAGTTTTGAACGGAAGATATTTCCTTTTTCACCATAGCCCTCTATGGGCTTCCAAATATCCCTTTGCCAATTCCACAAGAACAGCCTTAGCGAAAGGCTTCTTGAAGGGAAAGATGTAACTCTGTGAGATGAATTAACAGAACACAGAGCAGTTTCTCAGAAAGCTTCTTTCCAGTTTTGAACGGAAGATATTTCCTTTTTCACCATAGCCCTCTATGGGCTTCCAAATATCCCTTTGCCAATTCCACATGAACAGCCTTATCGAAAGGCTTATTGAAGGGAAAGATGTAACTCTGTGAGATGAATTAACAGAACACAGAGCAGTTTCTCAGAAAGCTTCTTTCCAGTTTTGAACGGAAGATATTTCCTTTTTCACCATAGCCCTCTATGGGCTTCCAAATATCCCTTTGCCAATTCCACAAGAACAGCCTTAGCGAAAGGCTTCTTGAAGGGAAAGATGTAACTCTGTGAGATGAATTAACAGAACACAGAGCAGTTTCTCAGAAAGCTTCTTTCCAGTTTTGAACGGAAGATATTTCCTTTTTCACCATAGCCCTCTATGGGCTTCCAAATATCCCTTTGCCAATTCCACAAGAACAGCCTTAGCGAAAGGCTTCTTGAAGGGAAAGATGTAACTCTGTGAGATGAATTAACAGAACACAGAGCAGTTTCTCAGAAAGCTTCTTTCCAGTTTTGAACGGAAGATATTTCCTTTTTCACCATAGCCCTCTATGGGCTTCCAAATATCCCTTTGCCAATTCCACAACAACAGCCTTAGCGAAAGGCTTCTTGACGGGAAAGATGTAACTCTGTGAGATGAATTAATAGAACACAGAGCAGTTTCTCAGAAAGCTTCTTTCCAGTTTTGAACGGAAGATATTTCCTTTTTCACCATAGCCCTCTATGGGCTTCCAAATATCCCTTTTCCAATTCCACAAGAACAGAATTAGCGAAAGGCTTCTTGAAGGGAAAGATGTAACTCTGTGAGATGAATTAACAGAACACAGAACAGTTTCTCAGAAAGCTTCTTTCCAATTTTGAACGGAAGATATTTCCTTTTTCACCATAGCCCTCTATGGGCTTCCAAATATCCCTTTGCCAATTCCACAAGAACAGCCTTAGCGAAAGGCTTCTTGAAGGGAAAGATGTAACTCTGTGAGATGAATTAACAGAACACAGAGCAGTTTCTCAGAAAGCTTCTTTCCAGTTTTGAACGGAAGATATTTCCTTTTTCACCATAGCCCTCTATGGGCTTCCAAATATCCCTTTGCCAATTCCACAAGAACAGCCTTAGCGAAAGGCTTCTTGAAGGGAAAGATGTAACTCTGTGAGATGAATTAACAGAACACAGAGCAGTTTCTCAGAAAGCTTCTTTCCAGTTTTGAACGGAAGATATTTCCTTTTTCACCATAGCCCTCTATGGGCTTCCAAATATCCCTTTGCCAATTCCACATGAACAGCCTTATCGAAAGGCTTCTTGAAGGGAAAGATGTAACTCTGTGAGATGAATTAACAGAACACAGAGCAGTTTCTCAGAAAGCTTCTTTCCAGTTTTGAACGGAAGATATTTCCTTTTTCACCATAGCCCTCTATGGGCTTCCAAATATCCCTTTGCCAATTCCACAAGAACAGCCTTAGCGAAACTCTTCTTGAAGGGAAAGATGTAACTCTGTGAGATGAATTAACAGAACACAGAGCGGTTTCACAGAAAGCTTCTTTCCAGTTTTGAACGGAAGATATTTCCTTTTTCACCATAGCCCTCTATGGGCTTCCAAATATCCCTTTGCCAATTCCAGAAGAACAGACTTAGCGAAAGGCTTCATGAAGGGAAAGATGTAACTCTGTGAGATGAATTAACAGAACATAGAGCCGTTTCTCAGAAAGTTTCTTTCCAGTTTTGAACGGACGATATTTCCTTTTTCACCATAGCCCTCTATGGGCTTCCAAATATCCCTTTGCCAATTCCACAAGAACAGCCTTAGCGAAAGGCTTCTTGAAGGGAAAGATGTAACTCTGTGAGATGAATTAACAGAACACAGAGCAGTTTCTCAGAAAGCTTCTTTCCAGTTTTGAACGGAAGATATTTCCTTTTTCACCATAGCCCTCTATGGGCTTCCAAGTATCCCTTTGCCAATTCCACAAGAACAGCCTTAGCGAAAGGCTTCTTGAAGGGAAAGATGTAACTCTGTGAGATGAATTAACAGAACACAGAGCAGTTTCTCAGAAAGCTTCTTTCCAGTTTTGAACGGAAGATATTTCCTTTTTCACCATAGCCCTCTATGGGCTCCCAAATATCCCTTTGCCAATTCCACAAGAACAGCCTTAGCGAAAGGCTTCTTGAAGGGAAAGATGTAACTCTGTGAGATGAATTAACAGAACACAGAGCAGTTTCCCAGAAAGCTTCTTTCCAGTTTTGAACGGAAGATATTTCCTTTTTCACCATAGCCCTCTATGGGCTTCCAAATATCCCTTTGCCAATTCCACAAGAACAGCCTTAGCGAAAGGCTTCTTGAAGGGAAAGATGTAACTCTGTGAGATGAATTAACAGAACACAGAGCAGTTTCTCAGACAGCTACGTTCCAGTTTTGAACGGAAGATATTTCCTTTTTCACCATAGCCCTTTATGGGCTTCCAAATATCCCTTTGCCAATTCCACAAGAACAGCCTTAGCGAAAGGCTTCTTGAAGGGAAAGATGTAACTCTGTGAGATGAATTAACAGAACACAGAGCAGTTTCTCAGAAAGCTTCTTTCCAGTTTTGAACGGAAGATATTTCCTTTTTCACCATAGCCCTCTATGGGCTTCCAAATATCCCTTTGCCAATTCCACAAGAACAGCCTTAGCGAAAGGCTACTTGAAGGGAAAGACGTAACTCTGTGACATGAATTAACAGAACGCAGAGCAGTTTCTCAGAAAGCTTCTTTCCAGTTTTGAACGGAAGATATTTACTTTTTCACCATAGCCCTCTATGGGCTTCCAAATATCCCTTTGCCAATTCCACAAGAACAGCCTTAGCGAAAGGCTTCTTGAAGGGAAAGATGTATCTCTGTGAGATGAATTAACAGAACACAGAGCAGTTTCTCAGAAAGCTTCTTTCCAGTTTTGAACGGAAGATATTTCCTTTTTCACCATAGCCCTCTATGGGCTTCCAAATATCCCTTTTCCAATTCCACAAGAACAGAATTAGCGAAAGGCTTCTTGAAGGGAAAGATGTAACTCTGTGAGATGAATTAACAGAACACAGAGCAGTTTGTCAGAAAGCTGCTTTCCAGTTTTGAACGGAAGATATTTCCTTTTTCACCATAGCCCTCTATGGGCTTCCAAATATCCCTTTGCCAATTCCACAAGAACAGCCTTAGCGAAAGGCTTCTTGAAGGGAAAGATGTAACTCTGTGAGATGAATTAACAGAACACAGAGCAGTTTCTCAGAAAGCTTCTTTCCAGTTTTGAACGGAAGATATTTCCTTTTTCACCATAGCCCTCTATGGGCTTCCAAATATCCCTTTGCCAATTCCACAAGAACAGCCTTAGCGAAAGGCTACTTGAAGGGAAAGATGTAACTCTGTGAGATGAATTAACAGAACACAGAGCAGTTTCTCAGAAAGCTTCTTTCCAGTTTTGAACGGAAGATATTTACTTTTTCACCATAGCCCTCTATGGGCTTCCAAATATCCCTTTGCCAATTCCACAAGAACAGCCTTAGCGAAAGGCTTCTTGAAGGGAAAGATGTAACTCTGTGAGATGAATTAACAGAACACAGAGCAGTTTCTCAGAAAGCTTCTTTCCAGTTTTGAACGGAAGATATTTCCTTTTTCACCATAGCCCTCTATGGGCTTCCAAATATCCCTTTTCCAATTCCACAAGAACAGAATTAGCGAAAGGCTTCTTGAAGGGAAAGATGTAACTCTGTGAGATGAATTAACAGAACACAGAGCAGATTATCAGAAAGCTTCTTTCCAGTTTTGAACGGAAGATATTTCCTTTTTCAGCATAGCCCTCTATGGGCTTCCAAATATCCTTTGCCAATTCCACAAGAACAGCCTTAGCGAAAGGCTTCTTGAAGGGAAAGATGTAACTCTGTGAGATGAATTAACAGAACACAGAGCAGTTTCTCAGAAAGCTTCTTTCCAGTTTTGAACGGAAGATATTTCCTTTTTCACCATAGCCCTCTATGGGCTTCCAAATATCCCTTTGCCAATTCCACAAGAACAGCCTTAGCGAAAGGCTTCTTGAAGGGAAAGATGTAACTCTGTGAGATGAATTAACAGAACACAGAGCAGTTTCTCAGAAAGCTTCTTTCCAGTTTTGAACGGAAGATATTTCCTTTTTCACCATAGCCCTCTATGGGCTTCCAAATATCCCTTTGCCAATTCCACATGAACAGCCTTATCGAAAGGCTTATTGAAGGGAAAGATGTAACTCTGTGAGATGAATTAACAGAACACAGAGCAGTTTCTCAGAAAGCTTCTTTCCAGTTTTGAACGGAAGATATTTCCTTTTTCACCATAGCCCTCTATGGGCTTCCAAATATCCCTTTGCCAATTCCACAAGAACAGCCTTAGCGAAAGGCTTCTTGAAGGGAAAGATGTAACTCTGTGAGATGAATTAACAGAACACAGAGAAGTTTCTCAGAATGCTTCTTTCCAGTTTTGAACGGAAGATATTTCCTTTTTCACCATAGCCCTCTATGGGCTTCCAAATATCCCTTTGCCAATTCCACAAGAACAGCCTTAGCGAAAGGCTTCTTGAAGGGAAAGATGTAACTCTGTGAGATGAATTAACAGAACACAGAGCAGTTTCTCAGAAAGCTTCTTTCCAGTTTTGAACGGAAGATATTTCCTTTTTCACCATAGCCCTCTATGGGCTTCCAAATATCCCTTTGCCAATTCCACAAGAACAGCCTTAGCGAAAGGCTTCTTGAAGGGAAAGATGTAACTCTGTGAGATGAATTAATAGAACACAGAGCAGTTTCTCAGAAAGCTTCTTTCCAGTTTTGAACGGAAGATATTTCCTTTTTCACCATAGCCCTCTATGGGCTTCCAAATATCCCTTTTCCAATTCCACAAGAACAGAATTAGCGAAAGGCTTCTTGAAGGGAAAGATGTAACTCTGTGAGATGAATTAACAGAACACAGAGCAGTTTCTCAGAAAGCTTCTTTCCAATTTTGAACGGAAGATATTTCCTTTTTCACCATAGCCCTCTATGGGCTTCCAAATATCCCTTTGCCAATTCCACAAGAACAGCCTTAGCGAAAGGCTTCTTGAAGGGAAAGATGTAACTCTGTGAGATGAATTAACAGAACACAGAGCAGTTTCTCAGAAAGCTTCTTTCCAGTTTTGAACGGAAGATATTTCCTTTTTCACCATAGCCCTCTATGGGCTTCCAAATATCCCTTTGCCAATTCCACAAGAACAGCCTTAGCGAAAGGCTTCTTGAAGGGAAAGATGTAACTCTGTGAGATGAATTAACAGAACACAGAGCAGTTTCTCAGAAAGCTTCTTTCCAGTTTTGAACGGAAGATATTTCCTTTTTCACCATAGCCCTCTATGGGCTTCCAAATATCCCTTTTCCAATTCCACAAGAACAGCCTTAGCGAAAGGCTACTTGAAGGGAAAGATGTAACTCTGTGAGATGAATTAACAGAACACAGAGCAGTTTCTCAGAAAGCTTCTTTCCAGTTTTGAACGGAAGATATTTCCTTTTTCACCATAGCCCTCTATGGGCTTCCAAATATCCCTTTGCCAATTCCACATGAACAGCCTTATCGAAAGGCTTATTGAAGGGAAAGATGTAACTCTTTGAGATGAATTAACAGAACACAGAGCAGTTTCTCAGAAAGCTTCTTTCCAGTTTTGAACGGAAGATATTTCCTTTTTCACCATAGCCCTCTATGGGCTTCCAAATATCCCTTTGCCAATTCCACAAGAACAGCCTTAGCGAAAGGCTTCTTGAAGGGAAAGATGTAACTCTGTGAGATGAATTAACAGAACACAGAGCAGTTTCTCAGACACCTACGTTCCAGTTTTGAACGGAAGATATTTCCTTTTTCACCATAGCCCTCTATGGGCTTCCAAATATCCCTTTGCCAATTCCACAAGAACAGCGTTAGCGAAAGGCTTCTTGAAGGGAAAGATGTAACTCTGTGAGTTGAATTAACAGAACACAGAGCAGTTTCTCAGAAAGCTTCTTTCCAGTTTTGAACGGAAGATATTTCCTTTTTCACCATAGCCCTCTATGGGCTTCCAAATATCCCTTTGCCAATTCCACAAGAACAGCCTTAGCGAAAGGCTACTTGAAGGGAAAGATGTAACTCTGTGACATGAATTAACAGAACACAGAGCAGTTTCTCAGAAAGCTTCTTTCCAGTTTTGAACGGAAGATATTTACTTTTTCACCATAGCCCTCTATGGGCTTCCAAATATCCCTTTGCCAATTCCACAAGAACAGCCTTAGCGAAAGGCTTCTTGAAGGGAAAGATGTATCTCTGTGAGATGAATTAACAGAACACAGAGCAGTTTCTCAGAAAGCTTCTTTCCAGTTTTGAACGGAAGATATTTCCTTTTTCACCATAGCCCTCTATGGGCTTCCAAATATCCCTTTTCCAATTCCACAAGAACAGAATTAGCGAAAGGCTTCTTGAAGGGAAAGATGTAACTCTGTGAGATGAATTAACAGAACACAGAGCAGTTTGTCAGAAAGCTGCTTTCCAGTTTTGAACGGAAGATATTTCCTTTTTCACCATAGCCCTCTATGGGCTTCCAAATATCCCTTTGCCAATTCCACAAGAACAGCCTTAGCGAAAGGCTTCTTGAAGGGAAAGATGTAAATCTGTGAGATGAATTAACAGAACACAGAGCAGTTTCTCAGAAAGCTTCTTTCCAGTTTTGAACGGAAGATATTTCCTTTTTCACCATAGCCCTCTATGGGCTTCCAAATATCCCTTTGCCAATTCCACAAGAACAGCCTTAGCGAAAGGCTACTTGAAGGGAAAGATGTAACTCTGTGAGATGAATTAACAGAACACAGAGCAGTTTCTCAGAAAGCTTCTTTCCAGTTTTGAACGGAAGATGTTTACTTTTTCACCATGGCCCTCTATGGGCTTCCCAATATCCCTTTGCCAATTCCACAAGAACAGCCTTAGCGAAAGGCTTCTTGAAGGGAAAGATGTAACTCTGTGAGATGAATTAACAGAACACAGAGCAGTTTCTCAGAAAGCTTCTTTCCAGTTTTGAACGGAAGATATTTCCTTTTTCACCATAGCCCTCTATGGGCTTCCAAATATCCCTTTTCCAATTCCACAAGAACAGAATTAGCGAAAGGCTTCTTGAAGGGAAAGATGTAACTCTGTGAGATGAATTAACAGAACACAGAGCAGTTTATCAGAAAGCTTCTTTCCAGTTTTGAACGGAAGATATTTCCTTTTTCACCATAGCCCTCTATGGGCTTCCAAATATCCCTTTGCCAATTCCACAAGAACAGCCTTAGCGAAAGGCTTCTTGAAGGGAAAGATGTAACTCTGTGAGATGAATTAACAGAACACAGAGCAGTTTCTCAGAAAGCTTCTTTCCAGTTTTGAACGGAAGATATTTCCTTTTTCACCATAGCCCTCTATGGGCTTCCAAATATCCCTTTGCCAATTCCACAAGAACAGCCTTAGCGAAAGGCTTCTTGAAGGGAAAGATGTAACTCTGTGAGATGAATTAACAGAACACAGAGCAGTTTCTCAGAAAGCTTCTTTCCAGTTTTGAACGGAAGATATTTCCTTTTTCACCATAGCCCTCTATGGGCTTCCAAATATCCCTTTGCCAATTCCACAAGAACAGCCTTAGCGAAAGGCTTCTTGAAGGGAAAGATGTAACTCTGTGAGATGAATTAACAGAACACAGAGCAGTTTCTCAGAAAGCTTCTTTCCAGTTTTGAACGGAAGATATTTCCTTTTTCACCATAGCCCTCTATGGGCTTCCAAATATCCCTTTGCCAATTCCACAAGAACAGCCTTATCGAAAGGCTTATTGAAGGGAAAGATGTAACTCTGTGAGATGAATTAACAGAACACAGAGCAGTTTCTCAGAAAGCTTCTTTCCAGTTTTGAACGGAAGATATTTCCTTTTTCACCATAGCCCTCTATGGGCTTCCAAATATCCCTTTGCCAATTCCACAAGAACAGCCTTAGCGAAAGGCTTCTTGAAGGGAAAGATGTAACTCTGTGAGATGAATTAACAGAACACAGAGCAGTTTCTCAGAAAGCTTCTTTCCAGTTTTGAACGGAAGATATTTCCTTTTTCACCATAGCCCTCTATGGGCTTCCAAATATCCCTTTGCCAATTCCACAAGAACAGCCTTAGCGAAAGGCTTCTTGAAGGGAAAGATGTAACTCTGTGAGATGAATTAATAGAACACAGAGCAGTTTCTCAGAAAGCTTCTTTCCAGTTTTGAACGGAAGATATTTCCTTTTTCACCATAGCCCTCTATGGGCTTCCAAATATCCCTTTTCAATTCCACAAGAACAGAATTAGCGAAAGGCTTCTTGAAGGGAAAGATGTAACTCTGTGAGATGAATTAACAGAACACAGAGCAGTTTCTCAGAAAGCTTCTTTCCAATTTTGAACGGAAGATATTTCCTTTTTCACCATAGCCCTCTATGGGCTTCCAAATATCCCTTTGCCAATTCCACAAGAACAGCCTTAGCGAAAGGCTTCTTGAAGGGAAAGATGTAACTCTGTGAGATGAATTAACAGAACACAGAGCAGTTTCTCAGAAAGCTTCTTTCCAGTTTTGAACGGAAGATATTTCCTTTTTCACCATAGCCCTCTATGGGCTTCCAAATATCCCTTTGCCAATTCCACAAGAACAGCCTTAGCGAAAGGCTTCTTGAAGGGAAAGATGTAACTCTGTGAGATGAATTAACAGAACACAGAGCAGTTTCTCAGAAAGCTTCTTTCCAGTTTTGAACGGAAGATATTTCCTTTTTCACCATAGCCTTCTATGGGCTTCCAAATATCCCTTTGCCAATTCCACAAGAACAGCCTTAGCGAAAGGCTTCTTGAAGGGAAAGATGTAACTCTGTGAGATGAATTAACAGAACACAGAGCAGTTTCTCAGAAAGCTTCTTTCCAGTTTTGAACGGAAGATATTTCCTTTTTCACCATAGCCCTCTATGGGCTTCCAAATATCCCTTTGCCAATTCCACATGAACAGCCTTATCGAAAGGCTTATTGAAGGGAAAGATGTAACTCTGTGAGATGAATTAACAGAACACAGAGCAGTTTCTCAGAAAGCTTCTTTCCAGTTTTGAACGGAAGATATTTCCTTTTTCACCATAGCCCTCTATGGGCTTCCAAATATCCCTTTGCCAATTCCACAAGAACAGCCTTAGCGAAAGGCTTCTTGAAGGGAAAGATGTAACTCTGTGAGATGAATTAACAGAACACAGAGCAGTTTCTCAGAAAGCTTCTTTCCAGTTTTGAACGGAAGATATTTCCTTTTTCACCATAGCCCTCTATGGGCTTCCAAATATCCCTTTGCCAATTCCACAAGAACATCCTTAGCGAAAGGCTTCTTGAAGGGAAAGATGTAACTCTGTGAGATGAATTAACAGAACACAGAGCAGTTTCTCAGAAAGCTTCTTTCCAGTTTTGAACGGAAGATATTTCCTTTTTCACCATAGCCCTCTATGGGCTTCCAAATATCCCTTTGCCAATTCCACATGAACAGCCTTATCGAAAGGCTTCATGAAGGGAAATATGTAACTCTGTGAGATGAATTAACAGAACATAGAGCCGTTTCTCAGAAAGTTTCTTTCCAGTTTTGAACGGACGATATTTCCTTTTTCACCATAGCCCTCTATGGGCTTCCAAATATCCCTTTGCCAATTCCACAAGAACAGAATTAGCGAAAGGCTTCTTGAAGGGAAAGATGTAACTCTGTGAGATGAATTAACAGAACACAGAGCAGTTTCTCAGAAAGCTTCTTTCCAGTTTTGAACGGAAGATATTTCCTTTTTCACCATAGCCCTCTATGGGCTTCCAAATATCCCTTTGCCAATTCCACAAGAACAGCCTTAGCGAAAGGCTTCTTGAAGGGAAAGATGTAACTCTGTGAGATGAATTAACAGAACACAGAGCAGTTTCTCAGAAAGCTTCTTTCCAGTTTTGAACGGAAGATATTTCCTTTTTCACCATAGCCCTCTATGGGCTTCCAAATATCCCTTTGCCAATTCCACAAGAACAGCCTTAGCGAAAGGCTTCTTGAAGGGAAAGCTGTAACTCTGTGAGATGAATTAACAGAACACAGAGCAGTTTCTCAGAAAGCTTCTTTCCAGTTTTGAACGGAAGATATTTCCTTTTTCACCATAGCCCTCTATGGGCTCCCAAATATCCCTTTGCCAATTCCACAAGAACAGCCTTAGCGAAAGGCTTCTTGAAGGGAAAGATGTAACTCTGTGAGATGAATTAACAGAACACAGAGCAGTTTCTCAGAAAGCTTCTTTCCAGTTTTGAACGGAAGATATTTCCTTTTTCACCATAGCCCTCTATGGGCTTCCAAATATCCCTTTGCCAATTCCACAAGAACAGCCTTAGCGAAAGGCTTCTTGAAGGGAAAGATGTAACTCTGTGAGATGAATTAACAGAACACAGAGCAGTTTCTCAGACAGCTACGTTCCAGTTTTGAACGGAAGATATTTCCTTTTTCACCATAGACCTTTATGGGCTTCCAAATATCCCTTTGCCAATTCCACAAGAACAGCCTTAGCGAAAGGCTTCTTGAAGGGAAAGATGTAACTCTGTGAGATGAATTAACAGAACACAGAGCAGTTTCTCAGAAAGCTTCTTTCCAGTTTTGAACGGAAGATATTTCCTTTTTCACCATAGCCCTCTATGGGCTTCCAAATATCCCTTTGCCAATTCCACAAGAACAGCCTTAGCGAAAGGCTACTTGAAGGGAAAGACGTAACTCTGTGACATGAATTAACAGAACGCAGAGCAGTTTCTCAGAAAGCTTCTTTCCAGTTTTGAACGGAAGATATTTACTTTTTCACCATAGCCCTCTATGGGCTTCCAAATATCCCTTTGCCAATTCCACAAGAACAGCCTTAGCGAAAGGCTTCTTGAAGGGAAAGATGTATCTCTGTGAGATGAATTAACAGAACACAGAGCAGTTTCTCAGAAAGCTTCTTTCCAGTTTTGAACGGAAGATATTTCCTTTTTCACCATAGCCCTCTATGGGCTTCCAAATATCCCTTTTCCAATTCCACAAGAACAGAATTAGCGAAAGGCTTCTTGAAGGGAAAGATGTAACTCTGTGAGATGAATTAACAGAACACAGAGCAGTTTGTCAGAAAGCTGCTTTCCAGTTTTGAACGGAAGATATTTCCTTTTTCACCATAGCCCTCTATGGGCTTCCAAATATCCCTTTGCCAATTCCACAAGAACAGCCTTAGCGAAAGGCTTCTTGAAGGGAAAGATGTAACTCTGTGAGATGAATTAACAGAACACAGAGCAGTTTCTCAGAAAGCTTCTTTCCAGTTTTGAACGGAAGATATTTCCTTTTTCACCATAGCCCTCTATGGGCTTCCAAATATCCCTTTGCCAATTCCACAAGAACAGCCTTAGCGAAAGGCTACTTGAAGGGAAAGATGTAACTCTGTGAGATGAATTAACAGAACACAGAGCAGTTTCTCAGAAAGCTTCTTTCCAGTTTTGAACGGAAGATATTTACTTTTTCACCATAGCCCTCTATGGGCTTCCAAATATCCCTTTGCCAATTCCACAAGAACAGCCTTAGCGAAAGGCTTCTTGAAGGGAAAGATGTAACTCTGTGAGATGAATTAACAGAACACAGAGCAGTTTCTCAGAAAGCTTCTTTCCAGTTTTGAACGGAAGATATTTCCTTTTTCACCATAGCCCTCTATGGGCTTCCAAATATCCCTTTGCCAATTCCACAAGAACAGCCTTAGCGAAAGGCTTCTTGAAGGGAAAGATGTAACTCTGTGAGATGAATTAACAGAACACAGAGCAGTTTCTCAGAAAGCTTCTTTCCAGTTTTGAACGGAAGATATTTCCTTTTTCACCATAGCCCTCTATGGGCTTCCAAATATCCCTTTGCCAATTCCACATGAACAGCCTTATCGAAAGGCTTATTGAAGGGAAAGATGTAACTCTGTGAGATGAATTAACAGAACACAGAGCAGTTTCTCAGAAAGCTTCTTTCCAGTTTTGAACGGAAGATATTTCCTTTTTCACCATAGCCCTCTATGGGCTTCCAAATATCCCTTTGCCAATTCCACAAGAACAGCCTTAGCGAAAGGCTTCTTGAAGGGAAAGATGTAACTCTGTGAGATGAATTAACAGAACACAGAGAAGTTTCTCAGAATGCTTCTTTCCAGTTTTGAACGGAAGATATTTCCTTTTTCACCATAGCCCTCTATGGGCTTCCAAATATCCCTTTGCCAATTCCACAAGAACAGCCTTAGCGAAAGGCTTCTTGAAGGGAAAGATGTAACTCTGTGAGATGAATTAACAGAACACAGAGCAGTTTCTCAGAAAGCTTCTTTCCAGTTTTGAACGGAAGATATTTCCTTTTTCACCATAGCCCTCTATGGGCTTCCAAATATCCCTTTGCCAATTCCACAAGAACAGCCTTAGCGAAAGGCTTCTTGAAGGGAAAGATGTAACTCTGTGAGATGAATTAATAGAACACAGAGCAGTTTCTCAGAAAGCTTCTTTCCAGTTTTGAACGGAAGATATTTCCTTTTTCACCATAGCCCTCTATGGGCTTCCAAATATCCCTTTTCCAATTCCACAAGAACAGAATTAGCGAAAGGCTTCTTGAAGGGAAAGATGTAACTCTGTGAGATGAATTAACAGAACACAGAGCAGTTTCTCAGAAAGCTTCTTTCCAATTTTGAACGGAAGATATTTCCTTTTTCACCATAGCCCTCTATGGGCTTCCAAATATCCCTTTGCCAATTCCACAAGAACAGCCTTAGCGAAAGGCTTCTTGAAGGGAAAGATGTAACTCTGTGAGATGAATTAACAGAACACAGAGCAGTTTCTCAGAAAGCTTCTTTCCAGTTTTGAACGGAAGATATTTCCTTTTTCACCATAGCCCTCTATGGGCTTCCAAATATCCCTTTTCCAATTCCACAAGAACAGCCTTAGCGAAAGGCTTCTTGAAGGGAAAGATGTAACTCTGTGAGATGAATTAACAGAACACAGAGCAGTTTCTCAGAAAGCTTCTTTCCAGTTTTGAACGGAAGATATTTCCTTTTTCACCATAGCCCTCTATGGGCTTCCAAATATCCCTTTGCCAATTCCACAAGAACAG